>NW_015094510.1:11907329-11959012 GCF_001431845.1 Calidris pugnax | reverse complement strand
TTTTTTTTTTTTTTTTTTTTTTAGGCAGAGTTCTTAGGCCAATTTTAAGTTTTGTGTTGTGAGCATCTTCCATCCTTATGTTTTGGATAGAGACTGAATCCTGTCATGGTAGGGATGTGATAGCTGCATAATGCCTGAGAAAAAGATTAACTGAATAACTTAAGATTTGATTTATTTTTCCTTTCCAGCAAAAACCAAACAAACAGGTTCATGCTTCAGAGCTAAGTAGAGGATTTAACTAAGTCATGCTTCATCTTACACAGAGCCAGTTCTGTAGCTGAGTGAAGGGTTCATCCATAGCAGTTGCAGCTAGATTTAATTCGGTGTGATTTGTGTGCAACCTAAGCAAGCTGACAGTACACCTCACAAAATTTTGATTACTAAAAGACTCACGGTTTGCTGCTTTTTATAACATGTTATTATGTTCCTCACCTTTAAACTGACTTCCAACAGATGCAGTTGCAGATGCAAAGAAGTCCCTACAACTCAACCCCAGTAATGCTGTAGCTCTCCTTAGAAAAGGGTATGTATCCTATGTTGTGCTTTGGGAATATTGTGATGATCTGTAATACTGGTATTTGGATTTCGGCTCTATACAAGCTTTTTGCAATGCCATGAATGAATAAATTTAATGCCATAGTGCTCGCAACCCATCCATAATAATGTGGTTGTGAGAAGTGATTTAGTTTGGGGTGATTATGTTGACAACTTGGCCTTTTCAAAAACACACCTCTTCAGCAATTTAAATTCATACATGTGTAATTTTAACCAATGTAGTGTGTAAACTAAGGATGTTGTGATCTTCAGAATGCAGATTAGATTGAAAAGTAATTACTGTTCCTTGTGTTTTTCTTTGTTCATGTCAGGTTAGGTGAATATCATATCAAAAACTACGCATCTGCTTTAGAGTCTTTCAGAGAGGGACAGAGGTTGGACAGTAAGTATTAAAGTTTCTCGTGTGCACACTCCTTCATTGCTAATGAGAAAAAACCTTTTTCTAATGTGTTAGCTGGAAGTAAAGATCAAGGCTTTCTTTTCTTTAGGTAGCTAATGAATTAGGTGCCTGATTTGAAATGTGTAGCTTTTGGGGAGGTTTTTGCAATCACTGCATTAAAGAGTAAAACTGCCTAAAAGTGTGTATCAAAGTTATTAGCAAGTGGTATATGAATTATTTTTTTTTCTTTATAAGATGAGAGCTGTTTCTCTGCTTCCTGGAGGTCACAAATAAACAGTGGCAATGTCAAGTACAAAACTTCTGAACAGAAAAGGTTCCTTCCACCAGAACAGAAAATGGTTCCTTCCATTTCTTAGTTGTTAAACTGTTTGATAGACTGGCCTTCAGGAAGGACGTGCACCTTGATGGGTGTTCAAAATTATAAAATGGATTTTTACCTCACATTAAGCATCACTTAATTACAGAAGCAAAGTTATTATCTCTCTCTTCTTAAAGTATTGGCCTCTCAGCTGGACTCACGCATGTTTTAGTTTGCGGAGAATTAGAGCTTTTTTCAAAATCTGATTTTTTTTCCTGGAAGCAGGAAAGGAGTAGATCAATACAGAAGTCTTTGGTAGAAGATACAGGGAAGCATACAGCAAAGCATTTGCAAGATCATGGAAGCATAGAATGGTTTAGATTGGACCTTAAAGATCATCTAGTTCCAACTGCCTTGCTGTGAGCAGGGACACCTCCCACTACACCAGGTGACTCCAAGCCTCCTCGGGCCTGGTCTTGAATACTTCCAGGGATGGGGCATCCACAGCTTCTCTGGGCAGCCTGTTCCAGTGTCCCATCACTCTCACAGTGAAGAATTTATTCCTGATACCTAATCTAATCTCCCCTCTTTCAGTTTAAAATCATCAGCCTTCACCCTATCCCTACATTCCTTGATCAAGAGTCCCTCCCCATCTCTTCTGTACGCCCCCCTTGGGTACTGGAAGGCCATTATAAGGTCTCCCTGGAGCCTTCTCTTCTGCAGGCTGAACAACCCCAACTGTCTCAGCTGGTCCTCATAGGAGAGGTACTCCAGCCCTCTGATCATCTTCACGGCCCTCCTCTGGCCCACTTGAACAGGTCCATGTCCTTCTTATGTTGGGGGCCCCAGAGGTGGATGCAGTACTCACACCAGAGCAGACTAGAGGGGCAGAATCACCTCCCGTGACCTGCTGGCCACTCTTCTTTTGATGCAGCCCAGGGTGCAGTTGGCTTTCTGGGCAGGAAGTGCACATTGCTGGCTCATGTTGAGCTTCTCATCAACCAACACCCCCAAGTCCTTCTCCTCAGGGCTGTTTTCAATCCATTCTCTGTCCAGCCTGTATTTGTGCTTGGGGTTTCCCCAGTCCACATGCAGGAGCTTGCACTTGGCCTTGTTTAACTTCTTGTGGTTCGCATGGGCCCATCTCTCAAGCCTGTCCAGGTCCTTCTGGCTGGCATCCCTTCCCTCCAGCTTGTCAATTGTGCCACACAGCTTGGTGTCATTGGTAGACTTGGTGAAGGTACACTCAATCCCACTGTCTGTGTTGCCAACAGAGGTATTAAACGGTGCCAGTCCCAGTACCAACCCCTGAGGAATGTCGCTTGTGAGTGGTTTCCACTTGGACATCGAGCCATTGACTGCAACTCTTTGAGTGCAGCCATCCAGCCAAGTCTTTGTCCATTGAGTGGTATGTCTCTGCAGTTTAGAGACAAGGATCTTGTGTGGGACAGTGTCAGATTCTTTGCACAAGTCCAGGTAGATGATGTCGGTTGCTCTTCCATTATCTACCAATGCTGTAACGCTGTCATAGAAGGCCACCAAATTTGTTAGGCATGATTTGCTGTTAGTGAGGCCATGTTGGCTGTCGCCGATCACCACCTTATTTTCCGTGTGGATAACTAGATAGTCTCTGGTAGCTTGTACAGTAAATAGACAAGAGAGCCTACAGGAAGGCTGGGGAGAACCTGTTTAGAAAGGCCTGTAGTGACAGGACGAGGGGCAATGGCTTCAAGCTGGAGGGGAACAGATTTAGATTGGAGATTAGGAGAGGGTTCTTCACTGTGAGGGTGGTGGAGCACTGGAACAGGTTGCCCAGGGAGGTGGTTGAGGCCCCATCCCTGGAGATATTCAAGGAGAGGCTCGACGAGGCCCTGGGCAACCTGGTCTAGTTGGGGGTGTCCCTGCTGACTGTGGGGAGGTCGGACTAGATGACCCTTGGAGGTCCCTTCCGGCCTGGGAAATTCTATGATTCTATGATTCTAAGTGTGTCTTTGCAGTCTAGCCAAGTTCTCTATTTGCTATCTTTGTGTGAAAGGAAGTGATTTCTTCCAGGCTTCTGTATCTTTCCTTGCTTGATAGGTAAGTTTTCATACATCTTGCAACTCACCGCTCCTGAATTTAATTTAATGATTAATCTGTATTTTTTTTTTTTTCATATTCTTGCCCCACCCCGAGCAACCACTGTCAATTTGAGGCTTCATGTGCATCAAGTTTTGTCACCTTTCTAGTTTGTCGGTTGAAGTTGTTCAAAATACACATTATACAAAAAATGTCAGGCAGAGCATCACTGTTTTTTCATTCTGTTTAACCTCTCATCCTACTTATGTTGTAGGGTGCCATAGCACACAGAGCTGCAGATCTCTCTAGATAAGTCAGTGAATACTAGGACCCTCTTAGGTAACTCAGAATCCCTGAAATGCAGCACAACCTTTTCCTGTGTTGAATTGCTTGACTTCTACCTGTTTGAATTTAATTTGCTATTGTTTTGCTGCTTATCCAGTTGAAGTATTTCTGAAGCTTCCCAGTCCTTCCTGATTACCCTCTCATCTGAAGATGGTTTCTGCTGTGCTTCTCGTATCTCGTTACAAAATTCTGTGACCTGCTGTGAGATGAGGAGTCTCCTGAAGGCCTTTTTAAAAATACAGATTTTTTTTTTTTTTTTTCTGGTTGATTCTCTTCCATACATTACCTAATCTGCTGGCAAGTTTATGTCAGTAACGGAACTTGCCTTTGCATTTCTGTGGAATGTTTGATGGATCCCAGGTGAAAACAATTGTGAGCATAAGCATTTTGGCAGAACAATTAACTTCCAGTTAAGTGCAGCTAGTGCAAAATGAACACAGCGCAGAGGGAACATTTGCCACATACGGCCAAGCAGGTGATAAAGAGAGAAGACTTGAGCTGTTCCTGCCTCGGAGCAAACGGCCGCGGTGGGGAATTCTTTGCTGGCAAGGCTGGTTTCTTTGCCTCGCAAGGAGGGGGCAGAAGTACACCGGTGTGTTTTTCTGTTCGTTACTGATGTAAGGTGTGTTTTAAATCTTAATCTGGAATGCTAACGACGATGAGCTTCCTGCTTGTGCTCATTACTGATAGGACTGACAGGGCCAGGGTACTACAGCAAGCTTCCCATTACCCACCTACAGTGATATCTAAATAGGGCTCCATGTGATGAATTGTTGAATGTGCGATGTTTCTTTAATTTATAAAATAACATTAGGAAGCAAGATTACTTTCAATCAACCATGAGACTAGACACGTAGATTTTTGGTGTTCGTTAATTTGCCTTAGATTGAAAAAGCAGTGCAATCTGTTACTTTTCAGTATGTTATGTGGATTTAGGACAATTACACTCGAACTTTCTTGGGTTTTTTTTTGCTGTGACTACCAAATGACATTAGTCAAGGTGGAATGTGTCATTCTTTTAAAGAATCATCTTAGTAGATACTTTCCTTGTGTTCTAAGAGTTAGTAGATGACTGGTAAGTGAAGGCCCAGTTAGGTTTTCTGAACTAGAAATTTTAATATTATTAAAGAAATTATTGTTAAGTTCTCTGGGAGGATAAAGCAATTATAGAGCACAATAAGTAAATAAATATTCTTCTGCCTCAAATGATAAAATGTACTGAGATGCAGGGAAAGAGGCAGTTGTTGGTGAGGAGGATCTTCTAGGAAAATAGGGCAGATAACACCAGAACTTTCTTCTAAAGTTTATTGTATAGGCCATAGTTGAAAAGAGAATTCTTTACCTGCTGCTGAGGGTTGGAGGCTGGATCAGTGGAGACTTGACTCACTTTCTCTTTGCTTAGACTCCTGAACCTGCTTTATTTAATTTCCCTTTTGATTAATAAACTTCCTTCCCAGCTGCAAAACTTGGAAGTCTTTTTATGGTGTGGGTGCTAAGTTTAAAAACTATAGATTAATTCACGTTGCGGGGAAGTTCTGCAGCTCATCTAATTCCATGCCCTGGCCAAAGGCAGTATTAACTTTGAACTTGCATGTGTTGACTCAGGTCCTTCTACTGTTGATTTCCAAGCATCTCCAAGGCTGAAGATTTTACAGCCTCTTTGGGCAAGCTGCTCCAGGGTTTGACCACTCTTTTAGTAAAGAATTTTCCTTATCTGATCAGAACTGCAGCATCTTGGGTCCTTTGCCTCACTTCTTTTCCTGATACACTTCTGAGGACAGTCAGCCATCAGTCATCTTGTACCTTGGATACCCCAACAGAGCCCTTTGACAGTTTACTTTGGTTAACTCCATCTGAAAATAGGAATCTTTTTTCCAGGATTTGCTAGGATTGCTGCAGTCGTTGACTGATTGTATTGTGATGTCAAAACAGCAATATTATTTGAATTTTTATTTTTTCCTAGCAGCAACTGAGAGGTTACATAAATGTTATGTGGCTTAAAATATAGGTAACTTTTAAGATTACTGGTGGGGATGGCAGAAGAAAAGGAAGAAGAAGTGGCTTGAGGAGCAGGGTAGCAATTTTAAGACCTACGGCACACCTTAAAATTGATGTAGGTTTTATATTTGAAGGGATTGGGATGAGTATTTCACATAACTGCAGTGGAGTCACACTTACATGCATGTCTGCTGGGAACCCTTCTTTCTTTTGAGCCTCTTCAAGCCCTCTGCTGGATAGTTGACTGCGTGAACTCCCACAGTGCAAATTCTCTCTGCTGTAAAAAGATGAAAAGCTTAGCTATTCCTAGTAGGTGGTCAGTAACATTGCCACTATTTATTTTCCTGACTGTGAAAGATTTTTCTGGGAATTTTGTGGAAATAAGATGATTACTACCACTACCTTTTCAGCTATTTTCCAGTGAATTCATTTCTACCCAAGGAGCTTGTTTCCTGGAATATTAAGGTCTTACTAAACTTTTCTATGATTTTGATTCAGAGTGGAATGGGCACCTATGTATTCCTAGCATCCCTGAAACTTCAGATGTTTTTGTAAAGTTTGTGTAAAACCAGCAGGAGAAAATACTCCGTGCTTGTGAAAACTTGTGCAGCTTTGTCCTAAGAACAGATTGTTTCTCCTGATATTTCTCTCGAGAGGAAGCGTGTGGCTGTTTGAAAAAATAATTTTAAGAATAATAGAAAATTGTGTACAACTGTACTTCTTGCTCTCCAAATAGTTATATAGAGGTTGAGCAGGCTGGAAAGCAATAGTGTATTTGGGTCAGTTCAAACAAAATTGAGTGTCCTACAAATTAATTTGAAGTTAATTAAATGTAACAGCGTTAAATAGTAGAGTTGTATAAAAATACTTAAAGCATAACTAGAATGATAGAGGTTACAAGAAGATACTAGGAAATAATACTGTTTTTTTAGTAATTTGATGCGAGTTTGTGATGAATTTTTTCCAGCTGGCAGTTGTGAGGAATTGTTCTTTATATAATATATCTAGTGCTTGAAGAGTTTTAATGTTACTGTGTTTGATCTCTTCTAGATGTAGATGATACCTTTACTGTTTGGATTAAAAGATGTGAAGAAACACTAAACGGTAAGAAAAAACCCACTTACTTGGTAAGGGATTTGATATGCCTTGTGCTTTAAAGATGTATCATGTTTTTCAAAGATTTACAGCTTCTCTCTTACTTAGAACAAATGAAATTTGTGTTTAAAAAAAAGTCACTTTTTCCTATCTTTTGTTTCTCCCAGAGTATACATCCTGAACACTTTTATGCCTCAGATTTAAAGGAACACAAATATTGGCTTTTTAATGTAATAATTAGCTGTTACAGAGGAGTACCTATTTAAAGTTCAGACAATCATAATTAATTTTAACTCGCTTTCATATATAACTGCTAGCTAATTTTAACTGTGGAAGTATGTATCAACTTTCTATCCAAAACCAGCATCAAAATCAGTTTTTAAATCTTGCAGAACATAAAGTTGGAAATCTGGGGATTTTACTCTGCTTCCATATAGAGAGTGTCTTAGTCAGGTGCTAATTGCTGCTGCGGTGTCTTATCCATGGTAGTCAGTGAGAGTAGTTTCTTTTCATACCTTCCTACAAACTGACACCCCTGGCAATGAACTCCTCTGACATGCTTATGTTGCCTGTGGATTTTAAAGAGGTGCAACACAATAATTGATTTCATTTTTTCCTTCGCCTGTTGTGACTTCCCCCTTCTTGGTGGTGCTCACTGAATGGGGCAGTAGAAATAATAGAAGTTCATGTTAACCTCTTGACTGAAAGCCAAATAGAGGAGAAGCCATCTGTGTTACGTAGGAACGAACAAATTTATGCTTCATGATACATTTTTGCCAATTTTATTTTCATTTGGAGAAATGAGATAATTGATTGGCATGCAGGGTCTTATTTGCAAAGAGTTATCTTGGTTGACAACTTTCTTTGCCCTCTCAAGGAAAGAGGTTAGAATACACATTTTTCTCTAATGTCATCATTACTTTTTGCAGTGTTTTGTCTGGTTGTGCTGTTTCGTCTTGAATATTCATTCATTCCTTTTCTTTTTGAGCCATTATCTCAATTTTCTGATACTCCAGAAAAAAAACCTAAAATCATAGAATCATGAATACCATGTTGAAAGGGACCTCTGGTCCTCTGAAGGATCACCTGGTCCGACCTTTCTTGGCAAAAGCACGGTCCAGACAAGATAGCCCAGCACCCTGTCCAGCTGAATCCTGAAAGTGCCCAATGTTGAGGAATCCACTGCTTCCCTGGGGAGATTATTCCAATGGCTGATTGTTCTCATGGTGAAAATGTTCCTCTTGTATCTAATCGGAATCTCCCAAGGCATAACTTGTACCCGTTACCCCTCATCCTTTCCATGTGACTCCTTGTAAAAAGGAGATAAAAAGAAAGAGAGAAAAATAAGAAACCCCCAAAAAACCCAACCCCAAAGCCTCAATTTCTAAATTGCAACTTAATATTCTGTTTTATAAATATGTTGTTTTAGCAGTCCACATTGTAAAGAAGCAAAGGGAAAGTTTGGTTCTCTTCAAGCATATTTAATCTGAAATATTTTATGAAAAAATATTTAGAAGAGGAAATACTGAGCTATAGTTTAGATCCAAGTATTACAGTATTATTAAAACTGTATAAATGAATTTTTCTGCCAGGTTTCCATCTCATTCCCCAACTGTGTTGGCCTAGCATGAGATACAGATCCAACGAGAACTTTGTGCTATACTTGTGGATGGATGATAAATCTAGGACAAACCTGCTTTTTAAAAACTTTTGTTTGCTTTGATGTTACTTTCATTGCTGATAAGCATCGGGAAGTAGTGAGAAGTTTGTTCTTTCTGTTAATCAGAACATACTCTATATTACAGTTGTTTCTTTGCACAAGTTGCTGATTGAAGTCTGATTAAAAAGTAGATTGTCATAAAAGCAAAATGCTAGAGGTAGAAGTGACGCTTTTAACTCTTCTACTGTTGAGACTGGAATAAATGCAGAATGTCTGGAGTAACTGAGGAAAGCTAGAATAAGTATATGCCATGTAAGTTCAATATGTCTTTTTCTGAAAGTGCAACTCTTTTTTCTTTCTGCAGCATCACAGACAGAAATGGTAAGATGTTTTCCTGAATACGTTTGCAGTTTCAATTTCGTTGTTAAGCCAGAGCATGCTTCTTGATTTCAGTGGCTTCTTGCAACTTGCAGGCTTTAAAAATAATCTTTTCTGGTTCATGCAGTTAACTTTGCTTCTAAACACGTTCTTTTATTTGAGACCAAGGTTGGAAAATTTGAGCCTTGAAAATTCATAGGAATGCATATAAATCTGGCAATAACAGTGCACTCGTTAACATCAATTTTATCTTTCTTGCTTCTTAATTCTACAAATTAACCAGCTCATCTTGTTGATACTGACTTGCTTGTGACTGCTAGAAAGTGACTTCTGTTTCCAGTAGCTTGCAAGTGGTTTGTGCAGAATTTTTCTGCCATAACTTGTTCAGCTTTCAGTTTTCTTTTTTATTGGAAATCTTCAGAAGCAATGTTGAAATTGACCCCCTTCTTTTTTTACTTTTTTGAGGCAGAAATGGGAATTTGTATTGGATGTTCTGCTCCCTCTTTTGTAGTAATTTCCATTTTTTACATTTTAGGAATGGGGGGGGGAACTGCACAGAAGATATGGTGGATGTATGTAAAGACAAATCTTACAGTTATAAGCGTTTTATGTTTAAAAGTTATATCCTGAGTTCTCAGATCTCTTTCAGGTTTCCTTCATGGCTTTTAGATTAGCAACATAGCCAGTGTGTCTTTCTGATATATGTCTTATCCAGGAAGAAAATGAGTTAAAGCTGAACTTACTGCTATTTATAAAATGCCTGACCAATATATTCTGAATTTTAGACTGACAAGTTTAATGTAAATTTAAACTTTTTAATTCTTAATCTGGCATAAATGGCTAGGAGAACAGTGAAGAGCTTCACCTCTTAAGTTAAGGCTCATGAATAAATCAGGAAAGGGGAGCAATCAGTATGAAAATAATTTTGTGTCTTTGCAAAGTACTTCATGGTATATTTTCACTTACGCTGGTGTAACTTTCCTTCCAATGGAACGTGCTTCAACTAGAATACACAGCAGCAACCTCTGCCACCAAAGATCAAGTAAGTTGACTTTAGCTTTACTGTGGGAATTAAAATAATTGACATGTAACTTTTCTTTAGCTGGGGGATTGGAGAAGCAAGATAATTCTTTTTCTGTAGCTTGAGAACATGGCAGTCTAAGTGAAATGTTTCTTAAACAGTGTCACTGCTTCTGTTCAGAGTGAATTGTACTTTCAGGAGATTATGCCTCCCTGGTAGAGTGGGGAATGGAGTAAGTGTTCTGGCTTCTGTTTCTGATTCTCATGCCAAGCTTAATTCAAAGACTGGCCCATTGTGCCTAGCATAGGTAATGTTTTTGAGATGCTTTTAAGACACTGAACTAAAAAGTGCCATTTAATTTATAGAAGGCAAACAATATTGTGAATTGGTTAAGAAAGTGACCCAATTTTGAGATGCTTCTCGATTAAAAATGATTCTTTGTTCTTTAACTACTTATCTTGTCAATTCTGCAACTGCTTTGTTAGAGAAAGGGGAAGAAATCTAATTTTCTATGTCTTCTCTTCCCCATTAAACTACACAATGCACTTTTCCAGCTTTTGGCATTCTTCTGTACGTCTCCTTGCAGTCAGCTTTTCCTCTCTCCTTTTTTTTTTTTTTTTTTTCCTTTTCAGATATGACTGGTACCAAACAGAATCTCAAGTCATTGTGACAATAATGATCAAGAACGCGCAGAAGGATAACGTCAGTGTGCAGTTCTCAGAGAAAGAGGTGATTTGTGTTGATTATTGATATGCATCCCTAGATTCCCTAAGACTTAATAATTAAACCAGTGAACATTATCGGGCGCGATAGCATGAAAAACATTGGTAGGGGAGGTCCCTTTTTGTGTCTAGTTACGCTGTAGATGTGTGTACACCCATCAAGTGAACTGGGATCTATTGTCACAGCAGTGTCCATGGGATTTATATACATAGTGTTAGTATGGTGTCCGTGCTGCAAAGGGAACACCTGGGTTTTTGGCTGCCTGTTTGTTTGGAGGGGTGGGGGAAAAAGTGATCTGGACTTAAAATGTTTGAGTGTGCATGCATCTGGAGTAGGAATGGACAGAAGCAAGATATTCTGAAAATATGTATGAAGGAGTAATATTAGTAATATTAGGACAGTTACAGAAAAAGAATGAATATTGGTGGGTGTATTTTTTCTTGGTTTTGGCATTATTAAAATCGTTAATGGCACCAAAATATATATTTCAAGGAAGTGCAGTAGTATCTTTATTGTCTACCGTGTGCAGTACCAATGACGTTCATGTTTAATGTCGCTGAGAATGTTGGAAGAATTAAGTTCTTATTCTCAACTAAGTTGGTACTTCATGAACTACCAGAAGTAGTTTGTTTTTACTGTCTACTTTAGATGGTTAAAACTGTGTCAGAACTTGCCATGTAGTTTGTGTAGATTAGAAGGGAAGTCGCGAATTGTTTTCGTGTTCCATTATTAATGTGTTGAGACTTCATTTGCCATATAATTCTTGAGCCAAAGAATGCAGATCAATCTGACAAGATAATAGGCTTTTTGAGTGCTTGCTGGCTAAGAATTGAAATCTCCTGTTCATCTTCTAGTGTACTTTAGAAACACCTTATTCAATAATGCAGTAATGTAATGGCAGCGTCTGAAATTCTGTCACCTGATGCTTTAAGTGCCCTAGTGAAGGGTCATTAATTTAATCACTTAATCTTGGTGCCAAATGACAGTCCTTTACTTGGAAATGGAAAACTGCTCTCAAAGATGACCAGAGACATGTTTTCAACTGTTAACAGATGAATGCATCAGTGAGACTTCCATCAGGTGAAGACTACAACTTAAAGCTTGTTCTTCTCCATTCTATAGTGCCAGAGCAAAGTACATTTAAAGTGCTTTCAACAAAGGTAAGCTTCTTAAAGTGTAAATTATTTCTTTGACTGTCCCTGATGTTGAAAACGCTTCTGCTCTATTGTCTTCTCTCTCTGCAACAGTCATAATATCTTGCTTTTTGTATAGAATTACTTTTTCTTTCTTCAAGGTGCCTTTCAGCCAGTGGGAGGCTTTCTAAACTTGTGCAAATATCAGAAATAGTAATACGATGGTGCTTACTGAAGTGCAAATGACAGTTCTGTTGAGGATGCTTTTACTTGTTGCTATAGAAAGAAGACTGTGGTCTTCACTCTTGACAATTCAGGTATTGGGAAAGTATGAACACCCTTTTACTAAACTTTCAGGAGCCAATGCTGCCTTTTGAAGCATTGTTATCTTTGTGTGCCCAAGAAATAAAAGTCAGGCTTTGAGGATTTCAGTGTTGAAATAATTCTTTACGCTTTCATGACCTTTTCTTGCTGGTACAGGTTAGCCATTCAGTTAACTGTTCTTGGCTTTTCAAGAGGGTGTATTCTGTGCTGTTCCTGGAAATAGTGCTTGCTTGGAGACACTTGAAAATTGCATGGCGTTGAGAAAGCATGCTTTTGTCCAGGTGTTTTGCTTCTTCTACATTACAGGTATAGAAAAATAAGAAAGTAACTATGGTCTGGCATACCACATATTGTTGGTACAACGCATAGACAGACATATGCTTTGTCTCTGGAGCCAAACCTGAATCTCTGAAGCAGAAATGTGTTGTTGATGCTTTCCTTCTATTTCAGCACTGGTTCTGCAGAGCTTTTGGAAATTCCTTTGTGCTCTCATGTTTCGTTTTACCTGTTCCCTTCACAGAAAGGTACTTACAATAGTTCTTGCATCATTTCAGAGAAGAGGGGCTTCAAAATGACAGGAGAGAATGGCCATAGAAAGTTGGTCTCATTTTTCCCATTTTTCCACTCCTCACCCTGAGGAAGCTGGGCAGGTTGTGTGATTGGTCACGTGATCTCTTACACTATGGGAGATAAGCTGAGTGCTCAAAGTATGTAGAAGATCTTCTAATCCATTAGTATTTATATAAATTTGAGTGGAATGGGCACGGACCTTGTCAAGTAACTGTTTATGTTCCTATCTAGCTTATGTTATGCTTCTCATTTGTCTTGAAGTTTACATTAGTTTTATGAAGCACCCACATGCTACTGAGCACTGTGGAAATGAACTTGACTTTGTCTTTCTATGCTGCCATCTCACTAGTTTGGGTTAATCTCTGGAATAATCTCTGGAGCCTGGTTTAGATTGAAGTTTATAAAGTGGTGTGAAAGCTTTAGTTATGTTCAGGCAGTGTCTGAATTGTAAATATTTTGCATTTTGTTTCCAAATGTTAACAGTTGCTATATAATTGTGAAAGAACCTTTTTGAGATGAAATGCAGTAAGAGAGAACACAGAAGGTGTTCTAACAGCAGAAGTCAGTGCTTCAACATGTTCTTCCTCTTGCAGAGAAGAACAGTAAAGGGACATCTGGGGAAGCAGAGTGAAGGAATACAATTTAAATGATGCCCCAGCTAATTCTGGTTCTGACCAGCAGATGGAGTCTGGCTGAAGAAAAACATTTAAAAGCAGGTCTACATTAAGCATGCAAAGACTTCTTTAAAGGTTTAGAATATTTTACTTCGAAAAACATTAAGCGCTTTAAGGTAATAGGGCGGCCTTAGTGTTTGAATACTAGAAATTCAGATTTCTTTTCAACAGTTTTGTGTATGTATGTTATTCTTAGAGGCAGTGTGGAAAATACACAGTTATTACTTTGAAATAACATTAATAACATTAAAAGTAATAATATAATATACACAAATATTAGTATTAATAATATATTAATACATTAACATTAATAATATTAAAATATAAACTCTTATTACTTAGAACTTCTCAAACCCTTTACAAATTATTTTGTACCATTTACATGAAAACCTTTTATAAGGACTTGGAAAGAAAGATATGGTCTCATTATCTTCCTAATGGTATGAATTTTTTACTGCGCACTCATAAAGAAATTGTGTTTCCACAGCTGTGGATTAACAATTTCAGATAAGAATAACTTTGTGTGTTCACAGTGCTTTATTTTGTATTGCTCCTTTGAACGTGTGAGCCACGTTGCCATTAGCATCGTGTAGGCTTCACTGGGCAATGGAGGGTCCAGGCTTTCTTTTCCAATTATATGTGGAAAGATACGGGGAACCAGAGTCAAATATATGGGCAGGTTATATGGTGGATAGTTCAGGTTTCCCATTAATTTCATAAAAATAATAAATATAATGGATAGAGGGTGAAACAACAGAACTGGCAGATATTAGAATGATCTTGTGTGTTTTGGTAACTAAGAGAAGCCAGAGAGGGATTTCTCGATACTGGGTGAAATTCAGCATCACTTGACAAATGCAAATTCAGGAGGAGAAAATACCCTCAATGGTATTTGCAGAATTACAAATTCTAAAATAACTGCAAAGAGCAGACAGAATGTACAGATTCTGGGATTGGTTCTTTCAGGCAATGTTAACAGTAGTGAAAAGTGCAATTGATACCTTAAGAGTTGTTTCTTTCCTGGCAATGAAATAGAAATTATAGCTTTCACTAAATCCATGCTGTGGCTAGCTCTGAGATACAAAGTCTCTGGAAAAGAACGGAACTGGCAAAGGGTACAGAGGTAGCACAGTCAGAGGTAAATGTTTGGAGGTGTTTGGTTTCTATATGAGCAGAAATAAATTAGTGTTCATAATCTGCTTTTGACTTTTGACTTCGAGCTGTGAGTTAGAAAAGGTAAAACACTTGAGTTTGACTCAAGAACAGCATAATGTGTGGGTGAAGTCCAGGTTTGAAATAAAATCTTAATCTCTTTATGCATTCTGATACTGTATTTTCTCTAGCTGTCAACAGTTTTGCAGGTGATACAGACTGCCTTTAATCATGGCTGTATGTATTACTGCCATGCTTGGAGACGTTTCTTTACCTAATTCAAAATTTTTACCTCATTCAAAATCTTATATCTATATAACACTACTTGCAAATTAGGCTTTGAGTAGATTATGGTTCCTGTTCACTTTTATTCATGAGTTACTTAGAATTACCACATGTTGTTCAGCATATAATTCTCGTGATCTAAGGCCTCAATTTAATGTCCATGTGAGAAGATTCTGAATGCAACTGCATTGAGTTCTTCTCTTGAGGGAATTGCTATTTATGAATAGCATATCTTTTTTTTCTTGTACGTGAACAGCATAGCTGATAGATCATAACTGGCATAACCTTACTGGTTGTACCTCTCACGTCAAAGGTGGCTGACTGTAGTGATCTGATCTAGCAAAAAGTTAACAGCAGCTCCGAAAAGCAACATATTAATTTGAGATTTATGTCTTAAAAATGGAAGCTGATCTTGTCTTTGTATGTAGCACGACTTTGTGCACAATAGGTAGAATTTTGTGTGTTTTGATGGTCAGGTGAAGCAGGGGGAAAACTGTGCCACAATGAAAACTGTTTAACAGGAGGAAGATACCTTTTAGAGATGCTGTTTGGATTTTCTTTTTTTAAACTTCTTTCCAGAAGAGGGAGCCAAAATGTAAAGGCTGGAGTAAGTTTGCTCTTTGGAAGTTGCCTGTGTGCAGTTATCCTCTAGCTCAGGGTGTGTAATACCATCATGGTCCCTTCTTAAAAGGAAAAAAGGCATAAAAACTTGAAATGAATGACTAAATATGTTTGAAACAAAACTATCTGATCTGTCTCTGTCCAGAAAATGCAGCAGGAAACTATAAATGCACAAATAGTGCAAATAGTATAAGAATTTCTAATGTTTTAAAATGGTTCTTTGTGCACAATCAGCTTTGCTTTCTTTTCCCTCTTCTGTTCAGTCTCTCAGTGTATTTGGGATTCCAGGGGAATATTCTGCCATGATCTGTTGGAAACGTGTGGAACATGAGCAGTTCCTCTAGGTCTTCTCCTGTGTTGTAGGTGATTCTCAGAGTTTTCTTCTCCTCAGACCTAGAAGAGGAACGTGAGGACGAGTATGTGCTTTTTAGCACGTGTACTCATGAACTTGAAGGAAACTTGAGCTTTCTCTTTTTCTTCCCCTCTACTCTTGCATCTACAAATAGTCTGGGCACAATTACTGTGAGTTTTCGGTTTTCAGTGGTTTGGCTTTTTGCAGCAATTTAAGGCCATTTGAAAAAGTGGTAAAAAGTACTTTCTTTGATCTCAAATTCAAGGACGGTTCTGGGGTAAAGTTGTGTCACAGACAGGGGAGGCGTTAGAAATCCTCAGCCTCTTTTACAGAACATTTTATAGTTGACATTTGTTACTTAATAGAGATGTCTGAGGTAGAAGCACGCTCTGAGCAGCTTCATGCCAGGAATATGGTAGTGTGCATCAGTGGAGTGTTTCTTTTCCTCAGACCAACATTTCGCCTTGCAAACTCTGGGAAGAGGCAAAGAGTGAAACTGATTCACACAGTCTTGGCCTGTCCTCAGAGTCTCTATTCAGAGGCAAATGTACACAAATAGATAAACAGAGGAACACATTTATTTTAGCTGAAGTTGGTTCTTACGGTTGCAATCTGATCCTTCAAAGATGCTTTCTCATTTAGGATATTTTCATTAAATTGCTCGCAGACACTTGAATGCAGACTTCCCTGCTCTCACGTACTTGTTTTCTCTGTGATGCTTTCATCCAGATTCATATCTCCTGTATATGTTCTGGAGTGTTTTCTGTAAATTATAAACTGATATTTAAGATATGAGTTGGATAATTTTTCTGAAATTTCTTGTGTCTCTTAGGCAGGGCTAGTTGGAGCAATTTCCTGGCTAGACTGTAAAGAAACTTCCCCAATGATTGGCATGATATTTACCTGGCTCAAAATAAGTTTGGTTGGGTTTTTTTCCTCTTTTTTTTTAATGAATGTAGATGGGTGTGGGGCATATTTAAACTTGTAAATATTCTGAGAACTATATTTTAAACAAGCATAGAAGTCAGTGCCCGTGCATTATATAAATACATAAAGGAAATCTCTGCATTAGGGGTTTTTCCTGTCTTAAGAGAAGACAGATTTAAGAACAATTGCAATAGCAATGGTTTGCAGTGAGGATGGGCATTAGGATACCAAAGTGATCTGTATTGCTAGCTCATTCTCTGAAATTCAAAATTTTAACAAGTGGTTGCTGTGTAATATCAGGGAGAAGGAAAGTTTGACCTCTTTGCACTCGATTCTCCACAGAACATTGCTGACAAAGAAGCTGAAAGGTGCACATTAAATCCCTTCTGTTGCAATATATTCGCTACTGAATAAACTTCTTAATGTTCATTTATTTGTGATAACACTGTAGAGTTATTTTAGTCTCGGTATATTTTGTTTAAAGTTATGGACTGAAGACCTTGGAATTCAGAATATAAGCAATGTATGAAAGGTCTTTGAATAACTAGAATCCCAAAACTGTATGTGCATATGATCTTCGAGGTAAGTTTGAATAGGTCATACATTTTTAGAAGATAGTGCTATTTTGTCTTACTCTTAAATTTAAATTACAAAATACATGAGATGATTGCAAAATTGCAACTCTAAGCACTTAAAATTTACAGCTCGGACAAAGAACTCAGTAGTTCAGTGAATAACCAAGTAGTTGACTAGAAATCCTGAATTCTCATTTTCATGTCTTTGATATAGCAAAACATTGCAATTTAAAAGGGTATTTTTTGATGCATCTTAAAATTAATGGCTGAACTACTGCTTAAGCTTTGCCAGTTCTGATTTCCTTCATCCATCTGATTGGAGCTTGACACAAATTTGCCAGTGTTAAGTGAACTTTCCCTTAGTGTGGACTGTGAAATATAAAGCACGGTAGAAATTAGGAAAAAAAATGATGAAACTTGTCAGTGTGTACCAGAATCTTCTTTTAGGGAGGAAGATAAAAATTCTTTCCCTTGTTTAATGTTCTCAGTTAAACTGGCAATGTCTGTCCTGGAATGTAAGTTCAAATTAAATGTAGTTCATCAAAGATTTAGACTTTTTAACAGTAGACTTCTACCTAGAAAATGAATGTTGGCTAACTAGCATTGTATTTATCTGTAGCTAAGGGGAGAAGTTCTTTCTTAAAACTAGATTAAATGCTCCTTTATGCCAGTTATCTTAAGGTAAGGGGGTTTTGTGTTCTTGTACTACCGATGAAATAGTTCAGAATAGCTTCTGAGCATAACACTGTGGCATCTTGTCTGATAACTAGCACTTGGATTAAACTGCAAACAAACTTGAGTAAATCTCTGATGGATTTTAAACAATCGGTTACTTCTATGACTAGAAAATTCTGTGACTAGAAACTTCTCTCTATCCTCTCACTGTGGATGGAATTTCTTCTAGATGATGAATCCCCCATTTGACCCTCTTCTTAGAGGAGTGGGTTTCTCCTAAGATGGTATTTCAAATGAATTCTGCGTGAATTATTCTGTCAAAATTCCATGTTTCTTTTCCTTTTTTGCTTTGCTTACTTTGAGTCCAGGAACTTAAAAATTACAACAGAAGGTGGATTATTTCTGCGTTGGAAGTTTTCATACATCTGGAGTACTTGTGTCCTGTTTGGGGCTTCCTGGTGCAAGAAGGGCACTAACATGGGCAAGTCCTCACAGAGGGCTACCAAGGTGGTCAGGTGGCTGCAAGATATGAGCTACAAGGAGAGGCTGAGGAATTAAGCTTGTCCTTAAGTGGCATGCCAAGCATTTAATTTGCGATGAAATTTTCCTGTCTTTTATTCTGAAGTTGGTGTGAGGCACACAGGCATACATTTTATGAAATATAAATGTTAAATCAAAGTAGTTGGCGAAGTGTTGATGTATTCCTCTTGCCTGAGTACTGAATTTTTTTTTTCAAAGGAGAGGAAAAAGCTAACATATCTAACTAATGTGTTAGATATGACACAAATGTCCATGCTGATGTGTCACTTGTCTGTGTGATAGCTATCACTATCTGCTTTAAAATGTTCATTAAAATGCATTTATTGCCATTTGCGCACGTAATTGGGACTCACAAACTTGTTTCTCCTCAGATCAAATAAAGCTCTCAAGTTGAAGAAATATGTGCCTTCACAAGCAGAATTTTATAGCTTTATATTTTTGGAAAATGTGGTTGTATAATGGTATACTGCTAATGATTTCCCTAGTTTTGCTCCTGCCTGCCACTTTGCCTAATGAGTAGCTTCAATTGAAGTGGATGGAGTAGATGGGGAGAGGTTTAATCATGTCATAAATACATTCTGTCTCAATTCTTCAGCTGTCTATACTTCTAGCTTGGCAGGGTTGAAATGGTTGAGATTTAAGAAATCTGCATCTTGTACTGGGAATTAGTTTGTAGCGTTTCCTTTTCCTTAGGGATGTTTGTCATCTAGTACCAGCTTAGGGACAGTTTGAGAGAGGAAAATGTAAGAACTAGCAGATTAAAAAAGGAGAGGGGGATTACTGGAGCAGCAAAAATAAAGATCTTCCTTTTTTTTCCTTCTTTTGATGCGTGGGCAGAGTACTCTGATGAACAGCCAAAGGTTCTTTATAAAGGTTCTTTGAGGAGGGTTGTGTTCTGAGAAGAAAAAAGTCCATGTTTAGTAGCTCACATCAAGCAATGTGTTGCACTAGAGGTCATTCTTGGGGTGGATGAAATAGTCTGTATTTGAGATATTCAAAGATACTGGTGGAAAGCCTGAAGTGTTAAGGGTAAGAGGAGATAGTGAAGGAAGAAACAAACAGAAGAGAAATTGAAGTATGGGGTTGAGCAGTCTCAGTATCAAACATTTACTCTCTCTTTTTTTTTTTTTAATAGATCATATAGGGGAATATACTAATAAGCAGAGTATAAAATCTTAAAATTAGGGCTGCCTCAACTTAAATGTGCAACTGAATTGATAATACAGTTTCCTTAGATTGAGACGAGTTTTATAGGAAGAAGAGGAGAGACAAGTTGTTTTAAATTAATACTCAGGTTTCACTTACAACTAATTAGTGCCTTTGCAAATGGCTAATTTACTTCAATGTTGACTCAGGAGATCCAAATCCATTAGAAAAAAAAAAAAACAAACCACAACCCAGCCCTGATAGTTCTGGCACACGTGGAACTATGTGTTTGTCTTATATGTAGATACACAAATATTTTAACTTCCTTAAGGTAATTGCAGAGCATTAGATTTATGTGTGTAGGTGTTCAAAAATGAGGTTGTAATTTCCAATCAGAAGAGTCCAGTGAAGGAACCTTTGCTGGCTTCTTTAGTTCTACTGAAGCCTAATCACTGGCACAGTTTGAATGCTTCATTTGCATAGGTTCAGCAGAAATCTCTGCATCCTTACAGATTGCAATATTAAACCCTGGAATACAGGCCTCCTTTAGGGACAGTAGGTTGAGCAACTAGAGTAAGACCGTGTTTTATTTGGTTATTTTTGGTTCTGTGACTTGCAGTATTTTAAAATCTGATACCCTGATGCTTAATTTGTTACTTGTAAAAAGACTGGAAATCCAACAGACGCGGGGAGTGGGAAGTCAGATACGTGTGGGGGCTGGGCGTAGAGACTTACTGAAACTCTCCCCTGCCTTGAAGGGCATTCCAGGCCTCATTTCTTACACTTTTTGTTGTTATCAGTTAGCACAAGTTAGTGGTGGAAAATAAGTATTTAAACTTGTCTAGGGAAATGTAGCTTCCCCAGGGGGAAAAAAAAAAAAAAGTACAAAAAGAAGCAATCACCATTGAATATTCCGATTCTTAAAATGCAGCACGATGGCAAACATGGAAGCTTTGAAAGTGAGATGAGCTCATTTCTTTATTTTTGTAAGGTATCTCAGCCTGTTGCTTACCAGTGACTGATGTGAAGAATGAATTAAATAAAGTTCAGATTTCGGATCAACATGATGCCGTGCAAGGAGCGTGCTGTGAGGATCCCCGGGGTTGGCTTTCACAGTGGTGCCTTTGTTCTTGGGTCTGCAGGGATCCCCAGGTTATAGTGGCTTGAGGTAGAAGGAAGAACTTGCTTCTGCTGAGCTGTTCACAAATAAGGAACTGCTGAAGTTTAGCGAGCACCGATTTCAGTTAATTAATAGCATCATACGGACTTTGTGACATTTTCTTAAGTGAATTTGTTGTTTGCAGTGACATTAGACAGTCCTTGTTTTGCAGACATTGTTTTGCAACTTTGTAGCCCTGTAACCAAAGGATAAGGTTAATTACGAAAAAACATTTCAATGTGGTTGTCTAAGGGGATTATGTGTAGCTGTGAATAGGGCATGACATACTTCACTTAATTTTGTTTCTCCTATGATAATTGCAACCATATCCATTTTTAATTGCCAGTTTTGTCAATGAATACTAGACAGTTTTCTCCGTAGCAGTGTGTGTTCATTGAACCAAATGAGTACAGCTTCTGAATTTCTCCAGTGGGAAGAGCTGCATAGTCCCAGGATGTTTCTCTGGTTTATGTACTGCACATAAAATAAGAATTTTTTTGGTGGATGAAATGTAAACCTAGATAAAGTTGGATTTTGTGGTCCTTCGAAAGAACTATTTAATTATTAGAGCTGACTGGCAAGAAAGGGGTGCTTGAAAGATAATACCTTGGTGCCTGGCAGCGTAGAGATGTTGGGGCCAATCGTTAACTTTTGGGATACCATAATTTACAAAAAGAACCAAGTGAATACTAAGCAAAAGCAAATAAGTGGTACTAAACAAAAGAGTAAAAGTCTGCTACGAGAGCTCTGCAGCCACACAAGAGCTTAGTTGACCTGTGACTTGAAGTCACGTAACTTCATCTTGTGAAGTAGGTAAATTTTGTAAAAATGCAGGCTTCATATTCGAGTCTGTGTTTCTGAAAGAAAATTGATTTTCCTATTGCTACAGGATCCAACTCATTCAAGCCTGTTTGGCAGAACTCTTTGCCATCTGGATTAATTTCTTCTGTGTCTTGTGTTTTACAGATTGAGATAAAGATGAAGAAGCCAGAGGCTGTAAGATGGGAGAAGCTGGAGGGGCAGGGAGATTCTCCTAAGTTAAAGCAATTTACACCAGGTTTGTTCTCTGAACTATTAAGTATTAAATAGCTTATTTGTATTAAATTACTTGCAGTTATTAATGATATTTTTTGTGTTAATTACTGTTAGTAAAATCACAGCTTCATGTTTACAATGAAAAGCTTAACAGTCTTGTTTTTACTGCCAAGAATTGACAGGAAAAGTCTGCAGGGCATTACTAAAACTTAGGTATTAAATTTAGTCATAACTTCCATTAATCTGATGGATTGTTAAGGATGTACACTCATCATTAATTCCTCTGGGCTTATCTCTTTGGCTGTGTTGGTCACCGTTTTGCAGTTCTGTGCATTGTTACGCCTCTATTGTTGCTTAATAATTAATTACTATTTACTTCAGTATTTCATCTCTCTTGAAAAGTAATACTTTTGCAGTTTTTCAAGACAGATTAGCAGTTTATCCTTGAGAGAATTTGAACTTCCTGTTTTATTGATTTCAGATATCTTTTCAAATTTAAAATTTAGCTCAAAATTTAGCTCTAGGCTGCTCGCTGCCTTTTTTTTTTTTTATTATTACTGTCAGTCAATATCATCTTCCTTGTTTTGACTTTAATTATTTGTGTTGCTATTATGCAGCACTATGTTGGATAACTAAATTATGTAACTCTTTACTTAAATGTAAACTTTTGCAGCTGCTGAATGTCATCTCTGGCATTTTTTAGTTGCCTGTGTTTTTGTTACTGCGATGTTTATATCAATAAGGAAGAATCTATTTGCATTTCCAGATTCACATTCTGTTATTGTATGTGATTCATCATATACATATATATGTGTGTGTGTTCTTGGCTGCTCTGAAAGTCATGAGAAAATACTTAGGTAACTACCACTTCTGTTTTCAGATACCCAGCACTTATATCCATCATCCTCTCACTATACGAGGAACTGGGACAAACTGGTAGTTGAAATCAAAGAAGAGGAGAAGAATGAGAAGTTAGAAGGAGATGCTGCTTTAAATAAACTCTTCCAGCAAATTTATTCAGATGGTACAGATGAAGTGAAACGTGCCATGAACAAATCGTTTGTAAGTCTTCATTCTTTTTCTCTGAAGAAACGTGTAACTGCACGCTGAAACAATTTACTGAGCTTTTGCATGAACCAGGGAGCCTCTGGCTACCAAAACCTTGGGCCTATAATGAATGGCAGTGATTCTGTCAGAGGTATTGGTATAACGAGTCTCGCTGAAAGCTACGATGTTGTACGCTAACGAATGTGACTCTTTAAGTCCCAGGTTTGTGCCTCGGTGAAGCTCATGCTTTGTCAATGGTCTCTTTGTTTCAGTCAGTGTTATCAGAGGAAATACAGTTTTTGGCTCATCCAAAGCTTGAAGAGTTGCCCTGAGTGAAAGGATCAAATTCCTTTTAATTGTTTCTGTCTGGTTCCTTTTATTTGTAGTTCTTAAATGCAAGAACCTGACTGACTTTTTAAAAGCTTCTAGTCGATGAAGTAACGTATCGTTCTGTCCAGTACTGATAAAAGTGTTGTTGGGCTGAAGATTATTGAATGATGGCTTAGTCAGATTTTAGTCTATATATACACAGAATCTGTGTAACCTGCTTCTACGTGAAGCTAAATTCTTCGCTTTTCTTCAGAATTTCTTAATCTGCTATAAGAAATGTGGCTTTTATCTTGCTAGAATTCTTCTAGCAAACTAAACAAGCTTTCTCTTGTATTGCAGATGGAGTCTGGAGGCACAGTTCTGAGCACCAACTGGTCTGATGTTGGTAAAAGGAAGGTTGAAGTAAATCCTCCTGATGACATGGAATGGAAAAAATTCTAATCCTGTTTTTAATCTTTTACCATCTCTGTGTTGCCATAGTCATGTACTGACCACTGTGTGTGGACATAGCGTTCTTGGATTCAAAGCACTGAATGTTCCCTTGGAAACAGGAATTGTCTTTGCATTTTGCGTGCTTTAGGAATTCCTTCATCTGCAGATGTTAAAGATATACTCAAGAGTTGGAACCCTGTTTTCATCATCTCTGTCTAATTTTTGGAAATTGAGTCAATCACAGTCTAAATTTTCTACCGCCTTTATCAGCTCTGCTCTCTGGGGATGGGATGATCTCTCATGGGCTGGTCAGGATTTATTGCCTTACGCCCAATATTTCTGTTCAATAACTTATTAGATCTTGGCAACTTTGGGTAAAAACACTTTTCAACAACAGTGTTAAAATTGTTTGCTCTTTAACTCTGCTAAATAAAAGTGTAAATATAACTTTTTCTATACAGAATCCGCTATCTCAGTTGCTGAAGAACTGAGAAATGTAAGAAATAGTCTCTGAGCTTGGATACAAGTCTGTAGAGCCCATAGATGCTCAAAAGCCATCTGGAAATGGTCCTGGACACCTGGTTTTAGGTGGCCCAGCTTGAGCAGGGAGGGTTGGACAAGATGACTTCCAGAGGTCCTTTCCAACCCTCAACCATTCTGTGATTCTGTGAAGGGAATATGAACTTAGAAAGTTGTGGTAAACACGCCTGGTCCACACGCCGCTGTCTCTTGGGAGTTCAGAGAGATCCATGAATATCCTGTGACTTCTAGAAAACCCTGTGAATGGCAAGTGTTGGCAGCCCCCTGAAAGCCACTTCTTGCCTTGCTTAACCATTGGATGCTGCTTTGACACGCTGAAACAATTTACTGAGCTTTTGCATGAACCAGGGAGCCTCTGGCTACCAAAACCTTGGGCCTATAATGAATGGCGCTTCATTTCATTTTTGGTAATCTTGTTTTTCAAGGAGGGAATCACTTTTCGATGGGGGATCACACATGTAGGTAAGGATGTGGATACACTACTTTAAAAAAAAAAAAAAGCAAGTGGCAGGTGTAGGAGCAAAACTTGCATTCAGTGAAGAGGATGAGATTTCTACTCTTGTGGCAGACACAAAATTTCTACTTACGGAATCCTTCCACCTGGGTGATAGGTTGAACTGCGCTCACACGTGATCGAAGGGAGAAAGTCAGTTGTGGCTGGAAATTTCTACAGAGAAGTGGGTCCTCTGCCTGTCTTCTATACTCAAAAAAGGAGGGATTTATTGCAATTGCGTGACATCAAAGATAGCAAGCAGTTGCTTTAAGTTCTGTTATTTCAGAATATTGGAAACTGTTTACATCTTTTAGAAAAGCGCCCATGTCTCCTTGTTTCCTTCAGTTCAGCTTTTCCATCATGATGAAATTTTAAGTAACAGTAGAAGAAATGTAAGAAATAGTCTCTGAGCTTGGATACAAGTCTGTAGAGCCCATAGATGCTCAAAAGCCATCTGGAAATGGTCCTGGACACCTGGTTTTAGGTGGCCCAGCTTGAGCAGGGAGGGTTGGACAAGATGACTTCCAGAGGTCCTTTCCAACCCTCAACCATTCTGTGATTCTGTGAAGGGAATATGAACTTAGAAAGTTGTGGTAAACACGCCTGGTCCACACGCCGCTGTCTCTTGGGAGTTCAGAGAGATCCATGAATATCCTGTGACTTCTAGAAAACCCTGTGAATGGCAAGTGTTGGCAGCCCCCTGAAAGCCACTTCTTGCCTTGCTTAACCATTGGATGCTGCTTTGAGTTTGCTACTTCTCCTTGCCTCCCTAGCTACCTAGGCTTTTCCAGATTGTTTGTTCTGTCTGTTTTCTTTGTATTTGGTTTGTTATTTTACTACAGGGAAAATGTGATTAGCTTGATAAAATATAAAGGCTATTAGAACAGGTGTTTTAATAGGACAAGTGAAGTCTGCAGCTGTTACAGTAATAAATGTATGTGAAAGATGATTGAAAACTGAGGAGGAGGAGGAAAGGATGTATCCTGTTCCTCCTGAGAACTAGGAGTCTTAAGTTTTGGAGTGATGTTTGGGGAAGTGCAGTGGGTTTTTTTCTCCTAGTATTGTTACTATGCCTCTGCAGTATATAGAATCATAGAATTGCCCAGGCCGGAAGGGACCTCCAAAGGTCATCTAGTCCGACCCCCCCACAGTCAGCAGGGACACCCCCAACTAGACCAGGTTGCCCAGGGCCTCGTCGAGCCTCTCCTTGAATATCTCCAGGGATGGGGCCTCAACCACCTCCCTGGGCAACCTGTTCCAGTGCTCCACCACCCTCACAGTGAAGAACTTTCTCCTAATCTCCAGTCTAAATCTGTTCCCCTCCAGCTTGAAGCCATTTCCCCTCGTCCTGTCACTACAGGCCTTTCTAAACGGGCTCTCCCCAGCCTTCCTGTAGGCTCCCTTCAGGTACTGGAAGGCTGCTATTAGGTCTCCCCGGAGCCTCCTCTTCTGCAGGCTGAACAACCCCAGCTCCCTCAGCCTGTCCTCGTAGCAGAGGTGCTCCATCCCCCTGATCATCCTTGTGGTCCTCCTCTGGACCCTCTCCATCGGGTCCATGTCCTTCTTATATTGAGGGCTCCAGACCTGCACACAATACTCCAGGTGAGGTCTCACCAGAGCAAAGTGGCAGAATCACCTCTCTGGACCTGCTGGCAACACTTCTATTGATGCAGCCCAGGATGCGATTGGCCTTCTGGGCTGCAGCTGCACACTGCCTGCTCATGTCCAGCTTCTCATCCACGATAGGAATATCCACGATAGATAGGAAGACCTTAAGATCTCACAGATGTTAAAAAGAGAGCTTGTTCTGGGATATATGTCATATCTGCAAACTACAGAATGTCATACTTGGCAGCTGCAGACTATGAGTACAGTCCTGACACGGCGGGAGGGAGATGGGTTGGATTTAGGAAGGTTTTTGTGTGCCTTTACCTCTTCGCTCCTACTGAGCAACGTCTGCTTCTTGGAAGGGTTTCTCCAAGGGAAGAAGTACTTGGGGCATATTTCAGTGGAGGTTTGTTAGCTTCAGTGGGGAATTTCTTGCCCTTTGGAGAATTCCGAGTCGCTGGTTGCTCAGTGTCTAGAGCCCTTGCCATCCCTATGGGATGCTAACATTGAAGCTGACTTCATTTGGAACAGGGACTGGCACTCGATTCTCCTGGATAAGTGCTTTGCTGCTTTTTATTTATGCTCTGAAAGGCATTTCTTCCTTTCTAATGTAGAGAGAAGACAAATGTCTGAGTGCTTCACTTTGTCACAAAATTGGGTTCTTGTCTGGCGGCCAGCCCTGCTTTAGAAATGTCACTCAGAGCACTTAGCAGCTCTTACCAAAGACTTGCTATGGGAAAAGTCTGGATAAAAATCTCTTAAATAGAAATGAAAAAGTAATTTGAGGATGTTTTCTGCCAGTCAGGTTGTTCTTACTTACTGAAGAGAAGGCAGTAGGGGTTCCTCTGGCTACTTTCACTTGCAGAAGGACCATGGGACTATGTCGTCAGATAAGCACAGTGTGTTCTTGCATTAAGTGGGGACTGTTTCACTGCTTCAGGACTCCATTCACTTGGCTTAAGGCAAAGAGTAAAATGAAATGCATTGCTGCTTATGGACTCCTGAGGGATGTGTAATGCAAATGTAATGCTTTAGCTTCGGGCTAAAACTTGTAGCAATCAAGTGGTGGACCTCCCTGTCCATCTCTATCCTGCGAGCCAAGTTGGCGGGTCTAAACGTAATTCCAGGGTGTTTCTGAGCACTGAGATAATCTATGCACGTTCCACCTTAGAACTTAGGTGGACTGGTAATGGGCAGCCCTTGTTGTCTTATGGGGGGAGGAATTGAGGGGGAGGTTGGGGAAAAGGTTGTTTTTTGTTTTTTTTTTCTGGTGGGAAGGGATTGGATTAAAGCAGCAGGCAAAATTTCCCTGTAAAGTTGGTGTGAAGGTGCTTCATGAACTTTGTGAGCAGTGTATGTTTTGTTCTTGGCAAAACACAGGCATGGAATGGTTCCAGAAGCTGTAGGTCAAGAAGAAGCTAGCAGGGAGCTTGGAGGTTGAACAGAGGCTGTGAAGGCACAAACTTGAGTATAAGAAGTTCCACCTAAACATGAGGAGGAACTTCTTTACTGTGAGAGTGGTAGAGCACTGGAACAGGCTGCCCAGAGAGGTGGTGGAGTCTCCTTCTCTGGAGACATTCAAAACCCACCTGGACAAGATCCTGTGCAACCTGCTCTAGGTAGACCCACTCTGGTGGGGGGGTTGGACTTGATGATCTCCAGAGGTCCCTTCCAACCCCATGTGATTCTATGAAGCCTATGGGTGACAAAGGAAATTTCCTTTGGGACTAGAGAGGGTGAGTGGAATTTGTGGCAGGACTGGCAATGAGTTGGCTGGAGGCAGAGGACAGGGGATGATGTTTTAATTGTGTTAAAACATTTCTTGAGAGTTGATTTTGGGGTGTTTTTTTTTCCCTAAGCCACCTGGTCGTCTGTAGGTAGAACTGCCTACAAGACCCAGACAATTTTCACCTCAGTGCTCTGATTTGTAGACTTGGTGCGGATATGGGAATGGGACAGCAAGAGGGAATAGTAGCTTTCCCATTTAATATCCCAGATGGGATTACTCTCTGCTACTGTTTTGGGGGTCGTAGAAGCTGCCTGTCTGCTGTAGCTTTGGGCTGCCTCGCTCTTCTTCAGTGTACGTGCAGCGTTTGTAAAAGATCAGTTGAGCCTCTCAGAAGCAGGAGATGGTGGTGCTGCTGGTTCACTCTGATTTTTGCCCTTTCTGAGCAGAGATTCTGTTCCACCCCGATGTGCCAATCAACAATCTGTTCTTTGCCAACTGTAGTTTTATGCTTCTCTACATCTTTTTTTTTTTTTTTTTCCTTTTTTTTTTTTTTCCCCCACTGCGTGGAACAAGCGATCAGTCTGTTCTCCACTGAAGCTTACTTGGAATTTATTCGTACTGCAGCAGGGGTGAAGTGTTACATGGAAGGCAGGAGACAGATCTCCCCACCTTCCATGCCCCCCAGCTGCATCTTACTTTCTCAAGTGTAGATAAAAGTGGAGGATGATTCCCATATCAAAAAGGACAAAAGAGAGAGAGTGGGGTTCACTCCGTGTTGGGAGGTGGAGAGAAAGGGGGCTGGAGATGCAGAAGAGAGACTCCTCCTGCCTTCCCATCACTGGCTTCCAGGCTTTCTAACCCTATGGCTTTGTGGGCTGTTTTCCTTCTCTCTTCCAGCAGCCTGTATTTATCTCCTTTTTCTGCTTTCATCTGCTCTGCCGCCCTAATCCTCCTAGTAAGCAATCACATGGGTAATTAAGTTTAAGGACAATAGTAGAATTATGGTGCTCTAACATCCACCCACCTGTGGTTGGGACACACTGTTGGTGACAAGCCCATCCCTCTTTCTTCCCTCCTCTCCTAAATTGTGACCAAAGGAAGGTTTTGAACCGATTTTTGCTAGCGCGGGGTTGGATTTGTCAGAGAATGGTTTGGGTTGGAAGGGACCTTAAAGATCATCTAGTTCCAACCCTCCTGCCATGGGCAGGGACACCTCCCACTAGAGCAGGTTGCTCAAATAGCCATCCAGCCTGGCCTTGAACACCTCCAGTGATGGGGCATCCACTTTGGGGAACATCCCTTCTCCCCACCTGCCCAAATGCAGAGATGTTGTCACCTCTTTAGCGTGCAAGGTACCGTAGTGGTGGTGGTGGTGGAACACTTGTCTTTAAGGTTGGTAGTAGACGCCCTACGGGGGTGAGTGGGGTGGCTGTGGAGAGCTAGAACTGTCAGCTGAGCCACCACTCCGGGGAATATCGCCACGTCTTTCCGTACCGTTGGATCGTTGGGTTTATATTATCATTCCTGTGTCGCCTCAGAACGTTTCCTTCAAAATGAGATGTTGTGCTTAAATAAGATTTTTCAACCTTGCTGCAGCAAGAGATTTTTTTTTCTTCTTCTTTGAAGGCAATATGTAGGTAAATGGAAATTTGCTTACTCGAAGCGTGAGTTGAGGGAAGGCATTTTGTTGCATTTCCTTTGGGAATGGATAAGTTTTGTGCCCTCTGTGTTGTACTTCGGACAATATTGTAGTTCTGGCAATTCTACTAGTCACAGACCGTGTCAGTCGTGTGTCTGCTTCTCTGTGATCACCAGGGCTTTCTGGGCAGGAGAATTCTCAAGATGTACCTGCTCTATTGTGACCATTTAACGCATCCACCAGTAGGATGCTTTTTTTTTTACTTACGTGCTTTGTGACTGCCTATAGAAAAAAAACAACACAACTGATACAAGCTTTTATTTAGGAAAGGTAAATTTGGTTAAGAACGTGTAGACATGGAAACCACCTCCACGATTGTGTTTTTAGCATCTTCTGAAGACTTTGGGTGTTTTTTTACGGGGGGGGATGCGGGGAGAAGCAAATCATGGGTTGCTTCTGGATGGCCTTAGATGCAAAAGACAGCAAGAGTTGGGTTCATGTTTACATTGTATACATGCAGTCACGTTTCCTTCTCTTTGCTTTCCGTGTTTCACTTCTTGACCCCCCTGTTTCCCTCTCCAGCCAGTTCTGGAACACGTAGGGAAAGGTCCCATTACACTTTCTACGTGGAAAAAAGCACAGAAGGCGACTGCTGTTTTTTCATGTGTTTGTTTAATCTGCAATAAAAAAAAACCCCACAAACCAAAACAAAAGGAAACCCAACTTTTCTAAGCATACAAATGGTGTACTTCTACAACAACAACGTAATCATCAAGGTCATTTTCATTTCAAAAAGCAGAAACTCAAATTTAACAGGCCTTGAAATCCCACTTTAAGAAGTTTTTAATTTAAATATTTCAAAGCAAGTCTGTTCTTCAGATTAAGGGAAGGTGAAGCTTATATTCAGAAAAACACTACAATAGAGCAAAATACTGAATTCTATTCTCATCTTACTCTCATTTAACACTTTGCTTTTTAGATACGCAGTTTAGCATTCCACATGAGGTTGTCTTTATTTTCTTTAAGCCACGATTATGTCAAATTAATTCCTCTTTTCTGTGTGTCACGCGGTGTTAATAACATTAGGAGGCTTGCAACATCTCAAGAGGTGTTTAGTCACAAAAATGAATGCCTAAGAAAAATGGGACCATTCTGCATTTAAAGCCCATGTAGATGGCTCCATAAACTCCCTGGTGGAGTTCAAGATGTATCGTGTGGATGAAGGCAGCGCGATACTCTGGTCTTGGTTTTTCAAGGCTAGAAATCCTAAGCCATTCCGTTTTTGTGTTTCAGCTTAGTACCTTCCTTAGAGATTTAATACGCAATAGGATCAATCCCAGTAATTACAGAGTTTTGCAAGTAAGCAAAAAAGGGTGAGGTTATAAACCTATTTCTATCTTTTTTTTTCCCCCCCTTTTTCTGTTTTTTTCCCTCCTCACTGGTAAGCAGTTTCTCTTTGCAGGGAAGGGAGGTTGGCTTCAGGGAAGCTCGCGGAGCTGGAATGGGTGGCTGCTATCCTCGTGGAATAAAGAGGGGTTGTAATCTCGTGTCAAAAGTGTCTACTTCAAGGATTTATAAACATGGCGGCTGTTGCAGATTCTGAAGGGTCTCGAGACTCTTTGGTCTGCGACTGCCTGTAACTACTTTTTGCTGTAGTGGCTGGGTAGCAGATAGTTGTTAGACACTGTGGCGGTGTCGTGGATACAGGGTTCTTGGTGCTGGGGTTTTTTTGATGCTGGGATGTGCGAAGGGTTTTGATTCTGCAGCCGCGCACATCCCCCTCCCGCAGCCCCCTCCCTTCTCCTGCCAGTTGTTTCCGATTGAGCACGACACGTGCTTTCCCCTGGCCCCTGGAGCAGCTTTGTGGGAAAGGGATGCTCTAATTGGTTTAGAACCATCCATAATGACCTGGCAACTCGGTATGAACAGCGACGGGGAGCAACCTAACTTGTGATTTATTTAAGTAAGCTGCATGGATGAAAGGTACTCCCCAGCCTACCAGTTGAGCTAGTCGCCTAATTGGACGTAATTTTCACATCTAGCTTGGAAAGAGGGGAGTTGGTTGTGAAAGGCTGAGGTTGGCTTTACGAGCAAGCTTCTGGAGACTGCTAAAGCACTGGAACAGGTTGCTCAGGGAGGTGGTTGAGGCCCCATCCCTGGAGATATTCAAGGTGAGGCTCGATGAGGCCCTGGGCAACCTGGTCTAGTTGGGGGTGTCCCTGCTGACTGCGGGGAGGTCGGACTAGATGACCTTTGGAGGTCCCTTCCGGCCTGGGCAATTCTATGATTCTATGATTCTATAAACCAGTTTGTGAGCAAAGTTTTCATATTGTCTTTTTGGGGGGGATGTCTTAGGTTTCGAATTCACTAAGTGCTAGTACACCCTTGTCACTTGTAAAACTAATGGAACGTTAACTTAAAATTTTTATTTTCAGTGAGAACACCTGACTTGGCTTTTGGTGCAGTAACACACACTCTGGATTTTTTGTTTTGTTTTTTTTTTTAAAGCCAGGATTGGTACTGCTGCTTTGGCTGTAGCCTGTTACCAGTTTGTGGTCGTTGCGTTTCCCCCCCTTGTTTTGTCAGGGATCCGGGATGCTTTTTTCCCCCCCCTCAGACGACACCCATGATGCGAGCGACCCACCAGCTGCAGGGCATGATGATGCGGCAGGCGGTGCGACAGCCCTGGTAGTTGTAGGGCCATGGGTGGTAGCCCATGAGGGGCTCGCAGATCCTCTGGCACTGCGTGTAACTCCGCCGGCATTCGATGCAGCACACGCCCAGGTGGTCCAGCATGGGGTCAAAAGCCATCCCTTCGCCTTCCAGCTGCTGAAATGTAGAATAGTAAATGTCGTTATGAGTGGTGTCCCCCAGGGCTTGGTATTGGGGCCGGTTCTCTTTAACATCTTTATCAATGATCTGACAGGCTGAGGGAGCTGGGATTGTTCAGCCTGGAGAAGAAGCAGCTCCGGGGAGACCTTATAGCGGCCTTTCAATACCTGAAGGGTGCCTATAGAAGAGCTGGGGAGGGACTCTTTGCCAGGAAGGGTAATGATAGGACAAGGGGAAATGGTTTTAAACTGGAAGAAAAAAGATTCAGATTAGATCTCAGGAAGAAATTCTTTACTGTGAGGGTGGTGAGACACTGGAACAGGTTGCCCAGGGAAGTTGTGGATGCCCCATCCCTGGAAGTGTTCAAGGCCAGGCTGGATGTGGCCTTGAGCAACCTGGTCTAGTGGGAGGTGTCCCTGCCCATGGCAGGGGGGTTGGAACTAGATGATCTTTAAGGTCCCTTCCAACCCTAATCATTCTATGATTCTATGATCTGGACGTGGGGAGTGAGCGCACCCTCAGTAAATATGCAGATGACACCAAGCTGAGTGGGAGTGTTGATCTGCTTGAGGATAGAAAGGCCTTACAGAGGGATCTGGACAGGCTGGATCAATGGACCAAGGCCAATGGGATGAGTTTCAATAAGGCCAAGTGCCGGGTCACAACACCCCCAGGCAGTGCTACAGGCTTGGGGAAGAATGGCTGGAGCTGCCTGGCAGAAAAGGACCTGGGGGTGTTAGAATCATAGACTCATCTAGGTTGGAAGGGACCTCAAAGATCATCTAGTCCAACCGTCAACCTAACTCTGACAAAAAAATAAATAAGAAACAAGCAATAAAAAAATTACTAAACCATATTCTTGAGGACCACGTCAACCCATCTTTTGAACACCTCCAGGGATGGTGCCTCAACCACTTCCCTGGGCAGCCTATTCCAATGCTGGATAACTCTTTCCATGAAGAATTTTTTCCTAATATCCAATCTAAACCTCCCCTGGCACAACTTGAGGCCATTTTTTTTTTTAAAGCCAGGATTGGTACTGCTGCGAATGTTGGTTGACTGTTGGCTGGACATGAGCCAGCAGTGTGCCCAGGTGGCCAAGAAGGCCAACAGCATCCTGGCCTGTATCAGGAACAGTGTGGTGAGTAAGACCTGAGAGGTGATCATCCCCCTGTACTCGGCACTGGTGAGGCCTCACCTCCAGTACTGTGTCCAGTTTTGGGCCCCTCACCACAAAAAAGACATAGAGGTGCTGGAGCGGGTCCAGAGAAGGGCAACAAAGCTGGTGAGGGGTCTGGAGCACAAGTCTTATGAGGAGAGGCTGAGGGAGCTGGGGTTGTTCAGCCTGGAGAAGAGGAGGCTGAGGGGAGACCTTATTGCGCTCTATAGCTCCCTGAAGGGAGGCTGGAGAGAGGTGGGGGTCGGTCTCTTCTCCTAAGTCACAGGTGATAGGACAAGGGGAAATGGCCTCAAGTTGCACCAGGGGAGGTTCAGATTGGATATTAGGAAAAGTTTCTTCACAGAAAGGTTTATCAAGCATTGGAATGGGCAGCCCAGGGAAGTGGTGGAGGCACCACCCCTGGAGGGATTTAAAAGCCAGGTTGACATAGTGCTTAGAGACAGGGTTTAGTGATGGTTTTTATCAAAGTTAGGTTGATGGTTGGACTAGATGATCTTAAAGGTCTCTTCCAACCTAGGCAATTCTATGACTCTATCCCAAGTCTCTCAGCGAATGCAGACTATACCCATGCTCCTGTTAACTCCACAAAGGATAAAAACTGAAATTTTAGTCCTGTTGAAGTTAACACAATTCCTACTAACTGACCCGTGCATCTTGCTTTATTTTTCTTTTTCTGTCTTGCTCTGTTTGGTAGAAATGTAGAATTGGTGCAGTCACCCATGTAAAATGGAAAGAAACAACAGGGAGCTGTAACTTCATTATTTTTCTCCTACAGTCTTTGCAAAAGATCCAGAAGCAGTAAACTCCCTATAAATACTGGTGATGGAAAAGATGTCAAGACGGTTGTCTGGGTCTTTTATGTAGATGACGATGTCTGAAGCGTATGCTGTGTTTTTTAATGCTTTGTTTTATTTTTTTGTGTTTTAATGCTTTGTACAGCATTCCCAGGAAATGATTCAGTAAGCTATTGCCCTGAAGTTTTCTGAGTATTTCTCCCTTGTCTTTCAGTCTGCCTTTTTTTTTTTTTACCCCCCCTTGGCCACACTTAGGTGCCTTGTGGACAGTGAGAATTCTGCCTGCTCTGTGTCTGACAGCAGGGAGTTTCATGGAGCAAGGCACACATAAAACACATAAAAGCAAGCTTTTCCTGCTGCCTTCACCCTTCCCGAATTCCTTTCCTCCTTCCTGGGAGAAAAAAGTAACCTGGACGTTCTGCTTCTGGAAACTCATTTGTTCTTTGCCCATTGGTGTTACTTCAAGAAGAGCAGCACCCAAGAGCAAGTGCTGGAGTGACACTCAGCTTTTTGACCTGAGCGTTTTCCATGCAGAAAGCCAGCAGCACAGCAAAAAGGTGAGGCACAGAAAGGTGCCATCTCTTGTCTTGTACAGGACAAGTGACAGCTTGTGCAGGACACTAGTGACAGCTCAGTCCCCTCCCACCGAGAGCAGGGAAGGGTGTGTTTCTTTGGGCAGAACTCATCATCCTTGATTTCAGTTATCTGCGGTGTGACCTTCTACACCTGCCTTCATGGAACTGACTCCACTCAGAGAAATAGTTCTAGGGGAAATTCATTTTCATCCTATGGTGTAATTAGTGATCCTTCAGAATTGAACGAATCTGCCTCTAAAGGAAGCCAGGATACAGGCATCTACGCAGTAACTGCTGGTGAAGGTGAATCCCGCCCGGCAGGCTGAGGGAAGTTCTGGTGACCGTATCTGAGGAGACGTTCTCCATTTGGCCCAGGGTGCCCCTGGCTGGAAGAAGGGACCCGCGGTGGTTGTTCTGCCGCTGCCCTCCAGAAACAGGGCAGCCTGGACCCCCCTGGGACATGGTCACATTAGTAGCTGTGAGGAGAAGGCACATTCCAGTGCCGCTGCTGTTTTACTGACCCCGTGAGAGAGTCGATTTAGATCCACTTTATTTGGAGTGATTAATTTAAGTTTAATTAAGGGATGTCAACTCGGCAGAACGCTGTCACAGTATAATGATCTCCTGCTGTTGCATAAATGTCAAGTCGGAGCTGGGACTTACTTCCAAAGCAGGAGGCATTTATCTTGTGACAGTGTTGGATTGAAGTGACTTGCTCCTGCTGCACCAAGTGGTGGGTGTAAATTGTCTGGCGCTGGTGCAGCAGACTGGAAGGTGCCTACTGCGGAGTGGGGTCTCCTGCAGCGCGGCAAAGGTGTTGGGACTCAGCATGGTGGCTCCTGTGCTCTTTTCTGGGGCTTTGAAGAGCGAGAACGATTTTCACGACTCTCATCCTCCACCCACCATTGCTGCCTCCAAACAGGTTCTCCTCTGTGAACTGCTTGCTAGACTGGGGCTGTCTATTCTCATAGAGAGGAGGCTGCGAAAACAGATTTAATTAGCCCAACCCTAATCTCTTAGCAATTACTGCTTTCCTCTGTAGTAGTCACTTCTGATACTAATTTGTCCTCGGCACAGGAAGGACATGGACCTATTGGAACGGGTCCAGCAGAGGTCCATGAAAATGATCCGAGGGCAGGAGCACCTCTCCTATGAAGACAGGCTGAAAAAGTTGGGGTTGTTCAGCCTGGAGAAGAGAAGGCTTCAGGGAGAGACCTTATAACAGCCTTCCAGTACCTAAGGGGGGCCTACAGGAGAGATGGGGAGGGACTGTGGCAGGCTGTGGGGTGACAGGATGAAGGGTAATGGTTTTAAACTGAAAGAGGGTAGATCTAGATTAGGTATTGGGAAGAAATTCTTTACTGTGAGGGTGGTGAGACACTGGAACAGGTTGCCCAGTGAAGCTGTGGATGCCCCATCACTAGAAGTGTTCAAGGCCAGGCTGGATGGGGCTTTGAGCAACCTGATCTAGTGAGAAGTGTCCCTGTCCACGGCAGGGGGCGTTGGAACTTGATGATCTTTAAGGTCCCTTCCAACCTAAACCATTCTATGATTCTATGATTTTATTTGAGGGCGAATTGTGTTTCTATCTACCAGACTCTTTACATTGTCAGTACCTGATGAGGATCAGCTATTGTCTAATCAAGAGCAGCTTCGGTTTGTTCCCAGATGGTGCTATCCCTGTTGGATCTCTCTAGTGCTGCTTCCGTATGGACCTGACCCCTGAAAAACCACTTGACACCAATTGCTCCGTGATCTTACCACCTCAAGCACTTGTGCTTGTTGCAGACTGAGGTCTAATGAAGACTGGGTTGAAGGAGAGAGAAGAGGACTGGGGGAAGACTTTTACAGGTCTGTACTTTGGGAGAAAAGCTGGACAGCCAAAGATTATGCAGATTAAAGAAAGACAGACAAACCCCACGTCATCAGTTTTTACCTGTCTACAACAATCTTGGGCTCTGAAAGATTACAAACGCAAATACTTACGTTGTATGGGTTGTCTGGATTAAGTGTTTCATCGGTTTCTTGTCCCATTGGCCCTGTTTCATTAGCTTGGTGCCCAAGCTCCTGATTCAGCTGTGTGGTGGGTGATCTGGTGTTTACTTCTTCCATAGCAGCTTCCAAGTCTTCCGTATCAAAGTTTGATTCTGTTTGGCGTTTGTTTCTCTTCATTTCTCTCCTTTGGTTATCTGAGGAAGTAATCACAGGAGGATAACCTCGTCTTCAGCACATCCTTGTATTTGTCCACATGCTATTTAAGGTGTCAAAAGATTCAGATTAGATCTCAGGAAGAAATTCTTTACTGTGAGGGTGGTGAGACACTGGAACAGGTTGCCCAGGGAAGTTGTGGATGCCCCATCCCTGGAAGTGTTCAAGGCCAGGCTGGATGTGGCCTTGAGCAACCTGGTCTAGTGGGAGGTGTCCCTGCCCATGGCAGGGGGGTTGGAACTAGATGATCTTTAAGGTCCCTTCCAACCCTAATCATTCTATGATTCTATGATCTGGACGTGGGGAGTGAGCGCACCCTCAGTAAATATGCAGATGACACCAAGCTGAGTGGGAGTGTTGATCTGCTTGAGGATAGAAAGGCCTTACAGAGGGATCTGGACAGGCTGGATCAATGGACCAAGGCCAATGGGATGAGTTTCAATAAGGCCAAGTGCCGGGTCACAACACCCCCAGGCAGTGCTACAGGCTTGGGGAAGAATGGCTGGAGCTGCCTGGCAGAAAAGGACCTGGGGGTGTTAGAATCATAGACTCATCTAGGTTGGAAGGGACCTCAAAGATCATCTAGTCCAACCGTCAACCTAACTCTGACAAAAAAATAAATAAGAAACAAGCAATAAAAAAATTACTAAACCATATTCTTGAGGACCACGTCAACCCATCTTTTGAACACCTCCAGGGATGGTGCCTCAACCACTTCCCTGGGCAGCCTATTCCAATGCTGGATAACTCTTTCCATGAAGAATTTTTTCCTAATATCCAATCTAAACCTCCCCTGGCACAACTTGAGGCCATTTTTTTTTTTAAAGCCAGGATTGGTACTGCTGCGAATGTTGGTTGACTGTTGGCTGGACATGAGCCAGCAGTGTGCCCAGGTGGCCAAGAAGGCCAACAGCATCCTGGCCTGTATCAGGAACAGTGTGGTGAGTAAGACCTGAGAGGTGATCATCCCCCTGTACTCGGCACTGGTGAGGCCTCACCTCCAGTACTGTGTCCAGTTTTGGGCCCCTCACCACAAAAAAGACATAGAGGTGCTGGAGCGGGTCCAGAGAAGGGCAACAAAGCTGGTGAGGGGTCTGGAGCACAAGTCTTATGAGGAGAGGCTGAGGGAGCTGGGGTTGTTCAGCCTGGAGAAGAGGAGGCTGAGGGGAGACCTTATTGCGCTCTATAGCTCCCTGAAGGGAGGCTGGAGAGAGGTGGGGGTCGGTCTCTTCTCCTAAGTCACAGGTGATAGGACAAGGGGAAATGGCCTCAAGTTGCACCAGGGGAGGTTCAGATTGGATATTAGGAAAAGTTTCTTCACAGAAAGGTTTATCAAGCATTGGAATGGGCAGCCCAGGGAAGTGGTGGAGGCACCACCCCTGGAGGGATTTAAAAGCCAGGTTGACATAGTGCTTAGAGACAGGGTTTAGTGATGGTTTTTATCAAAGTTAGGTTGATGGTTGGACTAGATGATCTTAAAGGTCTCTTCCAACCTAGGCAATTCTATGACTCTATCCCAAGTCTCTCAGCGAATGCAGACTATACCCATGCTCCTGTTAACTCCACAAAGGATAAAAACTGAAATTTTAGTCCTGTTGAAGTTAACACAATTCCTACTAACTGACCCGTGCATCTTGCTTTATTTTTCTTTTTCTGTCTTGCTCTGTTTGGTAGAAATGTAGAATTGGTGCAGTCACCCATGTAAAATGGAAAGAAACAACAGGGAGCTGTAACTTCATTATTTTTCTCCTACAGTCTTTGCAAAAGATCCAGAAGCAGTAAACTCCCTATAAATACTGGTGATGGAAAAGATGTCAAGACGGTTGTCTGGGTCTTTTATGTAGATGACGATGTCTGAAGCGTATGCTGTGTTTTTTAATGCTTTGTTTTATTTTTTTGTGTTTTAATGCTTTGTACAGCATTCCCAGGAAATGATTCAGTAAGCTATTGCCCTGAAGTTTTCTGAGTATTTCTCCCTTGTCTTTCAGTCTGCCTTTTTTTTTTTTTACCCCCCCTTGGCCACACTTAGGTGCCTTGTGGACAGTGAGAATTCTGCCTGCTCTGTGTCTGACAGCAGGGAGTTTCATGGAGCAAGGCACACATAAAACACATAAAAGCAAGCTTTTCCTGCTGCCTTCACCCTTCCCGAATTCCTTTCCTCCTTCCTGGGAGAAAAAAGTAACCTGGACGTTCTGCTTCTGGAAACTCATTTGTTCTTTGCCCATTGGTGTTACTTCAAGAAGAGCAGCACCCAAGAGCAAGTGCTGGAGTGACACTCAGCTTTTTGACCTGAGCGTTTTCCATGCAGAAAGCCAGCAGCACAGCAAAAAGGTGAGGCACAGAAAGGTGCCATCTCTTGTCTTGTACAGGACAAGTGACAGCTTGTGCAGGACACTAGTGACAGCTCAGTCCCCTCCCACCGAGAGCAGGGAAGGGTGTGTTTCTTTGGGCAGAACTCATCATCCTTGATTTCAGTTATCTGCGGTGTGACCTTCTACACCTGCCTTCATGGAACTGACTCCACTCAGAGAAATAGTTCTAGGGGAAATTCATTTTCATCCTATGGTGTAATTAGTGATCCTTCAGAATTGAACGAATCTGCCTCTAAAGGAAGCCAGGATACAGGCATCTACGCAGTAACTGCTGGTGAAGGTGAATCCCGCCCGGCAGGCTGAGGGAAGTTCTGGTGACCGTATCTGAGGAGACGTTCTCCATTTGGCCCAGGGTGCCCCTGGCTGGAAGAAGGGACCCGCGGTGGTTGTTCTGCCGCTGCCCTCCAGAAACAGGGCAGCCTGGACCCCCCTGGGACATGGTCACATTAGTAGCTGTGAGGAGAAGGCACATTCCAGTGCCGCTGCTGTTTTACTGACCCCGTGAGAGAGTCGATTTAGATCCACTTTATTTGGAGTGATTAATTTAAGTTTAATTAAGGGATGTCAACTCGGCAGAACGCTGTCACAGTATAATGATCTCCTGCTGTTGCATAAATGTCAAGTCGGAGCTGGGACTTACTTCCAAAGCAGGAGGCATTTATCTTGTGACAGTGTTGGATTGAAGTGACTTGCTCCTGCTGCACCAAGTGGTGGGTGTAAATTGTCTGGCGCTGGTGCAGCAGACTGGAAGGTGCCTACTGCGGAGTGGGGTCTCCTGCAGCGCGGCAAAGGTGTTGGGACTCAGCATGGTGGCTCCTGTGCTCTTTTCTGGGGCTTTGAAGAGCGAGAACGATTTTCACGACTCTCATCCTCCACCCACCATTGCTGCCTCCAAACAGGTTCTCCTCTGTGAACTGCTTGCTAGACTGGGGCTGTCTATTCTCATAGAGAGGAGGCTGCGAAAACAGATTTAATTAGCCCAACCCTAATCTCTTAGCAATTACTGCTTTCCTCTGTAGTAGTCACTTCTGATACTAATTTGTCCTCGGCACAGGAAGGACATGGACCTATTGGAACGGGTCCAGCAGAGGTCCATGAAAATGATCCGAGGGCAGGAGCACCTCTCCTATGAAGACAGGCTGAAAAAGTTGGGGTTGTTCAGCCTGGAGAAGAGAAGGCTTCAGGGAGAGACCTTATAACAGCCTTCCAGTACCTAAGGGGGGCCTACAGGAGAGATGGGGAGGGACTGTGGCAGGCTGTGGGGTGACAGGATGAAGGGTAATGGTTTTAAACTGAAAGAGGGTAGATCTAGATTAGGTATTGGGAAGAAATTCTTTACTGTGAGGGTGGTGAGACACTGGAACAGGTTGCCCAGTGAAGCTGTGGATGCCCCATCACTAGAAGTGTTCAAGGCCAGGCTGGATGGGGCTTTGAGCAACCTGATCTAGTGAGAAGTGTCCCTGTCCATGGCAGGGGGCGTTGGAACTTGATGATCTTTAAGGTCCCTTCCAACCTAAACCATTCTATGATTCTATGATTTTATTTGAGGGCGAATTGTGTTTCTATCTACCAGACTCTTTACATTGTCAGTACCTGATGAGGATCAGCTATTGTCTAATCAAGAGCAGCTTCGGTTTGTTCCCAGATGGTGCTATCCCTGTTGGATCTCTCTAGTGCTGCTTCCGTATGGACCTGACCCCTGAAAAACCACTTGACACCAATTGCTCCGTGATCTTACCACCTCAAGCACTTGTGCTTGTTGCAGACTGAGGTCTAATGAAGACTGGGTTGAAGGAGAGAGAAGAGGACTGGGGGAAGACTTTTACAGGTCTGTACTTTGGGAGAAAAGCTGGACAGCCAAAGATTATGCAGATTAAAGAAAGACAGACAAACCCCACGTCATCAGTTTTTACCTGTCTACAACAATCTTGGGCTCTGAAAGATTACAAACGCAAATACTTACGTTGTATGGGTTGTCTGGATTAAGTGTTTCATCGGTTTCTTGTCCCATTGGCCCTGTTTCATTAGCTTGGTGCCCAAGCTCCTGATTCAGCTGTGTGGTGGGTGATCTGGTGTTTACTTCTTCCATAGCAGCTTCCAAGTCTTCCGTATCAAAGTTTGATTCTGTTTGGCGTTTGTTTCTCTTCATTTCTCTCCTTTGGTTATCTGAGGAAGTAATCACAGGAGGATAACCTCGTCTTCAGCACATCCTTGTATTTGTCCACATGCTATTTAAGGTGTCGGTGATTTCTTTGAGTATTTTTTAAAAAGGGGAGGGGGAGGCAAAACTGTGTGATGGCAAGCTTGATGAGCATCCCCATGGGAGCTATTTGCCTTGTGGTGTTGTATCTGCAGCCAATGTCAATCCAAAAGGGTGAGAGATTTTTTTTTTCCCCCTTCTTCTTACTCTTTAGGCAAAGCAAGTGTGAGGAGATTTGGTTGTTTGGGGTTATTTTTTTGACCCACCCTGTGGTCACTGATGTGAACTTGGCAGCAGTTGCCAGCACGAGCAAGACCTGTCATAGGCATCTGTTTGTTTTTTTTTTTTAAGGTGCTTTGATGACAGGCTGGTGCCCTGCTCCCAAGGGCAGCTGGTGAAACTAGTGGAAACAGTTTCTGGACAGCTTTGATGCTGCTCTTTGCCCAGTGGGATATACAAGGACAAAGAAAAGTGGAGAATATGGGTGGTTTGGATCCACAGGCAGTCTGAAATGTGGTGGGTTTTTTTATTATTTTCTTTTTTTTTCCTCCCACCCTTTTTTGAGTGTTCCAATATTAACTAGACCAAGGAGGAGTTAAATCTTTTCAAGCCTTCTCCTCTCCTCCCAGGCCTGGAAGTTACCTGGAGAAGTAGCCTCCTCCCTGGTGACTCCTGAACACCTTTTGCTGAGCTTGGCTGTGGGTGGTGGGAGTACTTCAGTCCTGCCACTGCCCCAGGACCTCATAAACTTCATCTGCCAGTTGCCTACCTAAAGCATCTCATCCTTCTGCTCCACTGAAACCTTCTGGAGAAGCAGGGCAGGAAACAGGACAGGCTGCGGTCCCAGATCAGGAGCTTGATATTCCTCAACTCTTGGCCAGGTGTAATGTTCCTGCTACATGGTGTCAGCTGCCTGAATGTTTTGGGGGCTAGTTTAAGCTGTTGTCTTCTCCTTCTGTAGAAGGAGCCTGACCTCTCTGGGGATGTTTCATCTCATAGTAAGTGACCCACGCGGGCTATACAAATTGTCTCAGGAAATACAACTGTGGAAAATGTCTAGGAAGTGTGGATAAACTCCAAACTTGCAATCTTGGCACCAACCCTCAAGGGCTTGGGAAGACAGGCTGGGCAAGAGAGGAAAGGATCCTGGTTTACCCAGGTGTGCAGGTCTTGGTGGCAAACCTGCTTTGGGGAAGGCCTTTAGATGAAGGGAGGGATAACACACTTTTCAAATAAAAGAAGCGTTACCTTTGGGATATGTTGGTCGCAGCCAGAAAATTGGAAGATCCCCGCAAAGCTCTAGAATTTTGGGGCTTAGGAAACTGTTATGCTTGATAGGCTCGTCTGCAGCCACCCAGATAAGGGAGTTTTCGTCGAATCTCACAGGCATGATTTCATCTTCCTGCAAATAGAAGAGCACAAATCCTTTGCCAGCTCAGTGAACAGGCGTGTGCCTCCTTCCTGCTAATTCTTGAGCACCAGGCTGTATAATCAGCCGCTGCAGCTAATACCCAGCCTCCTCATTTCGTGAGTGTGAACCCATTGCACCGAGCCAAAGCCCGAGCAAAGGTTGCCACCACTGAAACGGATGGCACAGCTACCATCAGTTTTGCTGGGGCTGAAATTTCACCCGTCTCTCTCTTGGAAGGCTTTTGCCCCGTGTCCAAGGACGAGGTGTTGGGAGATCTTTCAGCCCGGAGTGCCAGATTTTCAAGCGGTAGAAACCGTGGAGATTTAGCACTTTCAGCAGAGCAGCGATGAAATGCGCCAGCCAAAATCAAGACCCTCATCTTTTATCACGCCCCGTTCTCATTTGATGTACTCCCAAGAGATAACTGTATTTACAATAGGGGGGGAATAAAAAAAAAAAAAAAAAAAAAACATGTGCGTATTTTATTGGGCAGGGACTTGAAAGCTAGATTCCTGCATTAATTCACTTTCTAGAGAAAAATGAATGCTAACAATTTACTAAAAAAAATAATAGATTATATAGAAAGATTAGTATTATATAACTAACATGCAAGATACATAAGCAAGTGATAAAAAAAAAAAAAAAAAAAAAGAAAGTCTTGTTCAAAAGCTTTAGAGAGGATTATAGCTTGAGAACTCCTCCAGCTTCCAGTTTTAAGGCAACGTGATCGCTCTGATTAAAGGTCTCGTTTGGTGAAAGCAATTCAATTGACCAAGAGCTTGAAGTGCGAGTTAAAGGAGCCTGCCTTTTTGAAGTGTACCCTGCAGGTTTTTGGTTCATATCTTCAAAGTAATGTAGGAAAATGCCAGTGATTGATTCTTTAAAGTTGTTAGTTCAAAGTATTATTTTACATAAAATGTGTAAGTATTTTATAGCAACAGTGAAATATTAAAAGAAAACCAACTTGTGAATCATGAAAACCAGTATGATTTCAAAGTTAAAATTCTAAATTGCTTCCATAAAAGTCATCAAAACTTGTTATATAACTGACTAGATCAATTTATTCCGTCGAGTTGCTGTTCCTTTAATGTGTTTATTGATTTCTTTTGTAGGTCTCAAGTCATCTAAGTTCGCTATCCAATCTGTCTAGTGCGAAGTGCTCTTTATTTATATTCTCCCACTTAAGCTTTTATCAGCATCAGAAATATCCAAATCTAATTTTCAGACATAAAAATATCCTTTGTTTCTGTTCGAGGTGATCCTGACTTGTGAGCAGGCGGAGTTCGGGCAACTCTAAGAGCTTATTTTAATCACTCGTTTTCATAGGCAGTGTTGGTTATGATACATGTTGTAAGAAAATATACTTTCTCCTAAATACATGTGTATCAGGGAGAGGGCTTGCTCTAGAAAAATAAAAATACTACTTTGCCATTCCCTTCGTGCATCTAAGCTGGAAAGTCAAGCAACAGGGAAAGGTTCATACCCCAACGGCAGCATTGAGTCTGCTGCTTGGTTTGGCCTTGGTGCGTATGGTGTATTGCAGGGGTTGTGTAGGTGATGGATCCTTGGAGATGGAAACAGGTATTCTCTAGCCAGGTGGAAGACTAGAAATAACTTTTTCACTATTTTAGGACGACATCTTCAGGATCATGACTTTGTTCTTACAAAAAGATGAAAAATTGAAACCTTGACTTCAGGCGAGAGCACCACCGAAGTCAAGCAGCCCAGCCTGCCTTTAAGATAAGGCAAGGCGGGAAAGATCTAGGTCCCTGCCTGGAATCTGGGCAAGATCTCTTCCCCATCATGGCAAAAATGTCACCAGCTTCAGGGGCCTTTGTAACATCGCTGGTGCCTTGCTGATTATCGGATTGAGAGATGCCTTTTTCCTATTCGGTAATCACACAGTCTCTCTCCCAACTAATTTTATCTCTCTAATTTTCTCTGGAGAAGAGCTAATCCAAGGAAAGGGCTTGTGGATCTCCTGAGATCTCCTGCCAGTGGGTGAGCCCCCACCAGTCTCCAGGCTCAGCCATACTCAAGTCACTGGAGACACTCCTGTCTCAGCAATGGGTTTGAGGAGTCTGAGCTCTGGGAAACTCAGGCTTTGCACACCTAAAGTGATGGGCTTTTTGACAGATGTGAGGTAAAGAGAGGTTTTTGGCAGTATCTGGGTGAGAACTGCAGCTTTTTTGGTGGTTGTGATACAGATTCCATGAGATTTAGTTAACATGTCCTAAAATGAAGTCTGATGCCGTTTAAGAAGGCAAATTATTAATTTTTTAAACTATTATTTCTTCTGAGTTAGCTGAATTTTTGCAAGAATGTTTTCCAGGGTTCCCCTTTATTGACTATTTCAGAGGAATTGGGTGGTAGAGTCCCTAGGGGCTTCTGCTCAAGAACATTGCTAGAAATCTCCTGGGATCTACCACTATCCCTCTTTGCATTGACTAAAGCAGCAGCTTCCTCCATGCTCTCCCTTCCAGCCTTGTGCTCAGCCTGATCCCAGGCAGATGTGCTTGTCATTGAGGTCTCCCGTGGATCTGCTAGACACTGGTCACCCCACTCCTCAGTCTGCAGATTCCCACCATGCCTCTAGACACAGAGCAATAAGTGCACCTCTGGCACCAATCTTGCTTTTCTTACCTTTTGGGGACCCCTTGCAATCGGTCAATGGACCCTCAACTCTCCACTGATGACTGCTCATTGCAGGGGGTTTGGACTAGATGGCTTTAAAGGTCCTTTCCAACCTAAACAATTCTATGTTGCCCAGAGAAGCTGTGGATGCCCCATCCCTGGAGGTGTTCAAGGCCAGGCTGGATGGGGCTTTGAGCAACCTGGTCTGGTGGGAGGTGTCCCTGCCTGTGGCAGGGGGGTTGGAACTTGATGATCTTTAAGGTTGCTTCCAACTCTAACCATTCTATGATTCTATGACTTCAGTGGTTTTCATACGTCACTTTTATATGTATTCAAATACCCCTTTAAGTCCCTCTCCATACAAAGATTTGTGTTTTTTAAAAAATAAATGAATTGCCCCTTACCAGCTCAGAGGAGAGGCTCGCTTTAGTCATGGCATCAACTTCGGGGACGTGAGCTTTTGGCTGAGCTTTGATGTAACACTTTTCTCCTTCAGCAAAACGGATCCCAGTGATGCCCTGCAAAAGCAGAAGGCGGGGGGTTACGTGCAGCCCTCCAGCTCCCCACCGCCCCCAGGAAAGCGCTTAAAGTTGCCACTGGATTTTCAGCCCAAAGGTTAAATCTTATTTAAAACCAGATGCCATGAACCGCTCTTCCCTCATGGCTTTAGCTTTACGATTTTTGGGCAAATGGGTCTAGAAGTTTTCCCTGGGTTTCTGAAGGATTTGGGGGTGTTTTATATAAGTGCCTCCACGCCAGCTGTAGGCTACTTGAAGGAGCTCTGTGAAGGAATTAGTTGACACGATTTGAACCGCAACTTAGCACCCAACGTAGGCAGCCTCGCAATTTGTGTGAGCTGGCGGTGTGGTACCTTTGTGACACAGACTCAGCAAAAATGTGGGGGCAGCTGGGTCCAATTTACACACATAAGTGGCTGTGACAGCAAGGGGGAAGCTCGTGATGGGGAATTCGGTGCAGAAATCTGTGTGGGGGACTTCCTTCGCTGAGGGTGAAATGCAGTTGCCTAAACCAGGGATGTTGAGTTTTAAGCAAGAGGAAGGGTATCTATCTCAGCAGCTCCGGGGGACTGCAAGGTCTCCTGCAAGTCCAGGGTTGTATCTGCCACAGCCCTATGCTGGCACCTTGGGTACCAACACTTGGGCAGGGGAACCTTGTCTGTAGCTTCTGTGTTTCTGCTGTAGGTTTTGGGGTGCCTGTAAAAGAGCTGTCCTTTATGTTGTGAATTCAGGTATTTTCCTGTAGATGTATGTTTTTCGTAGGGTTGCATGAGCTCCATTTGACCACCTAAATATAAACATCTAGTGCCATTTGAGAGACGCTGTATTTCTGTCCAACCTCAAGCTGCTGGGCCAAGGGGGCACGAGTGTCATCACAGCCCCTGTCACCTGCCTAGTATGGGCACCATAGGTACTGTAGGCATCTAATGGGGCTTGAGATGGACAGTACTGAGGCACCTGAGCCTCATTCTGTGTGCTGCAAGTCCTGTGCAGCTGGACAGATGCTCATCAAACCCAAATGACTAATTCTAAAGCGGCGAGGGAGGGGATGGCAGTGCAGGGATGAGCGCACAGGGGGATGAGACTTTGTGGTGCACCGAGCGTGCGAGGAGCATCCTAATATTGCCAAATCCAAGTCTTCACCGACCGTGCAATCCTCGCAGCCGTGCCAGTCAATCCAAAGCTGCTAATGGAAATGCCTGGCTGCTTGGAAGTGCACCTCTTCCATTTCTGTCTCCTTTATGTGCGTTCTTGGCTCAAAACCCGACTGGCAGCATCTCGGTGCTCTGGCCGAGCTGGTCCCCTGCCCGCTGTAATTACCCGTGGGCACAGTCCCTGGGAGGTGCCTTCAGCTGGTCGGTGCTGGGAGCTGATTTCTGACCTGAGCTTACCAGCAGCAGGCATGGAGGCGACGTCAACTCAACATCTCCCCAGCCGGCTGGTGCTTCTGTGCAGATGTGGAACGGTGAAGGCAAAGGAGGAGACCTCGTTGTGGGTGCCCTTATTCAGCTGCTAATATAGTGTTGCCATGGTGATGTTAACGAGAGTTTCATGAGGGCTGAGCTGCAGCTGTCAGGGAAGTCGGGGTCCTGGGTCTCCTGGAGTCAATTAGTTTGAACTTGCTGAGAAGGCAAGGAGCTGCATTTCCTCACCTTTCTAGATGCAGCAAGTGGAAAAGGCCCAGAAGGCCTGGGCAAGTCTTTCCGACAGCAGCATCTTTAAGTGGACTCTTTACAGAGGACTTACCTCTGAAGTTGAGTGTTTCACACCCGGGAAGGTTAATTGCAGGATCTGGGTGCTGCAAACGGGTTCCTGCAGCGCCGCACGGATGTGCCTTTAGCAGCTCAGAGGTGGTGCAGCTGGGTGGACCTCTCTGTCGGAGTGGCTGGGCTCTGCTGACCCTGGGCACCTGTTAGCCTGGGCTCTGTCAGCGCTGAACAGCTGCAGCCAAGCCCCTGGGCTACCCCCCCCCGTGTTTGCTGTCAGCCCAAGTGGGTGCAGTTGGTGCAGGGATGCATCAGCTGTGCTAAATGCCCCCATCCTCTCCCCTGGGCCAAGCTGTGGAGAGCAGCTCCCACCCATGATCTCAGGGTCCAGTGCTGTGTGGTGGTCTCTCCTGGCATCTACCTGGCTTACTATGTTGACCCTGTGCTCCTAAAATGGGGATATTTTGGGAAGGAGTGCGTGGCTTTTTTTGGCTCAAATCATACAAAATGATGCAGGGGCTGTGGCACAGCCTTCCGGAACATGTTTCTAGCAAGACCCCCAAGGGCACACAAGTTGCAGCTGTGTCCAATCGTTTGAAAACGCCAAGTGCTACAGGGAGCCAAACCTGATGCAGCCTAATCCATACCGCTTCCCGGAGCACGACCTGGCATCGGCCTGTCCCCACAAGGCACTTAGACTTTGTTTTGGAGGAAACTGCCTGTCTTGCTGTGAAAGCAAACCATGAGAGTGTGGATGCTTGTGGTTCCAGCCAGCTGGGGGCTGGAACCCGAGACCCCCAGGGGCAGAGAGGTGGGGGCAAGGCAGGGTATCCTTAGAGTCCAGCACTGGAACATGTTACATGAAGGCCACAGGTGGTGGTACTTACAATCTGAAAATCATGAACTTCAACAGCCTCTTCACTCCCACTTCCCGTTTTGAATGTCTCTAAGTTGTTTCCAGCATCTATTTCCATCGATCCGTCTTGTACTTTTCCATTAATGCTCATGGTATAGTGAACATTGTACACCTGAAATCGATAAAAGAGCAGTAGCACACGTCAATAATTGCTTATTGCCTTCCTACTACACCAGGTGATGGGTCAAATCTGACTGTCATAACCCTATTCAGCTCCTAACTTTTATTTCTGTAGGCATTTGATAACTCTCTAGCAACCACCACCACCCCACTGCAACACTTCGCTGTTGTGTCAGGCCAGCAGTGGAGCAGGTTGCCCTGAGAAATTGTGCAGTCTCCATCCTTGAAAGTCTTCAAGGCCCAACTGGATAAAGCCCTGAGCAACCAGCTCTGACCCCACAGCTGTCCCTGCTCTGAGCAGCAGGTAGGACTAGAGACCTCGTGAGGTTCCTCCTCCAGGGACCACTCACAGTTTTACCTCAAAAACAACGTGGGGCAAGTCCACATCCAGGCTCACTCTGATTAAAAAACCTTCTTCTAGGTCATATTTTAGGAATCATTTCTTATGCTGGCATGATTCCCAAAGGGAGAGTAGGAGCGAGCATCCTACTCTGAAGGAGGCAAACGCCTATTTATCTCTTAGGATGTTCTGCTGAGGTGCAGGAAAACGGGTTCCTCTTGAATATGAACATGCTTCCTAGCTTGTAATGGATGTGAACTTTGTTTAAATTGGATGTGAAGTTGTATAGACTTGTATTTTCCTTGTCAGCGTATTTGCTCTTATCCTATTTTCAATGAGGAAAGCTGCAGCGTGGTTTGTATTTGCTGGAGGACCACAATCTGTGGAGGAGTTCTGCGATTCTCTTGTTGCAGCTCTGCTGAAAGTGCTGCACAAGCAGTTTACTTTTGGTCTTAAAAAAGCCTTACAGCATTTTAATGAAAAATTTACACTGACAGCTAGAGACAAATTTCTTCTTCTCTCACCTTCAATCAGGAAAGTCTAAGGTGCTAAAGATTTATGGTTTCTCAGCTGTACAGATTCAGCTTCGTGTTCTTGGCTGTCTAGGACTCCCGTTGAACGTGGTCCATAAAACTGGCCCAGTGTACATGGTCTCCTCTGCTAGGGGCTTAGCTAGAGTTGAGGCTTTGTTACCCTTGTTACTTATGGGAGAATTTAAAGGTTTAAAATAAAAATACTTTTTTTAAAAAATGAATGACCCTACATATAATTTCTACAGTTGCTTCCTAAATATGTGCAAGTCAAGTGTAGCTTTATGAGTTCGAAGGCAGCTTGGAAAATAACTCCAAGCTTTCCCAGTGTCTCTTTCACTTGGAGCTCAACTTCGAAGCTTAATGACAGCTATGAATGTGACACATTTTGCAAAGCAGAATTTAGATGCCAGGAGCAATGAAAAAAAAAGGGAAACTTTGTCCTGCATTCCACAAATGCACCCCCCAGGTCAGAGCTGAATGTGCTGTACCCCCTCCCTGCCCACCTCCCCGTTCCACTCACACCCCCTTTTCGAAGCCAAGAGCAGCAGATGGCTCTACAGCACGTCCCGGGGGTCAGCCACGTGTCCTGTCGTTTTGGTGTAAAACCTTGTGCTTTCTGATTATGTGAATTGTCCCTCTGTGATGGGTGTATCTCACAGAGGGACCTCTGCTCTGGCTGCTGGGATTCACACAAGGCTCTCCTTGATGGCGACCAAGCCCTGGGCTGGAGGCGGTACAGAGCTTCGTCCAAAGTAAATTCAGAGATACTAATTGCACTTACAGAGCAAGTTACGTTCACATGTGCACCATCAGATTTCAAATATGTTTTAAACCCGGTTCTTATGTAAACAGAAAGAAAAGTTAATATTTGAACACGCTGTAGTGCTCTGAAGTTTGGTTCCTAAACTGATCCGTTTCGTTCTTTGCACACAGGGTTTTTCCTGTACCCCGGGAAAATGTAAATAATAAAACTTATCATGGCTTTAAAAATTGCTCCACAGCTGCTAACCGTAAAGGCTTATGTGTATGCACAGTCATACAAACCACCAGCAAGAAATACTGGTGCCTATTAATGGGTTAAATATAGCGTTACATATTTGAGGGTCCAGGTAGGATCTGGCCCGAGAATGCTGATGATGTGAAAAAGGAATTCACCCATTTCAATGCTTTTTTTGTCCTGAGAGCTGGAGTTTGCCCGGGATGTGAATCCCTGGGGACTTGTTGGGGTTTGAGTTTGCTGAGGGTTTGCGAGCAGCAATCAATGTAGCGTCTGTGCTCTCAAAGATACCTTTCAGGTTCATTAATAAAGGGGCTTCCACCAGGCTCCATCCCAACAGCCCGTAAAGATAATGATTATAGAGGGGTTTGGGGGATTTTATAAAAAAAAAAAAAAAAAAAGGAGGGGAAAAAAAAAAAATCTTCACCAGGCCAGGCAAATACGGGGAAAAGTTTCACCTATCTTTAAAAAAAAAAAAAAAAAAAAAGGCGTGGAGAAAATAAAGATCTGCTTAAAGATCTCTTTATCGCCCTCGCAAGGAAAGTTTCCAGCTTCTGCCTCTTCTCACATGAAACCGGCTCAACCCCTCCACCCCAGTCCCGAGGTGAGGATGCTCCTCCGGGCTCGGCGCCCGCCCTCACCTGCCGCTCGGTGGCTTTCCAGAAGTAGAAGGCGCCGATGGCCCCGGCCAGCAGCAGGAGGGCTCCGGCGATCAGCACGGCCGCCCCCGCCTTCAGCAGCCGCCCCGGCCCGGGGGGCGCCGCCGCCGCCGCCGCGTACGCCTGCGGAGAGCGCGGTGCTGGCTGCCGGGCACGGACCGACCCCCGGCC
>NW_015094510.1:11880908-11906470 GCF_001431845.1 Calidris pugnax | reverse complement strand
CCCCCCCACCCCGGGGCTTGTCTCCAGTTTTGGGGATGGGCAAGTTAGGAGGGTGTAGGAGATACCCCCCCCACCCCCCCATGCCGCTGGGGAGAGAATTGCCCCAACAGACAGGCGGCTGTCGTAAAAAGCAGCTTTTAAAATAGAAACAGGACTTTTAAGTGCTTTATTTTTTTACACTTGCTGCAGGAATTGGAGGGCGCTGGGGCTGACGAGCTGCTGCTCGGTGACTGCTCTGCAAAACCCCCCCTGTGCGATCAGTGGGGGCAAAACATGCGGGGGGTGGGGGTAATTTCATCTTTTCCGTGAGAGAGGCCATGGATACTGTGCAACCTGACCTCTAAATCTGTGGGATTTCTTCCCCATGCTATCCCGTCTCGTCCCGTCAGGCAGGGCAGCACTCACGGGGGGCAAGCACTGCTCCACATCCTCGGGCCCCGCTCGGGCGATGGGCACCTTCTCGGAGCCCTCTGCCATGGCTGCCGCGGGAGGGAGAGCTGCCCCGGCCTGGGCAAAACATGCGGGGGGTGGGGGTAATTTCATCTTTTCCGTGAGAGAGGCCATGGATACTGTGCAACCTGACCTCTAAATCTGTGGGATTTCTTCCCTGTAGTGACAGGACAAGGGGTAATGGTTTTAAACTGGAAGAGGAGAGACTTAGATTAGATACCAGAAAGAAATTCTTTCCTGTGAGGGTGGTGAGACACTGGAACAGGCTGTCCAGAGAAGCTGTGGATGCCCCATCCCTGGAAGTGTTCAAGACCAGCTGGATGGGGCTTTGAGCAACCTGCTCTAGTGGGAGGTGTCCCTGCCCATGGCAGGGGGGATGGAACTCAATGATCTTTAAGGTCCCTTCCAATTCTGACCATTCTGTGATTCCTGTTATCATCACGCTCAGCTGGGTGGTTTTTTTGAGCATCTGAAGTGTAGTAGGTTCATAGGAAATTTGGGTTGGAACCAGTGTTCATCTGTTTGCTCCTTCTAATATTGTCCATGGGAAGCTTTTCAGGGCTACAACTGGCTCTGTTTGCCTGTCTGTGTGTCTGTCTGCATCTGTGTTTCCTTCATACACCATGTGGACCCCCTGCCTGTACACACCTGCACATACACGTGTCTGTGTGTCCACTCTCAGATGCCGGAAAATAAACAGCGCTGGACCCCTTTGGGGCTGACAGTGTCAGACACGGAGCAGAGCATCCTTTTAAGTCTGGTAGCAGTCTTTCTCAGTGGTGCCCAGTGATAGGACAAGAGGAAATGGGCACAAACTTGAGTATAAGAAGTTCCACCTAAACATGAGGAGGAACTTCTCTACTGTGAGAGTGGTAGAGCACAAAGAGGTGGTGGAGTCTTCTTCTCTGGAGACATTCAAAACCCGCCTGGACAAGATCCTGTACAACCTGCTCTAGGTAGACCCGCTCTGGTCGGGAGTTTGACTTGATGATCTCCAGAGGTCCCTTCCAACCCCATATGATTCTATGAAAGGAGAAAAATGCCAACTGCAAAAAGAGCATGAAGGAGGGACATCTGGGTTGTTCCTTGCCCTGCCCGCTCAGTGGCCTAGCCCAAGCTACCCAGACAGGCAATGGTACTGGAGGGGGGCAGCACTGATGAAATCCTTTCTCAGTCTTCTCCAGGCTAAACAGACCCAGGTCCCTCAGCCTTTCCTCATTAGAGAGGTACTTCATTCCCTTGATCATCTTTGTAGCCCTCTCCTGGACTCTCTCCAGTAGTTCCTTGTCTTTCTTGAACTGGGGAGCCCAGAACTTCACAGTACTTCAGACGTGGGCTCACCAGGGCAGAGCAGAGAGGGAGGATGACCTCCCTTGACCTGCTGGCCACAATCTTTTGAATGCACCCCAGGAGACCATTGGCCTTCTTGGGCACAAGTACACGTTGCTGCCTCATGGTCAACTTGTTGTCCACCAGGACTCTCCTCTGGAGAGCTGCTTTCCAGCAGGTCAGCTCCTAATCTGCACTGAGAAGACCCTGCCATGTGGAGCTCCACCTCACACTGGAGCAGTGCCTACACCAACCAGCTCTGCTGTAGCAATTTTTTTTTTCCAAGTATGCATCTCTGGTTACATTTCTCTTCCTCTCTCTTCCCCATTTTGCTTGTCTGGCAGTTTTGGCAGGTCATGCTCAGTTGTAGCACACTACTGATGAGTACACCGAAGAGGCAGGTTTAACCCCTCCAGTTGATTTCCTACATTTTCCTCTGCATCCCACTCCATAACTGCAGAAGTCTTTGCTGCTTCTCATGTCTAAATCCCCTCACTGATGGGGACCAGTAGCTTAAAAACCATCATCAAGCAACACAAAAGTGAAGAAAACTCAGGCCTCGCTGATTGCCTCACATCTGTCTGCTCGGGGACCGAATCCCAGAGACCCTCTCCCCATTTCCCTTCCCTTCAACCCAAATTCATCCTTCCTGTCGATGACTGTCGTTGACGATCAGACCCTAAACAAAAATTTAACGGGCATAATTGCTGCCGAAAATAAACACAATCACAGCTCATTAAATCAGAAACGAAGCCTACTGTGCAACTTCCTAAACTAGGGCATATTCTAGCCCTGCTCTCGAATGACATACTGTTGTAGGTTGGGGCTAATAATAAGATTATGATCCTCTTCATTAGCAAGTATTTTGTTACACCAAAAATCTCGTGAATGGATATGTCTGTCTTGGCAAAATGTGAGAATCCCAGCCTTTGATCTCAAACCTCCATTTAGCATCGCTGCTTTAAAAAGACAGATTTATTTTAAGGCCTCTGTGCTCGTCTCCCCTGGGAAAACGTGCCAGGGAGGGAGCGCTTGCCCGGGAAGAGCTGCTGCTCGCTGGGGTTCGGCTCCTTTGAGCTGTTTCCCTGCGACTGAGGTGAGGGAGCAGCTGTCCCCCCATCCTGGTATCCATCCGACCACCTGATGGCTCCTTCCCCGGGGTGCCAGTAGAAGGATGGAGGGAGGCCATGCCATTTTGGCTAGCAAAAGGGTGGCCAAGGGCACGGTGTGGAGGAGGAGTGTTAGCAGAGACAGTGTCAGTGCGAGAACGAGTAGGTGTAATTAGTACACTTCTGCTGGATATTTGCAGAGGTACCTTCACTCCAGATACTGTGAGGGCGGCGTGTGGTGAAGAGCAACATCATCCCGTGGAGGGTGAAGGATGGGGTGGGAGGGCTCACCCCCACCTGACTGATGGGGCAGCGGTGGCCCTGGCTGGTTTTGGCTTGGGCAGACTCATGATCCCAAGCAATGGTGCCAGCCACCAGCCAATCTGCAGGGACGGGCACCTGGCTGCCAGTTCTTGGTGAGCTGGAGGGTGAGATGGGTCCTGCTCGTGTGGGGAGATGTGGGTGGGAGAACCAGTCCTTCAGGAGGGAGACGTTCTGCCCAAACCCTGGGAGAGAAGCTGTGCAGCGTTTCCTTCTCGACTCAAGGTGCAAATCCCTTGAGTAATCCTCCAAACATTTTTTTCTCATGCAGACACCAATCCCAGATATTTTTTTTTCCCCCAACTCAGAGCATCACTGCCTCTTCTTTCTTTGTTCCACAGGCAGAGGAAAAGCAGCATGAAATTTCAAGCAGACAGAAGAGGGAAAAAAATGCTCCCCTTACACAATTTTCAGCTTACCACCTCTAGTTAACCCCTGTGCTCACGCTTTGCCTTTTGTGTGGGGTTGTGTCTGTTTTCCTTGGAGGGTGCAGGGAGCGCATCTTTTGCCATTTGATTGATTAGGTGACAAGAGAGAAAACAGGGTTTTTTAGACGGATGCAAATCTGAACAAACAGCCCAGCATTCAGCAGCTCCAGACGCTCGCCGCGGTGGGCAAAGACGAGTGCAACAGCCAGTGTTTGCAGGGCTTAGGACAAAAAAAAAACGTGACTTGCCTTTCACCAGCTGAATTCTTCATTTGCAATAAAGATGACGATGATACCAGTGTCTGAGCTCAGTCTCCTCTCTAAATAACATGTGTGTGCTCAGCTGGATTAAGCCAACTTCTGAGACTGGAAATCATAATAACAGTCTTTTACAGGACAGCCTTTCTGGTTGTCTAATACTATTATCCTTTGGGCTGAAAAGCATTCCAGAGTACTTGGAGTGCTACGATGAATGTGAGGTTGCTTAGCTGATAGTACCAGCTTGTCTCATGGAAGCACATTTTCTCATTATTTTCCAGTTTAAAGAAAAAGTTTAGGAGGAGAAATGGAAATATTAAAAATGAGAAGGATTTGGTGATGCTGTGCGCCTTTCTGTAAGACTCTTGTGGTGCCTTATACATTTTATCTTCGTTTTCTAAGTGTCCCAAATAGCTATTTGAACTCCACAATGGCCTGAACAGAAATTAGTGAGGGCAACTGAGACCTGGCACCTGATTGACTGCTCTGCTTTTCCATGGTTTTACACCACTGTAACTTCGTGATGATTCAGGTCTCACTTACTTGGTGTCTCTTCTTCGGGGAAAAAGACCTACAGAGAAAGAAAATTTTGGCTTTGGTATTTGACCTGTGACAGCCTGAGGATTTTGAGAAACTCTAAGGATTCTTACTGGCAGTGAAACCGAAGGATGAAAAGCCACCTACGTATGTCATCACCACTGGATGTTGTGGTGCCCCCAGGATGCTCACTTCTCCTCCTCTCACCCCCTGCCCCTTGCACAGGGTGTGCTGACACCGTCTTCCCTTCTTTGACTAGCAACACACGAAATTTCAAAGAGCAAAACCATTGTTTTTCCTGAAGGGCTGTGAAATTCTCCCTGGAGAGCCCTGTATCATCCCCTGCTCTGATGCTACTCTCCGGAGAAAATGGGCATCCCCATTTGGGGTGCATCCCCAGCAGGATGTCATGTGACCCCACTTGAAGGGATGGTCCGAAATGTGCTCGATGCAGGACTTTGCTCGTCCTGAATCCTCCTTCTTCTCTTCTGTGGTTGGGTGAGGACATATGGCCCATTGCGGTTTGCTCTTCCTCACCCCAGGACACTAAAGGCTGATTTGTTTTTCCCCAGGGCTGAATCCCATCTATCCATATGTCTTCATCTTATTCTTCTTAATTTAGCTAGTGGCTGTGCCTTCTGTTTTCCTTGAATTAAAGAAATAAAATAAAATAACTAGCTGTCATTACACGCTTTCATTCCTACCTCTAACGATGTGGTCTCTTTTGTAGCTATTCTGTGTAAATTGCTCATAGGCTACTTTCTTCCTTAACCTCCAACCACAGCTTTGTGCTTTGGAGGTAGCTATTATCTTAAACAACTTGGTAGCATCAATCTGTTTCTTTCCCAGAGGCTTCTTTACACTTTGATGAGAAATCTGCTAAGTTTCTTTTCGCTTTGTAGCAAAGGCCGAGCCTGCTTTGTTTTTTTTTTTTTCCTTTCCTCATCCGAAGGCACCCATGAATCAACTATATCTTTCTCTTTTTCAATCTATGCACTGTTCTTCTAATAATTTCATGACCCAACTTTAGAGAATATTTCCTATGAGATTGTCCTGGAGGCGCCTGCAGCACCAGAAAGTTTTTCACAAATAGAATCTCCAGAAATGTATATTTAACTCACCCTTCTGACAACATTTTGAACACTGTTTTTCTTTTTGGCCTTCATTACCTTTGTGAGACATTTGTGCGGGTTGATTCCAGCAAGTTTAATCCTTATTCACCTACGCTCTGTTTTTTAATTAAGCCTCTTACATCAGGCTTTTTTGATCCAATCCATAATACTTCTTCCCCTGGATTCAGATCTGTATTTTTAAAATATAATTCTTCCAAAAAAACCTCCCCCATGTCACATTTAAGAAACTAAACCTGGGAGAGTAAAAGAACCAATAAACAACCACGTCTTCTGCTCAACTTTACTGCTGCATTTATTTTATTTTTTTTTTGTCACATCATATCCCTTTTCTTGAGATGGCTGGTCCTCAGAAATTACCATGGAGACTATGACATTTCCATCCAGGTTATCCAAGGTCTTTCTGTTCCCCACTATAGGCTGTGAGAGCTTCATTCTCTCTGAGGACCTCTGTTCTTAGGGTGGGACATGGTGGAGAAAATGGGTAAGTTTTTACTGGAAGATCCAGCAGAGAGTGCCATGGCTCACCTGGAGCCATGGACTGCTTGGATAAATACTTCCCTGAGAGATAAAAGATAGGGTAGAGAGACACCAAGAGCAATCATCATTTCTGGGCACTCCCTGTCCTCCCTCCATTGCTTTCCTTACAAAGTCAAGCTCTAGCTACAATAAAGATAATAATTTTGGCCTGGCTAGGGCCAAATCTCCTTTCCTGAAGATGCAATTTGATAAGCCTGGAGAAGTGGGGTCCTCATGCATATCCAGTGTGGACTGCTGAGGGAGCAAGTGCTTGAGAAATAGCATGAAAAAAGCTGGGGGCCTTTCACCTTGGACAGCCTGGAAGAGCAAGAGATGGAGGGAGGAATGGCAGCCTGTGACTTGGAGGCCAGGTGAGGCGGGAGAAGGGACGGTGAGCTTCTGGGAAGAGCTGGCTGCTGTGGGCCTCACAGCCATGGCTGCCCCCAGCACCCTCAGCACAGCCCTGTTTCTCAGGGCTTAGCCCACGGTGCCATGAGCAGCCATGTCCATGGCCTTTCCTAATTCCAAAAGGGGGAACTGTCAAATAATTTAAGCTCCACATGTTATAGCCTCTCTGCTCTGGGCCATGCACAGCATGGGGGAGAGCTGAGGAGCCAGAAAACACCACCGCAGGAAACCAGACTAATTGGAGAGGGGGTGGCAGTGGCCTCTATCCACCAGTTTGTCCTCCATGGGGTCCTGAGAGTGCAGGGGGAAGTCCAGCCCCACCGTCGGGATAGGGGGATGTTGGGGAGGGCTGAGGATGGGCTTGGCCTTTCTCTGCTGCTCACCAGCAAGGGTTTGTCCTTGCTGACAGACCTGGTTGTTGCCTCAAGCTGCTCACCTGTCCTCGGACAGTCTGGCAGGGACAGTAACGACTTGTGTCCAGGCAGTTTTTGGGCTGGTTTTGGGGAGGAAAAAGAATTAACTTGCAGAGAACTACATGAATGTTCTGCAGTATTGCACTAGGTGGAGAGAAGCACCTCACAGCTCCTCTGCCTTCCTCTCTTTGAAGGTTTCCACCATACATGACTTTCTCTGGTGGCCCAAAGGAGATGCTCAAGGTAGCTGATTTCCTGTCCCTGCCCACAGAAAGCCAAACTTGTCCCCGATTGTGACCACACATGAGTCCCTCCTCCTGCAAGGAGGTGGCTGCAGCTGCCCCAGAGCATCTCATTGCCATGAGGGAAGCCTGCCCTTCTCAGTCAAGACCAACAAGTGGCTCTGTGGGAGCGACGACCTCTGTGCAAGCTTGGCCTGATGAGAAGAGCTTTGTTCCCCCACTGCCTGTGCTTGTTGGCGCTGAAGAAACCTGGCCCCCAGCTGTGGCAATACTGGTTTTAAAGATGGAGGTGACTGCCGTGGCCTTTTACTCCGTGGTGGAGATGCAGCTGGGTGGTCCCTCATGTGATGAATGAGTTAACGTGTGAAGAGGTTGGAGGAAGGCATAAAGCAATGAGCGTTTCTCTCGCATTCTGGGGATAATACATTTTAAAGATCAACTTGGGTTTGCCTGCAATGTGATTTGTTTAATTATTTAAAGCCTGTTAGCATATTTTCCTCAAGGGATGGAAAATCCTCAGCGAAAGGCCCCTTACACCAGAACAGAGATCTCCGTTGTACGCTGAAGATCCGGGCTCACACACAGCCACCCGCACTGATCCCAGCACATTGTACAGTGGAAACACTGTGCAAATACTCACCTTCCCAACGTCAGAAGACACCTCACGCCAGCTTTTTCTCCACACCTACAAGTCACCAAGTGCCTTCAAGGGCACTTTGTGGGGCAGTTGGGGTTATAAGTGGTGGGTTCCTGGTATGGAGAAGGTTTTATAAGACAGTTCTCAAGCTCTGTCCCTTTCCAAGCCTCTGCTTGGTTTGGTATGCCTGCATGGTGTGAGGTGGGACAATGTTGACACAGGACTTCTGATTCTCAAGGAGAGCTTTCTGGTTCTGGAGTCTCATCTCCATATGGCTGCACCATGGAGGACTGTATAAGGAAGTGCAGAGTAGGTGTGGGAGTGAATGGGCCTGCCACAGGACTCAATTGACTAGATCCCAGACTTGCTCTGCCTCAAAACAGTTTCTATCTCCATTTTACTAAGCCTGCTATGGCAAGCAGCACATGTGAGGCTGGCCCCACACTGATGAGATCCCAAGGGATGGTGCCTCTCCCATTTTGACTGTAAAGTGCCAGCTTGGCAGCTCTGGTTCCTCTATGCCACCTCCAAATCTGACCTGCAGCCTCAACTTTGAGAGAAACCACCATGCTTCATTTGAGCAGATACATGTGTGTGCTGGGCAGGGTCAGATGGCTGAGGCAGGACTTCTCTTCAGCATCTTCATTGTACCTAGAAGGTGTTACACAGCAAACAAGCTGTATGAGACATGAGCTCCTCCTTTAATCTCCTTCTGTTACGCTGACCAATGAGTGCTAACAGAGGTGCCAGCAGCTGCAGCCACCCTGGCTGTGGGACAGGTTGGAAATGTTTTGGTCTTGGTGTGACGGAGTTCTTGGCATGGTTCATGCTGGTTTCTCCACGAGGAGCCTTCCTGGAGAAGGGATGGGCTGTGGGCTGTCTTGCAGCTCAGAGATCTAGAGAGTAATGGGGACTACACTCTTCTTGGATGGGGGAACCACATCCCCACCGGGATGGGTGCATGCCACCCAGGTGCTGCAGGTGCTGGTGTACCTGAGTACCAGAGCTGGCACCACGTTGCCTTGTCTGTGCTGGTGTCTGCAGCACCTTTTTATTTCACAAATCTCAGGGGGACTACTTAGATTTGCTCTGACATTGTGACAGGGGACCCCAGAGACCGACGCTGTTTGCACTGGCAAGGCCTGACGTCCTCGTGGCATTCGAGCTGGGTCACCGCGGATTCAAATTGTTGTTGGTTTTTTTATTTTGTGTTTAACCAGGAGACCCGGACTCAAGGCTCAACTGGGGCTCGGTGACTGGTTTCCATGAGGTCCACCCTTCAGCCAGTTTTACAGCTGAGTTGGCTGAGGTGCAAAGGGGTCAAAAGCCTCAAGGGAAACACGCTGAACGGGCGGCTCATTAAGGGCTGAACTGCAGACCCGTGTTCCCAGTCCTCTGCTCTAATCACCAGGCGAGACGTGGGAGAGCCTCGTGGGGCTGATACTGCTGAAAGAAGAGTCAACAGCTTTATTTTGGAGCTTTATTAGCAAAAAGAAGTAAAAGCCAACGTGCCCGACTCTATTATTGAACCAGTAATCTCTGCATGCTTACAGCCAGAGCTTCCCAGACGTTTAACTAGGAGGCTGAACAATAAAATATGTTAGGTCCGAAATGGCTAAAGCAGAGGCAAAGCAGGAGGTAAGCCGTCTAATTGGAGAAGTTGCAGCAGGGATCTCACCCCAGGGGTCTGTCCCTTGGGATTAACGGTTTGCTGACATCTGGGTTGCGTGGCACTGCTGCCTTGCCCTGGGTCCCACCAGAGCTGATGGCAGGGAGCCAGGGAGAAAAAAAAAAAAAAAAAAGTCCTCAAACTCGTACAACAGGGAAGATGAAGATCTTTCTGCTGTCAGCGTGGAGGCCTTTGGGAGAAAGAAGCTGGCAGCTTCTACCCAGAGACGTAGGGTTGTGACTTCCCTCGGCTTGTAGAATCACAGAAGGAAAAAGCAGAGATGGGGAAATACAGTCTCTTCTCCTGATGCTAAGGGTTGTCCCGACAGAGCTACCCCCCTCACTGTCTTGTCCCATCCAATTTTAAAGGCCCGGGGTGGGGGGGGAATTCTTATGTCAACTACTTGGGGTGGCTTCTTCGCGGTGAAGGCACAGGTGTCTATTGCACATCGCCTCCTCTCCCATTTTGGCAAAGGGGTCCCATGTCTGTCTCTGCCCAGGCATGTGCCTACCTTTGTGGCATGCAGGGGAGGGGTCCTGCTTCTGCCCGTGTCCTTTCCCAGCTGCAGGCAATTCTGAGCCTTTGGGCATTATCAGGGACAGATAGATTCACTTTCCCTAAATAAGGTGCCTGAGCTAGTTAAGAGAAAGAGGCAGCTGCTAGAAATTGGAGGAATCGCTGTTTGGAGACCTCTATTTCTTTCCCTCATCCTATGGACTGCTGATTGCCGGTTCAAATACAGATCTTTGGGGGCCACCAGTTAGGTGAGGTATTCAGCCTGGAGAAGAGGAGGCTGAGGGGAGACCTTATCGCTCTCTACAACTACCTGAAAGGAGGGTGTAGAGAGGTGGGGGTCGGTCTCTTTTCTCAAGTCACAGGCGACAGGACAAGAGGAAATGGCCTCAAGTTGCGCCAGGGTAGGTTCAGGCTGGATATTAGGAAAAATTTTTTCACTGAAAGGGTTATCAGACATTGGAATGGGCTGCCCAGGGAGGTGGTTGAGGCACCATCCCTGGAGGCGTTCAAAAGACGGGTTGATGTAGTGCTGGGAGATATGATTTAGAGATGATGCTCCTTGTTTGTTGTGTGGGTGTCTATTTTTGTCAGTTAGGTTGACGGTTGGACAAGATGTCCAACCAACCTTTAAGGTCCCTTCCAACCTAGAAGATTCTGTGATTCTGTATGTCCCACTACCAGCCAGCTTTCATGAATTTCCACTTGCCTCTCCCTCTGGTAGTCCATCAAGATGAAACCCAGCTACTACCCCAGCTCCTGTCTCCCTGCTTCCTCCTCCCCAAGTGATCCCGTTGGAGCCATTTACTGAGGCAGATGAAAACCCGAACATGGAGAAGTAAAGAGAAAAAAAGCATCCAAATGTGCCAAAACCAAGGGACTGAATTGGACACATGGGCTGGGGACATCTTGGGAGGGAAACTATCCCGGGTCAGCTGCTCCACAGCAACATGCAGAGCCTCACAGAGGCTCAGAGCTTGCCGTAAATCTAACTAAAGTACTCAGCCTGTTTTGAAATCCACCCACGGCCTTACTTTTTACAAACTCGGGAAGAAAATGGCAAATTAATCCTTTTTTAAAAAGGATGAGTCGGTTCCTTGTCATTCTCCGCGCGGCTCAGGATATGATAGTTCCTGCTGCATAAATACAGATTGTTTCTTTTCACAACTTCCCTTTCATCAGACTGCTAGGAAGGCCTGGAGGTTGTTAAAAAATGTGAAAGAAACTTGCTTCCCAATTAAGGTCAATCTCTTTTATCAGAGTCTTTGCATATAAACTTCACTTTCAGGAGGATTTCTATAAACTCCATCCCCGGCTCTGACAAATTGGGAGATGCCCAAATCTCCAAAGGAGCTGGAGAAGCGGCTGACTTCTTTCCCGGCTCGCAGCGCGAAGCAGGGATCTGATCTGTCATGATGACTGAGAACATGTCACAACAATCTGTTTGCGTTCTTCAGGAAAGAAAAACATCTTTCTCTCCCCGAGCTGTAAGCTAATTTGGAGATTTTGCAAGCTGACATGCAACCTGATTAAAATGACCCCAGGCCAACAATTCTTCTTAGGCAGCTCCGCAATTAAAGTCTAGACCTATCTGTAGCCCAGGTTTGGCTTTTGGGGTTTTTTTTTTTTTTTTTTTGCTTCAAATCCCTTTTAGGGAGGAAAGAGTTCTGTGTTTTTATTTTTAAATCTACATATTTGGAATTTTTCTTTTACACTTTGCTTCTACTGTAGCAGAATGTGCTAAAGGGATCTATATTTTTTCACATTTTGAGCAGATGAAACTCGTACACAGAAGCCTCAGTTTCTTGCCTGCTGGAAAAATATACTGAATATCCGAGGAAATAATACATGAATAAACTCGAGGACTTGAAGAAATACCCGAGGCACTTTGTGGCCTACATAAAGCTGCCCTCCGAGGTAGAAATGTTGTGCCCTCAATTTTCCAAAGTCAGTAGATATTTTTGTAATGACCGTCGTACTACTACTCAAATCACTTTCTCCGCAATTAGTTAAGCAGTGGGATCAGTTTATTAATCCACTGAGTTTTTGTGAATGCAGTAATTTGTCAGGCAGCAAGCAATGAAAAATAAATGGGTGCCTTCTGGCAGGACGTTTGTCAGATGGTGAGCAACCCCTGAATTTAATTCAGTGATTTGGGGAAACTTGGTAATTTGTCCATGAATGTTTTAATGCTCATTTCTTTAAAAAATCACTGTCGCGGTCATTCATCGGAGGTAAATCCAGGAGAGGTTTCTTTTCCCCTTTCCTGATTTGGCTCAGCCTGGACCATTGGCTGGTTTGTAGCTTGTTAACTGGCTAAACTGACTGACAACTTGTGTTTTGCTAATGCTCTTCACAGTGTAATGAGATCCTCTAAAGGGCGTTATTTATTAATTCAAATTATATACTTTCGAATTATGTACTAAACTGAAGTAACTTGCAGACTAACTTTCCAGCATCACTGAAACGTCCTGTACAGCTATGCTTATTTGGCACTGGTTCCAGGACACCGAGCCAGGGTGGGAGGTCTCCTGGATGCAAGGGTGAGATGGTGGCCGGGGATGCCGGTGGCTTTATGCTGGGGACCCACAGTGGGTTCTTGCCTGCCTGTCCCCAGCCCAAGTGGCTCATTGCCTCCATGGTTTTCCAGCTGCTCGAGGAGGTTTTAACACATAAGCTTTTATCCCCTGATTGCACGACCCTGAGTTGGTTTTATCCCTTGCAGGATTTTTCCACCTGGACCACTTTGAGAGGAATTTGCCTCCTGACCTCTTTCTTTCTGCAGACACTGCTCCAGCTCAAAGGTGAAAATTTCCCCCGAGGAGGTGCAGGAGATGTCTCCTGGCAGCACAAGACCAGGGAAAGTCAGCTGGAGGCTGGGTCCCGTCTCCCAACCAGGCTGAGCATCCCTTCCTGCACTTCCCATGTCCCCAGGGAGCCCTTGGCCTGCCTCATCATGCCCTGCTGTCCCCACCTCCCACGGGACCTCACATTCCAGTCCCAGGTCCAGCCTGGGAGATGACGGAGCTCACTCAGCAAGCATCCCTTTGAGGAATAAAAGGGAGAGCTGGTGAGGGACTCTTGGTCAGGAAACATACTGACAGGACAAGGGGTAATGGTTTTAAATTGAAAGAGGGGAGATTCAGATTAGATACCAGAAAGAAATTATTTACTGTGAGGGTGGTGAGACACTGGAACAGGTTGCCCAGGGAAGTTGTGGATATCCCATCCCTGGAGGTGTTCAAGGCCAGGCTGGATGGGGCTTTCAGCAACCTGGTCTAGTGGGAGGTGTCCCTGCCCATGGCAGGGGGATTGGACCTTGATGATCTTTAAGGTCCCTTCCACCCCAAGCCATTCTATGATTCTATGAATAATATTGCCTTTGGTGAATTTACACCAAGCCAGGATGAACGCCCTTTCTGCCCCAGCTTGTTCCCAGGACCCCAGCTTTTAGAAATGTGCAGCATTTTAGAAGCTTTTTAGAAATTCTCAGCTGAACCTTGTTGTAGTGGGCGTAAAGCAACTGCTGATTTCACGGCTGAGCCTCCTCCTACCCTACACCAATGCCCAGGCTGGAAACCCCATGAAAATAAGGAGCTACCTTAACCTGAGAGCTCCTAAATCTTGCAAGACAGCAGGATTTTAGCATAATCCCCTCCCGCTCCGCTTTCACGGTGGGGGATACTGGAGTCTCCTGGGTCCTCTGCTTCCACTGGTGTTTCTCACATCCCCTCCTGGCCTCCCAGTCCCAGTTTGGGGCCCTGCCCTGGCCGCGGACCCGCACTCCCATCTAGCGGCGGCCCCACCGGAGCTGGTGGCAGTGGCCAGGGGGATGCGGGGGTCCTGCGGTCAGCTTTGTCCCCCCCACTCCCAGGTGAGGAGCCACATCCATCCCCCTTCCCCAGCCGGGACGTGTGGGAAGGTCGGTTTAAAATAAAGCAAACTTCGACTGGAAGGAGCCCTTCAGAAAGAAAGACCCCCCCCCGCCCCTCCACCGGCTAGGCCGGAGGATGGAGGATGGGGTCGGGGGAACACTCTGGGGGACCAAAGGCGCTTTTGGATTAGTGGATGAGCTTTGATTAATTTGTGTGTGAGCTCCTAATGACAACGCGGCCTGCCAGGGTGCAGCTCCGACGCAGAGCTGGCACCAGCTGCGGGCTCCGGCGCAGCTACCGGCGGAGGCAGATTCTTTCACTATCTCATTTATCATCATCGCTTCCAGTCCAATTTCGTTCACGCCTTCCGTTTTGATTGTCTTGGATTAAACATTACCAGAGGAAATAATACTAATAGCCTTTCGCAGCGAAAAAAATCAACTTCTAAGGCGTTTGTTATGGAAAGGATTATAATAAATTAAATGCTTAAACTAGCACTGTGCAAGCATTTTTGTCTTGGATCAAAATGTTTGCACTGGCTGTTTAAACATTTAATTTATTATAATGAGAAATATCATTGTAAAAATAAGCATGTTAATTAAACTTGAGTTTTGCAAATGTGAGTCATCCCATGTGGACACAGTATAATGAATATAGACAGGTAGAGTCTGCATGCCCTTTTTTTTCTCATTAAGAAAATGAACATTTACATCTTTAAACCCTGCAGCTATTAGTTATTTTTAATGAACTGTGTTGCCATTTCAAAGTTAAGCTCTTATATGATGCAATCAGATATTGCTAGGTCAGGGAAGAACTTTGCTAATTAAGTTGCAGAGAAGTTCTTTGCCACAGATAATTGATTAAAGTTGTTACATGGATAATCAGTTTATGCAGTTAAATAAATAAAAATAAATAACTTCTAAGAAAACCCAGGTCACACCGGGGTGGTAAAACAAAGCAGAACCCCAGCCACCCTGGGGCCCAGAGTGGGTGAATTTGAAAGCAACAGACCAAACTTCTTTGTCATCTGACAGGACAGAGAGGGACTGTGGGTACCTTTTGCAAAGATGATTTGGATAGTGATGGTTTGTTGCTGTTGTGGGTGGGAACGGGAGGAGGCAGGATGCTCTTTCTCTTTCAAGTGAAGGGATTGGAAGCAATTTTCCTGCCTTCCCATTCCACCGGTCTCTGGTGCATCCAGCTGATCTTGGCCTAGGATTTGTCCTATATGACAGGTTGTATGCTGATACATAACCAAAAAGCACTTGGATTTACTCCCAGCTCACTCACAGATGTGTTGTGTGGCCCTGAACATGTTCTTTTATCTCCCGGGCGTTCACAAAATGCTCTGAGATGCAGCCCTGGGAAAGGTAGGGGTGGTGCTACTTTGTTTTAATTAACATCCTGCCAAGCAGTATGTTCGCAGGCGTCTCAGCTCTCTCATTACCGTGCTCTACTCAAACAGGCAAAGGTCACAGCAGGCTGCCAGGCCTGGCTGAAACCCATTCCTGAAGTGGTCTAGCCCCCTCAAGGGAGGGAGGAGGGAAATCTTTGGCACAGCAGTGAAATTAAACTCTGGGGAAGGAGATGCCGGTGAATTATTATCCATGAGCTGCAGCAAAGAGCTGGGGATGGGATGCCCCCCGCTCAGGGGTCACAAGCCAAATGCACTGTTTTCCCACATGTAGGCATTTGGGCAGCAGCAAATTTGTAGGCAAAAGCAATTTTAAGATCTCGATCTGTGGAGGTGCCTCTTCATGCTATTCTCTAGCTAGTTCTCCAGTAAACCTGTTGTTCGTGTCTGCTGTAGGATTTTTGGAAGGTCAAAATTCTGGAATTTCTTCCAAACTGTGGACATGTTTTGAATGAAAAGAGAGGATAAATTAAGCTGGGGATCCTTTGTACATAAATGAAAATGGTTATTTTACTGAGGAATGTCCTCCAAAAACATTGTGTGTTTGCAGTCTAGAGAGCTTAGTCCCATGTCATGTAAGTCCCTCTCTCCTGTCCCCCTGGACTCCCATCTTTTTTTGTCTTCCTCTCACTGTGAGTGGGAGGGGGTTTTCAGGTGAAGGGAGGAAGCTGTTGCCCTTTCTTCTTCTCTTTGTGTCTCTCTGTCCCTCTAATGGAGTTTTACATCGTTCATAATCATGGCCTCTGTTGACCTCCTGCAAAACTCCCCTCTTCTTGCAGGAGCAGATTCAAGTTATCCCTGAACCATTTTGCTTTAACCATAAGGAGTATTTCTACACAGAGCATGAGCCTGTAGAGAAAGGGAGGTCTTGTCTGTGGGGTCTTTGTTGGTTGCTGCCAAAGTCCTGCTTCTTCCCAGGCCCTGGGGGCCTCCTTTTCTCTTGTTCCCTCCTTGACAGTGTCTGTCATTTGCCCTAGTTGAGCTAAACCTGCAGAACTCTACCCAGTTCTGGTGCTTTTGTACATCTGCTCACGGGCAGATGACTTTTCTGGGTGCTGATGGCAAAGGAGTCATGGGAACGTGAAGCTGGGTATGGAAAGAAGGGTAGAACATTCCCTTTGGTGATAGCGCACCCACCTGAATTTCTACATCCACAATGTGTGTGTCTATGTCCAGACAGAGTGTGTCCAAAGAAGGGCAACGAAGCTGGTGAAGGGTCTAGAGCACAAGTCTTACAAGGAACGGCTGAGGGAACTGGAGTTATTTAGCCTGGAGAAAAGGAGGTTGAGCTCTTTACAGCTACCTGAAAGGAAGTTGTAGAAAGGTGGGTGTTGGTCTCTTTTCCCACATAATGAGGGACAGGACAAGAGGGAACAGCCTCAAGTTGTGCCAGGGGAGGTTTAGATTGGATATTAGGAAAAAATTTCTTCACCAAAAGGATTATCAAACACTGGAACAGGCTCCCTGGGGAAGTGGTGGAATCTCCATCCCTGGAGGTATTTAAGACGGGTAGAAGTGGTGCTTAGTGACATGGTTTAGTGATGGTTTTATCAATGTTAGGTTGATAGTTGGACTCAATGATCTTAAAGGTCCCTTCCAACCTAGACAATTCTATGACTCTATTCTATGTTTCTTTTCTATGTGTAAGGCAGGTGCTTACTCTGCTCTTATAAACAATGACATGACATGGTAGTCAGTGCAGTTATGGGAGACCAGAGAGTGATTTTGCTAAGTGAATGCAGGTGTCTACTGTGAGATGAGCCAGACAGCCCTCTAGACCCCCCTGACCAGCCCTTGTCTGTCACAGGAGCGTAGATGCCTATCGTGCTTGTAGATAGCTATGCATCGGCCACAAAAGGCACATCTGCTTGAATCTTCAGCTAAATCCCACCCTGGTGTCTGTGTGCCTTCAGGCTCTGGTACAGGCAGCATTTTCTGAGCATCTCTCACACGTGTTGAGATTAAACCCCCAGCCCAGGGGTGACAACCATATCCACTTACAAGCATGAGTGCTGCCACCCCATTTTACTAGGAGTCTTGCATCTAGAGCATGGACTTGAAGGCACAGGAGAGAAGGGCAGGTCAGTGGGAATTTGCATTTTTTAAATTTTTTTTTTTTTTGCTAAATTGCTGCAGAAAGCATATCTGGAATCTTGTTTTCTTGGTGTGTGTGGTGGGTTGACCTTGGGCAGCAGCAGACCCCCACTCAACTTCCCACTCACTCCCTGTCCTCAACAGGACAGAGGGAAAAAATAATTTTAAAAAGCTCATAGGTCAAGACAAATCCAGAGAGATCACTTGCCAACTACTATCACAGGCAAAACAGACTTGACTTTGGTAAAATGAATTTAATTTATTAACAATTAAAGCAGGTTTGGATATCTGCCCAAGGTCTCCAGGGTGGCAGTTGCAAGCCCACAATGTCAGAACATCTCTGGGGCACTCAGGAGACAAGGCATTTAGTGGCTGTGCTGCTGTAGCATCAGTCCTGCGTGCCCTGGGCACGTCTTCATGGCTGTGCAGGTACACCTGCAAAAGAGACTGTAGTAATTACCCACTTCTGTGTTTTAATTCTCTCCCCTGATGCCAAAGAAATTGGACACTGGCACCTGGCTGTGAGGCTGCTGGTCTCCAACGGCCTGGCTTGATGCTACTGATGCTACTAGGTATCATCTCCACCTTCATCTAAATGATTTTGCTTACAACTACAGCTACCTCGTTTTGCCACACTGTCAGTTTGCTCAGATCAGATGGTCTCATGGCAGTTGCTGACTGCAAACTGCCTGGCAGTGTTTGAAGGCACATGGGGTGACATTCGTTTCACTACCTGCTGGATGTCCACAGTGCAACCACCTAAAGCCACTGCGGGCTGCATGTAGGGAGGGATGGGGAACTTCTCAGTGCAATACACCAGACCTATTTCAGCTGGCTGGTTCAGGAGAAGATGATTCATGTCTTAAGAAGGTCTTTTTCTTTCCACTGGGTGTGAAGGGAGCTAAGTGTGCTTTGCTCCATTGCAGGTTACTACCAGAGACTTCTGCAGGAGCAGGCTCAAGCTCGACGTTAGGGATTTTGAGGTCTCCAGCTGCTGTAGCCAGTTTGGGATGTGGACTTGATGCCAGCTCAGTGAAAGAGTGCTGTTTCCAGTCTCACGTGCCTGCTCCCTCTCCTCGCCTCTGCCCTCTGAGCTGTGGAAAGGCAGGAGAGGGCAGCTCTCCATGATGGAGAAGTTGTGTGGCTGCACAGTCTTCCCCCACCCCACAACACAGGGCTGATGCCACATCGTGCTTGGCAGATAAATGGAATTTACTTGATAGGTCTGCATTAATTTCTGAAGTATGTTAGCAAAAATCTTGGTTATGTTAATTGAAAAAATAAAGGAAAAAAAAAAACCTAGGACATATACAGTGAAACAGCATCGATGAAGCAAACATTTGCTTCAAGGGGCCCTGCCCAGGAGCTAAGCCTTGGGCTCCTCTTTCCGCTCATCTGCATTTTGGATGATGTTTGCTGTTAACTGATGGAGCTTGGGGATTTCAACTCACCTAATTTTAGGAGTCTAAATGTTAAAAAGGCGTCTGGGCTGCTGCCTCTTGCCTTTACAGGCAAAGGGGAGATCAGGAGCTTCAGTGACCCACCTTGAGCTGTTCCCATTGCCTGTCTCCAAGCCACAAGAAGACACTCTCAGAAGAGGTCTGTACCTTTCCATTAGTCCCCGCAAAGTGACGGACTCATATTTAAAGGCTGAGTGTTTTATCGCAGTGGATGAACCCCACATTTAACTAGCAGCACGTAAGACCCCATAATAGGCAGAACCTGGACCCCAACAGGACTGTAGCTGCTGGCTGCTGAAAGCTGCTTCCAGAACAGGAACGGGTGACTTCATTTGCCCCCCACCCCCATTTCAAGACTGCCTCACACTGAGGGGGCCCAAACTCCTGATTGGGCATCAAGGAGCATCCACCCACCCACAGAAGCACACAGGCTCCGTTGCAGACACCTGAGTGAATTCGGCACCTCAACCCAAAGCCATGAGCTGCCCTTCTGCTGTGGTTACCTCCCACCAGCCCTCCCCAGGAGGACCTAGGGACCCACTGTGGAGGTCTTGCAGTATGTCACCCAGGCATTCAAACTAGACAAGGAAGAACCAGCTTATGAGACTGCCCTGCTTTATTTTTTTTTTTTGACAGAGAGCCTTTCCCTCCCTGCGTTCAGAGTTATGACTAATTACCTCACATGCGGGCTCGCTGCTCTGCATCGCTGATGATTAGCCGGCAGGGAAGCTCCCAGCCTGCCTTCTCAGCACCCACCCTCCAGCCTCAACTTCAGCTCTAAATTTAACCAAGACGACCCTCTTAGTTCATTAGATGCACCGTGATTTTTACTAGCAGGTGTAGACAAACTGCCAGAGCCACTCACCTCTTTTCCTGACCGTAAAAGCTGTATCACAGACGTTACCTCCCAGTTGAGTTTTGCATCAGCTTGAATTCAATTCCCTTAAAGTGCAGCCTCCGAAGCTCTCTGCCCACCACAAATCTTCATGCGGTGGCTTTTATGAAGCCCCTGTTAAAACTCAGCCCATGTGTGTGCAGGAAAACTTGGTCGGGCTCTGTCATTCTTGCGATGCTGGCTTGAGAGAGCTGGAAGATGGGGGAGAAAGGGAATTTCTGCTGGTTAGTGGACATGCAGGTGGGATGCTGTTTTCTACTTACATTTTGAGACACAAAGTCTAAAAGAGCCTTTTTTTTTATGTCTAAGGCAGCTTTATATTTTCTTTATGAATCATCTTCTATACATACATACTATAGTAATTAGACATACAATTGAAGACTTCATGATAAAAACCAAAAGCTTTGTCATGTGCTGATTTCTGGATTCTTGACTTGTACAAAATGCAAAATTATATACTCCAAGTGAGTAGCAGCTCTTTCTTTTGGAGAAGTTCAATACAATATCAAAACTCCAATATAAGTGCTATACCCATTATAAGTAATTTTTTTGAACACAGGAAGAAGTGCTCATGCTTAGTTTGTTTCATTCAATGCTATTCTATACCTGATTTCAGCAGAAGGATTTGAGATCTGCTTTTAAATTGAAACCTTGAGGGGAGGGAATTTCAAAGCTCTGTATGATTTTTTTTTTCTTCAGGCTTTTGTCATTTCTAGGAGGCGGCAAAATACGTAGCGCAGACAAATCTCAACATAATCAACACCTATTCTTTCTCTGTTTAATGCACATACACAAACCCATCTTTTTTTCTTGGTGAGCACGTACAAAAAATGCAAGTTTCTGTCCTTTATAAAGCTGCCTTGACAAGGGATAAACACATAAGCACATATCTCTGCAGCTTCACTCAAATCGACATCTTGGCCAGATCAGAAAGCAAAGTGCTTGAGCTCAAGCTGCTGCTGCAAAGGTATTTGCACAGCTCGAACACTTCAGCTGATGGACGTCATAGCTCCATTTGCTTCACCAAAATCACACCCCCTCCCACCAGTGAAGGACGGGGCTGGAGGAGCTCAGACCAGGCAGTGAAAGGCAAAGGCCAGCTCCGTCACACGGCCCTCCCTCCCACCCCACGTCCCATCATTAACAGCTCTGGAGCCAAACCTCCAGCGAGGTATTGCCCGAGGTGAAGGACAGGGGAGAATAAAAGCAGCATCACTCACACTCCTCCTCGCTGCATTTCTCTGCACAAAATTGCTGTTGCTGACCTGTGAAGACCTCTGCACCCCGAAGCAGGAAAGCCAGGAACAGATCCCTCCAACACATCACAAAACCTTTATTAGTGTTTATCAGTGACACAGATTACAGGAACCAAAGGCAATTAAATAACACTTAAGTTGACCACAGACTCAAGAAATACAAGTCACATTTGGCAAGGCAAACTTCTCAGTACACTGGGTTGCTTGGGTTATTATTACACCGTGAAAGAGGAATTTCCCTTACAAGGTTCTACATATTCAGGGTATTATTATTAATTATTATTATTATTGTGTCTTTCAGACAGTTCCTTTGGCAAGAATTCCCATTTTTTAAGCTTTTATTATATAAAAATATAACCAATTTTCATTATGTACAAACATTACATTACACAATGTACAGGTTAAAAACACTACAAAAAATGGCAGGCCATGGGTGAACCAAAAGGAAAAAAAGAAAAAACAATGTAGAAAACATGAAAAAAAAAATTAAATACTGCACATTTCATAAAAATTACATTAACTACAAACAAGTTGTTTTCTTTTCTTTTTTTTTTTTGTTTGCAAATATCAAACAGTACTGACGTGATCGGAAATCTTTCCCCACGGCTTCATTTTTAAGGCACATCTTGCATATTTACACGTACAACACTGGATCTGGTCAATAACTTAAAGGCTCTCGGGAGTGACCTAGTCGTGTGCGTGCAGGGACGTGTGTGCTCGGGCGGGGAGCGTGTCGGGCTACACCTTCTCAGCCGTGTCAGTCTGGGGAGCCAGGAACCTCATCGAGGGGGCTGGGTAGAGGGGCACCCCGATCTCCTGGAGGTCGGGGAGCCGTGCGGGGCGCGGCGGGGAGAGCAGCGTGATCGTCCGGTCAAAGTCCCTGTGCAGCACCTTCTCGTAGACGCTCTGCAGCCCCACCGTTTTGGGCAGCTGGGCTTGGTAAAAGTTGTCCCTGCGAAGGGGATCCCTGGGCAAGGACGTGCTCTTGCAGAAGGTGGAGAGGGGTGCCGAAGGGTGGGGAGAGGGGTGAGGGTTGGCACGGCCGCAGGAGGGGCTCCAGCAGCGGTCCGAGTGGCCCAGGATCTTGCACTCGGCTGTGCATGCCCACAGACCTAAGGAAGAGAGAGAGAGAGAGAGAGAAGAGAAACCTATCGTTACTGCAGGAATTAATCCACATCATTCCTAATCCTCGGAGTTATCAATCACGGGATTACTCAATGCCCTGACAGTGTGAGTCGGGGGGCGATGCTCTACAGCACAACACAAAAACACGCTTGGGAAGGTTATGCTGTTTTGTTAGGGACATTCCTCACAATCCTAACTTTAAGGGCAAGCTTTTTGGGGAGGAAACCCCCCCACAATCCTACAGTACTTCCAGCATCTGCTAATTTGTTCTGGGTGGAGGAACCTGCTGCGGAGAGACAGGCAGTTTGAGTCACGCAGCCTAGGGTTTCTCCCCCTGTCTGCCCCAGGGATGGGTCCCTCAATCCATCTCCCTGTCCACCCGTCCATCTGCCCGGAGGGCAGGGGAGCAGGGGCTGAGTGCTTACCGTTCTGCATGTGCGTGATGAGATCTTTCTTCAGGGCATCCCCGCTGATATCCGAATCGCTGTCATTGAAATCGCTGTCGCCTTTGCCGCTGTCTTTGCCACTGAACTTCTCTGCCTCTCGGCCGGAGATGGTGTTGAACGAGTGCCCCTTCCAAATGGCCACGGGGGGAGCAGCCTCCTTGCTGTAGCTTGGAGCAGTAGTGAAACCCTGCTGGGGTGGGGGGGACCGAAGGAGAGGTGAGAGGGGGAGCAGTGAAGGGTAAATCAACATCAGAACTGCATCTCCGCGATTCTCATCCTCTGAGACCCCCTCCAACTCCCAACCCCCTTCCCCGCAGCAGGACCTTACCTCCCCACTTGGTCCTCTGAGTCTTTTCTGACCCTCGTAGAGGCAAGTGCTGTCGCTGCCGCTCTCAGCGGTGGAGATCTCTTCGGCAGCTGGAGAAGGGTCGGGGCTGGTGAAAGAGGTTTTGCTGGGGAAGGTTCGTACCTCAAACACATTCCCCCTCTGGCTGCCTTCCTCCTGCCGGCCCTTCTCCAGGTGGGAGATGTCTATCTGCTCCTTCAAGGAAGCGTTGTTTTTGATCTCGTTCCCCTTCTTGCGCCTGTTGCAGGTGGTGGCGATGGTGATTATGGCCACCAGGAGGAGGGTGCAGCTGCCCGCCAGGACGATGATCACGATCAGAGGGATGTCCCACTGCAAAGCCTTTCCTTCCCAGGAGCTGGGCTTGGCTAACTCCTGGATACTGGAAGGAGCAGTGGCAGTCACCAGGAAGTTGACCGTGGCAGTGGTGGCCAGAGGGGGTCTGCCATTGTCTGTCACAGTGAGGATGACCTTGAACAGCTGTCCCAGCTCTTCAGAGAGGTCTCCTCTCAGCACGATGTCCCCAGTACTTGGGTTGATGGTGAAAAGGTCCTGCTGGGGCTCTTCCAGGAAGGCAAAGGTGAGCTCAGCATTGGCCCCATCATCAGCATCACGAGCTTTGATCTGGGCTACCAGGGAGTCACGAGAGGTCTTGCTGGACACGCCGATTTCCACTGTCCCGTTGGTGAGCACTGGGTGGATGATGACGGGAGGGTTGTCATTCTGGTCCACCATCCTTACTTTGACAAGGGTGCTGCTGGAGAGCTGCGGTGAGCCACCATCAGTGGCTTGGATCCTCAGGTCCAACTGTTTGAGGATCTCATAGTTGAATGTCCTGAGGGCATAGATGGCCCCAGTGGCAGGGTCCACCGAGACATAGGTGGAGATGGGGGCCCCCATGACCTGTGTCTCTAGGAGCCGGTAGGTGACCTTACCATTGTGGCCAAGGTCGGGGTCACGGGCCACCACAGTGGTGATGTAGGCACCTGGAGGGTTGTTCTCCGGCACGGCCACCTCATAGAGGGGCTTGGCAAAGAGTGGTGCGTTGTCGTTCTCGTCGCTCACCCGCACTGTGTACTGGCGGACGGTCTTGAAGGGTGGCGAGCCCAGGTCCTCGGCCACCACGGTGAGGTTGTACTCAGGGATGCGCTCGCGGTCCAGGGCCGCCGTGGTGACGATCATGTAGCTGTCCTCGTAGGCACGCTGCAGGGCAAAGTGGTCGTGGCCACGGAGGCTGCAGCGCACTTGCCCGTTGGCACCCGAGTCCCGGTCTGAGGCACTGACGAGGGCCACGAAGCTCTCGCTGGCCGCTGCCTCGCTGACGTAGGCCACGCCGGCGGCACTGGCGGCGCCGCGCAGGGCGCTGATGCTGATGCGGGGCGCGTTGTCGTTGACGTCGGTGAGGCGCACGATGACGGTGCAGGTGGCGGCGCGGGGGCTGGCGCCACGGTCCTGGGCACGCACGTCCAGCTCGTAGGTGCGGGTGCGCTCATAGTCCACGGCCGCCTCCAGCGTGAGGCGGCCTGAGCGCGGGTCGAGGCGGAAGAGCCGCCGGGCCTCGGGGGGCACCTGGCTGCCGAAGGTGTAGACCACCTCACCGTTGGGGCCCTCGTCGGGGTCGGCAGCGTCCAGGTCGAGCAGCAGGGAGCCGGGCGGCGCGTCCTCGGGCAGCTCCACCGTGACGGAGCCCTGGGCGAAGGCAGGGCTGTTGTCATTGGCGTCGAGGACACGGACGTGCACGGTGGCCGTGCCCGAGCGCGCCGGGCTGCCGCCGTCCTTGGCCACCAGCTCCAGCGTGTAGGAGGGCTGGCGCTCGCGGTCCAGCTCCTGGAGCAGCACCAGGTCGGCGCAGCGCGCCCCGTCCGCCCGCGTCTGCGCCTCCACCCCGAAGTGGCTGTTGAGGGAGACCTGGAAGCTCTGGATGGAGTTGGAGCCCACGTCCTCGTCCACCGCCACCTCCAGCGGGAGGCGGGTGCCCGGCGCGGCGCTCTCCGACACCTCCAGGGCCATCTGGGCGCGGGGGAAGCGCGGGGCGTTGTCGTTGATGTCGCGCACCTCCAGCTCCACGTGCACCAGGCGGTAGCGCTCCCGCCAGCAGCTCACCACGTCGAAGGCCAGGACGCACTGGGGGGCTTGCCCGCACAGCCGCTCCCGGTCCAGCCCCGCTTCCCCGATGCTCAGCTGCCCGTCCTCCTCCCGCACCCGCACCAGCGAGCTGTTGCTGAACTGCCGCATCAGGCGGAAGCTCATCTCCCCCGGCGCCTTCACCGGCATCTCGTCGGCCAGCGTGCCGATCACCGTGCCCGGCGCCCCCTCCTCGTCGGTGCGGTACCTCACCGTCTTGCCGCGGGACAGGGCGAGCAGGCAGGCGGCGGCGGCCAGCAGCCGCAGGGGGCTCATGGCACTTGTGCGGGGAGAGGTGGAGAGGTATCAGCCCGACGGCGCGGTGCGGGGGTGATGGTGGGTGGGGGGGTGATGCGCGGTACGCGGGGGTGCAGGGTTTGGGGAAGGGGGGATGATGCTCTGCGCGGTTCTCTCCGCTCCGCGCCACCGCCGTCTGCGCTCCCTCCGCGCCTCCGCCCGCCCTTTCATAGACGGCGGTATGCAAATGAGCGGGCGGCGGAGCCAATGGGAGGCGGCGGGGCGCGGGCGGCCCCCCGACGGTGCCCGGGCCGGGGCGGGTCTGGCGGGC
>NW_015094510.1:11879193-11880264 GCF_001431845.1 Calidris pugnax | reverse complement strand
GGAAGAGGAGGGGGTTGGCGGCGGCATTCAGCTGCGCGGCCGGAGTGGTGTGTTACTCGCGTGAGAGCCTGTGATCAGCGCCGTAAGTCGCCTTTCAGGAGGTGTCCCCGCATGCTTTAGTATGCATGTCACCCGCCCGGGTTTCTTAAGCCTGGGGCACTAGCAGGCGAGGAAAAAAAAAAAAAAAGAAAAAAAGAAAGAAAGAAAGAAAAAAAAGTTCCAAATAGGATTTAGCATAAGCTTGAGGAGATTTGGAAAGGTTTCAAAGATCAGGCTGTATCAAAGGCTTATGAAGCCCTCGTTAGCTGTAGAAATATAATAGCATGGCAGGCTATCCCATTCGAGGAACCAATGTCTGTATTATTTCACTATGACAGGCTAAAGGGAGAGAAAGTTGAACAGTTTCCACAGAGGAGTTGGACTAAGTTGAATATAATGAGCAAACGCCACATGTATCCATTATGTCCCCCTATTCATTCCCAATCACTGCCATAACTCTTTGACTAAACGATGATGAGCGCTGAATTACACACAATGCCCTGCTCATATTAAAATACATTTAAGACCTATCCCTCCTGGTGCCCTGTTACGCCTATTCACAGGATTTTCTTTTTGTCCTAATAGGGCCTCTCTGGGAAGCAACACCAGTCTCGTTCCAGAAGAACAAAATAACAGCATGAGGCTGAAACCTGGCACGAACTGGGGGGAACGAAACCATCTGCCCCGCAAAGCACCGAGGCCTCGGCGCAGAGCCCTGTGCAGCCCCCCGGTGCCTGGGGCGGCCACGGGGAGGGCGGCTGCTGGCCCTGGCCCACTGGGAAGGGACCCGATGGGGAGGGAAGCTGGGGGTCTTGATGGGCATCCATCCGGCCCTCTGGGAGACTGCATGCCCTTCCTTCCCTCCCTCCTTCCTATTTCCTTACTTTTTTTCTTTCCTTCTTTGCCTTCTCCCTTTCCTTTCCTTTCATTTCCTTTTCATTTCCTTTCCTTTTTCCTTACTTTTTTTTCTTTCCTTCTTTGCGTTCTTCCTTTCCTTTCCTTTCCTTTCCTTTCCTTTCCTTTCCTTTCCTT
>NW_015094510.1:11869109-11878630 GCF_001431845.1 Calidris pugnax | reverse complement strand
CCCCAGCAAAGGCATGGCTATTCCACGAGGAGCTCTTATTCTTTATAAAAAATCAATCGATCGATAAACCGGGAACTGCTTTCACCTCCCACACACTTTGCAGGAGAAAAGGGTGCAAAGGGCTGTATTTTCAATGTGTGCTCAAGCATCCGCAGCAGAAGAGGCTTGGAAATCCTTCCCCTTTCCCATCCCCTCCGTCCCCAGCTCACACCCTATTGATCCAAACCCATTCTTAAGAGGGTCCTGGTGGGATCTTGCTCCTCTTGCCTTATTTTTAGAGGACAAAATGCACTTTCTGTCTGCCTGGGTTATTCTTTTTTTTCACAGTCGTGACTTTGAGTTTAAAGAAAAAAAAAAAAAAAAAAGAAGCGTCTCAGTCGCTCCGCTGGAGCAAATCCTTCTCCCCGATGGTTTGGATAGAGTCCATTACAGAAACGTTCTGAAAGGCTGGTGAAGAATCCCGTTTTACAGCTCAAAAATAAACATACGGATCAGCTGCATTAAAAGCACTTCTTTGAAATATTGTGGTTAAACAGCCCAGATTGGTTGATTGCTCCATGCGGGGACATATGTTCTTGCAAACTGTGCGCATTGTTACTAATGGGGATTCTCACACCACAGCCTTGCCTTTGAATCCGAGGCACTGGTGGTTTCTCCGGAGCTGTTGCAAGGTTGTTTTAATAATTTACCAGCTCTCTTGCACTTAGTGTTGTTGCGGAGACTCGGAGCCTGCTAAGAAGGAGGCGTTTTGCAGTGTCCGGAGGTCTGATCTCTGCTGCCAAGCTCCTTCCCGTACCTCTTAGACACAGAAATCAAAGCTGCCCTGAGAGGTGGGTGTCAGGCAAAGAAAAAAACCCAAAACTTCCCCCACCCATCCCCTGCAAACCCAAATCCCTGGGTAATGTGTTGCTCCCAAGAAGTGAAAGCACTCCTAGACCACCAGCGTGATGCCAACAGCAACCAAGTCAGAGGGAGAGCCAGGAAATCACTCCAGGTGCCTTTTTTTTTTAGATCGTCAATGGAGCCTTTTACTAAAGCTCTGCAAAGTCCATCCAGTGTAATAAGTAGATGACCTTAATGAGATTGAGCTTTTTTGCAACAGAAAATACCCCCCGGGGCCTTTTTTTTTTTTTTTTTTTAGCTTTAAATTTACTTCCCCTCTGATTCTGATCCACCTCTTGGAAATGTGAAAAAAAAAAGTGAAAAAAATCACATTTGTGGGTCCTCTTCCCCTCTCCTCAGATAGTTATTGCCTTACACAGGGTGACAAAAAATGGGATCTCCTTTTCCTCTTCCCTTCACACCTGCAGCTGAGCACAGGCATTGATGGTTCTGGCCCTTTTTTGCTATCACCTGTGGCATGGTATGTTTGTGTACGTCCCAAGGTGTTGGTGTCCCTGGTGCAACAAGGTAAGGCTGTTCCCTTCTCAGCAGGTTCCCGGGATCCTCACCAGTGATCTCTGTTGATGGAGATGAGCCATGAGGTGTTGCATTTTGGGGCTACGAGAGAAGGTAAGACTCATGTGGAGATCTAGCCCAGTACCTCAGGGCCATATAGACCTTGAGGGAGGATGTGCAGCTTCACACACACATGGGGCTGTGGAAGCCAGCCAGGCTTTGAGAAGAGGTGGCTGTGCTGTATGTGCTTCCCCTTTCCCAGGAGATCTTAGAGGCACCAAGCACTTGGCTATTGAAAGTCCCCCTCTCCTTTTGGCCTCAGTTCCCTTCACCATATGCCGCACGGTGACTACATGCCCTCTGGGGTGGTGGGGTGGGATCCCATCGATATCACAAGCCCTAGGATGGTACAGCTTTGCCAGGGCTTTGCTGAGCCTGGCAGGGAGAAGCCAGGATTTCTGGGCATGGTCTCTGCTCACCCACATGCCCAGCTGACTTCTCTCCTGCCGTGAAGTTGGGATGCAACATGTCCCCTCAGACCTTGTCTCCAAGCCTGCAGAAGGTGGCACGACCTCCTTCCCTGGAAACCTGTCTCTGCACTCAGCCCCTGCCTCTTTCTTCTTGGGCATCCCGGCGGGCTCGGCTGCCTTGGAGTGATCTACAAAAACAAAGGAATTCCTTCTGCTTCACGGCCTAAACAATCCCCTCCCTGTTTAATCATTTCTGCCGCAACCGAGGAAGTGTGGGTTAACCTGTCAAGCTCCACAAGCCCGAAAAAAACCCTGGAAAACAAAAGAGTGGAACGAAGCGGCAAAGGGTTTTGTTGCTCTATGAGTGTTTGTGTTGGAGGGTAGCACGCGGCATTGTGTGTCTGTCCCCGTCCACGCGGGCCAGAGGAGACAGGGGCTGCAAACCTTCCCGTGAGCTGTGGGTTGGCACCGGGGTTATAAATCATCCCCATCGTTTGTTTGTTATATTTGCTCCCAAGGCTTCCCTGCTGGTATCTCCCCTCTGCGAAACCTGGGTTAGAAGAAAGAGTTTGTTTTGCAGAAGAAAGAAGTCGCATGCCCGTACCCCCCACCCCGGCAAGCGGTTTTGATTCCACAGGGAATTTATTTTTTAATTGGATTAATTTCTAGCCTCTCCCGGAGTAGCAGCTGGGGTCTTTGATTCAAGAGGTTAAAACAAAGGGGCGTGAAACAAAAGACCAGTTCTTGGCATTCCCCACACAGCGTGGGCCTCGTGCGTGCTGCCCGGAGGTATCCCGGGAGCAGCGCATTCCTAAAGGTCCCCCCATGAGGCCCTCAGCCGGGGTCCACTGCAGGCTTTTTTGGGGTGCTCCCTAGGTCTGCCTTGCCTGCAGAGTAGCTAGATGTGGTTTTTTCCTCCTGTCCTACAACCCAGCCTGCGGTCTCACATAACCTTACCCCTTGGTATCCCCCCCCTCTTCTACCCCCCCACTTCCCAGCTCTCTTTACCCTCTACCTTTTCCGCACCAGAAGAGATAGATGAGGCTTTTCAGTTGTTAAACCGTGAGGCAGGTGCCCGGGTTCAGTTCTCAGCTCTCTCATCTGGAGCAAGCTAATGAGGCTCAGCCCCGCCGAGTTCTGGGGTATTTAGGTACTCAGTTGCCATTGGATGTGATGGGAGTTGGAATATTTCAGCCTGGATGAGGGCTTGAGGCTTCCTCAGACTCAGCCCTTCCCATCTGCAGAGCACTCGTGTAGCTCGCAGCGGTGCTGTGAACACAAACACACCACAGACTGTGGGTGTGTGTGACAGGTGACAGCCCAAGTCCTGCTGTTTGCCCCCCACCGGGACTGGTAGGACATCAGAGAAGCCCTCAGAAGGAACAACCTTTAATACTCAGGTCCTTTGTAGCTATTTTGCCTCGGTGCCTTTGGTTATAAGGGGGTGCAGGAAAACAGAGTAGTTATTCACACTGGGCTCTGATGTAGACCTTTCAAAGAGATGCCAGCCCTCACCGTAGCTTGGGGTCTGGTCAGATCACTAGGACATTGAAGTGGGGAGCTGCACAGCTTCTTTCCTTGGCTGTTGTGGATTGGTGAACCCCCTCCGAGGCTGCTGCTGTACACCGGGCTGGGATGTCTTTCATACCACTTTGAAGGTGTCCAGGCTGGTATATTTGGCTTTCCTCCAGCAGCTCCTCGTTTCCTCCTGGGCCTCATTCACACTCTCCTCCTTGAAGGACTGTTTGGGATTTTAGACTCTCACGAATGATGAATGGGTAGAAGAATTCCACCTCTCAGCTACCAGGAAGATGTGCAGTCCTCTGCGAATACTTACGTGGAGTGGTTGTGATGGACTTCACTGTTTCTCTGAGAGATATTTAGTGTGCAAAGTCCCTCTCTGAATGTCCTTCTGCTGCCCCTGGGCAGCCAGTGCCACCCCCCGGCAGTGTCGCCCACCCAGTACTGCAGTAAACAAGTGAAGACTGAGGGGAGACCTTATTTATGTTTATAAGTACCTAAAGGGTGAGTTGAAGGATGTTGGAGCCGGACTCTTTTCAGTGGTTTCCAGCAATAGGACAAGGGGCAACGGGCTCAAGCTGGAACATAGGAAGTTCCATTCAAATATGAGAAAAAACTTCTTTACGGTGAGGGTGACAGAGCCCTGGAACAGACTGCCCAGGGAGGGTGTGGAGTCCCCTTCTCTGGAGATTTTCAAGACCCACCTGGAGTAACATGCTCTGACAAGCTCTAGACAATCCTGCTTCATCAGGGGAGTTGGACTAGATGATCTCTATGGTCCCTTCCAACTCTAAAAATTCAGTGAAATTCAGTGAAAAGCCCACCCCAGGCCGGGAATCAGAAGCTATGGCACTGTGCCCAAGCTCATTAACCCCACGGTGACACCAGGCTAATTAGCTCAAGCATGGCATCACGTTAATGCAACTTCTCCCTTTCCAAGACCTCAACAAGGATCGGTTCCCAGTGTCCCCTCCCGTCCCATGGATGTATCACCTGGGGGGGGTGTGTGTGTGCAAGAAATCACGTGCTGGGTAAGACTGAAAATACAGAGGCAGCAGAGAAATGGGAAGGATATTTTTATTGGTGCAGTAACTATTTGTTGGCACGTGCGTAACTAACCCTGTGCTCATGTAAGGATTTGATCTTACTGGGTAGGTCATAACAGTAGGAGGGAGACAGATCCCAAGGAGTGACATGGCTGTGCCTGTTTCACGGAATCACGGAATTGTCAGAGTTGGAAGAGACCTCTAGAGATCATCTGGTCCAACTCCCCTGCTAAAGCAGGATTGCCTAGAGCACATTACCCAGGACTGCATCCAGGTGGGTCTTGAAAATCTCCAGAGAAGGGGACTCCACGACCTCCCTGGGCAACCTGTTCCAGTGCTCTGTCACCCTCACTGTGAAGAAGTTTTTCCTCATATTTGAATGAAACCTCTTATGTTCCAACTTGTGCCCGTTGCCCCTCGTCCTCTCCCTGGCAACCACTGAAAAGAGTCTGGCTCCCTCCTCCTTCAACCCTCCCTTGAGATACTTGTAAGCATTAATAAGATCTCCCCTCGGCCTTCTCTTCTCCAGACTAAAGAGTCCCAGCTCTCTCAGCCTTTCTTCATAAGGGAGATGCTCCAATCCTTGAATCATCTTTGCAGGTTTGTGCCCTGGTCTGCTCCTGGTGGTTTCCCGGAAGGTTACGGTGAAGGGTGGCACAGGGGAAGAATGCGATGGAAAGTCAGGGACTCAGCCTTGTGCCGTGAGTCCCGTTCTGCATCCTCTCCTTCTCCCCCTCCTCTTTCCCCCTCCTTGTCCTCCATCTTAATCGCGCCTCAGCTTGCAAAGTCAGAGCCCCCCAGCTGTGAAGGGCTAAGTCTCCTCTTCTCCCGGCCTCCTGAGCGGCAGCAGGCTGCGAGCAAGAGTGTGCCTGGTGTCACTTCTGCTGAAGAGGCTGTGAGAGCAGGGGAAGGGCCCAGGCGCGGGCGGCTGCCGTGCTTGGCCGCCTGCCAGGGCAGGGATGCTATTCACTCCCGAGGAGCGGGCGAGCATCCTCCCTCCCTCCCTCAGCCGCCGGCCTCCGAGGGCCGGGATCCTGCCCAGACCATCCCCCCCCCCCGGGACTGAAGGCATGGGGGCAGCAGTGGCGAGTTCCATCAGGCCGCTCTCCTTCATCCTGAGTTTGGGATCATCTCCCTTTCCTATCTGCAGGTGGGGCTCAGAGTTAAACATCCCTCTCCATCTCCACCTTTAACGTTTCTTACAAGGACTTATTTTAGCTGCGTGTTGCTGCCTGATGTGCAGCCAGCCCCTGGGCGCAGCAAGGCAGGGAAATGGCACACAAGAGTAAGGAGGATGGAGAGCAACCACATCCCGTCACAAGAAATTTGGAAAGGCTTTAGATATCCATACCGAGTCAACCAGAATTACACCTTTCAGAAGCTTAGGGACTAGTGGAAATTTGGTTCCTAAATCATTTAGGTACTCTCGATTTTTCCTTTAAGGTTTTCTACTCGCGCATTTTGCTGCATTCCATGAGTTTGGGATGTTGCTCAGGATTAGATCAGACTGCCTTAGGAGGCCATGGGAGGACTTTTCCCTCTTTTTTTTTTTTTTTTTTTTTGCCTGAAGCTGCCATTCTTTAACCTCAGCAGGACTTTGACCTTCAGAGCTACAAAACATCCCTGCACTCCCCGCCTTTCATGCGCGGCGTTTGCTCGGTCTCCACTTACGCTTGGCTGGAGGGGTCTGGCTGAGGAGGCACGACGCTGGCTCTGGGTGATGTGACCTGGGACAGGAGCTGGTGGCAGAGTGGAGAAGAGCAGAGCTTGTCCCTGTGGCTGAGGGATGCATCCACGACGTAGCCCAGAGTGTCGCGTCTGCCCGTCTTTAGCCCAAATGTCCCCAAATGTCACTTGTCCCTCCTGTACCTGTAAATGCGGGACAAGGAGATGATCTGGAAACCACTGCAGTCTCTGCACCTGCATATATAACGCTGAATAAAATGCTCCACACTCTGGCTCTGCTTAGTTTATTTCTGCAGACGTAGCCTTTGATGATACAGCCCTTTGCCGAGCTGGGGGGAATTACCTGTATGCCTTCTCAAGTTTAACTCCCTAGTGCATTCACTTATTTAATTCACTTTAAAAAAACAGAGGTGCACAATTTTACGTGCCACCCAGTATCCGTGGTTTCTGCACTTGGAAATATGGATACCAGCACATATTTCATGTGTTATGTCCAGGAAAAAAAAATCATCTGGCCCCAAAGTCTGCTGAATTCTGTTCTGAAAAGTTAAATAAATTGTCGCTTTTTAAGTGCAGTAATAAATGTGTGGAATGATCTTGCAAAAAAGCTTGAGGCTTAGAGAACAGGTGCTAAAGAAATGCAGCAAATTAGACCAAAGAAAAGGCATAAAATCTATGTTATCCCCGAAAATGAGGGCTGACGGCTCAAGCGACTTTTCTGTTTGCTGCTGTGCTAAACATCAAATTCGTGTTTCTGCCTAAAAGAATTTGCATCTCTGCAGCGAGCGGATCTGAAAGCTTTGTTTTGTGGGAGAGGTAGGTGGTGGTGGGTGAGAGGCAGAAAATGATGCAATCGGGCAAGGCTCGTAAGCGAAGGGTCACAGATGGGTGAAGCCTCACCAAAGTTAAAGCTGATAAACAAGCGTTGGGAGATGCTCCTGGAGCATCCTGGACACTTAGAACTGGAGAGGTTTGAGTTTGCTTCAGCAGCATTATGTATATGTATGTATGTGCTATATATCAAAATGAATATGATAATTATAGGAGATAACTGATAATGTATGTGTATTATATATGAGTGCCTCCTCAGTAGACTAAAACAATGCCATGAGAGTCTAAAGAAATGTGAAATCTAATTACTGTAGCTGTGTAAGTGAAGTAATGAGGAGCTTGAGAGTGTGACTGATAAGCAATTAGATACTAGGCTAATGAGCAAGCTGTCTACAGTCCATCAAAAGAGTAAGGGAAGCTTGTGCAAGACACCCCTGGCATTGCAAAGAGGAGGATACACCGTGTCCAAATGCAGCTTTCCAAGATACATCGCACAGCACCAACACATGATGCTCGCTAATGACCGGAGACCGTGTGCTCAGCTCAGGGATAAAGTCATTAACCAGTTAAAAAAACACGTGGTAGACTCACAGGAGACAAGGACATCAAAAAGTACAAGATATAAGGGACCGCAAGTATGTATGGGAGAGACACAGCTTGGATTGAAGGTGCTGGATTAGGGACTCCCCAGTATTTGTTTTGCTGTGCCATTTTACTCTGGAGAAAGCAGCTGGGGTGAGAAACTGGTGTTGGGCTGGTGGCCATGTGAGCCTGGTCCTGGCTGAGCTAGGCTGGGAAGGGGCAGAGGCAGCGGGGAAAGGCACTCAGGGCTCTGTGTGTCCTATAGGGAGTCCTGTAATAACAATACTTATATTGTATCGGGAGCTTATTCTTCAGCAAGTATTAACTGTTTAAGCTGAAATTTTCCATGCTGGGCACCCGCTTCGGGCTGTTGGTTCTTTCTAAGAGAAAGTTTCAGCTGAAGCAGCTCAGCTATCTCCGGAAAGGAGGCTAGGATAAATTTATCCTAGGCTGTTTTTTATGGTTGTTTTGCCTGTGGGATAAATATCCAGGCTGTCTTCTTTTTATTTTCTGGTTTGTTTGCTGTTTTTTTTTTTCTTTTTTGCCATGGAGTTTTCATGGTTTCATTTGAGGAATTGAAATCTTGCAAGGAGATGCCCTGCTAAAGACTTCTGCCATTTTTTATGAGCATTCCACCAAACTGGGCCATACATTTGAAACACTGCAGACTGCAGACGTTAAGTAGAGTAGAGATTAAACAGGTAACAACACCTCCCCCGGCCCAGGTTCTACCTGCAGTGAGTACACAGTGATCTTAACTGGGACTGGCTTTTGGTTTAAGTACAGGCTGGGCAGATCCAGAGGTCTGAAAGCAGTCTGCATCTCTCTGTGGTCTCAAGTAGGTGGAGATGGAAGCTATTGGATTTGAATAAAGTGGGGATGAAAGTTTTGGGAGAGAAATGTAAGAAGAGCCTGTTCCAATCATAACACCTTTTTTTCCTGGTCTGCCCAAACCTGGATTGCTATTCTGGGTGGGACAGAGCCAACTCCTCCTCTGCAGTCCAACCCCACAAGCAAAATATCCCTAACCCTCTTGGTTTCAAGAAAAGTTGGTCATGATAGCCCAATGCTGGTCTTAGCTCTGTCCCTCCTCAAACAGGGAATGGTCCGTGCAACAAACCTAATGCTGGAGGTGACTGCTGGAGAGCTGGTGGTGAAGTTACACTTTTCCAGTACCTGTGCCTTAAGGTCTAGGGAGACACAGAGCATCATGGAGTTTGCAGTGTCAGGCCCTTCAAAGTGGGGAGAAAGCAGGCCTTGAGTATTTCAGCTTACGTGTGCAAAATTAGTGGATATTAATCTACTAACCTGCATCTCTTTGTGCCTCAGCTCACCAGCTGTAATGTGGAGTTAATGATACACCTTCCTTCCACGGGTTCATTATGGAAATAAGATAATTAACATCTGTGAATCTCTCTAATTTAAGAGTGGGGAAGGCCAAAGAAAAGTCTATGAGAAAATTATTGCTTCCATCCCGAGCAGGACTTGAGTGATGTGAGGTAACTGCGGCGTGGAGCAAGGACCCAGAACACACCACTGAAGGGAACGGGGGCTCTCAGGTCTGTGGAGCAGAGCAGGAGGCTGGTGGAGAAATAACACTTCACTGTCCAAATAAGGATTGTATCACAGCATGACTGGGGCCGCAAAGACCACCTTAGGCCCCATATTTCCTAGTTTGGGTGCCTGACTTTGCAGTCTTACTGACGGGCTTCCAGTGCAGTTCTCCTGGGTGTCATAGCCATTGAAATATATAGGTCTGTGGAGGGAAAACCCTGTCCTGTAAGCCCTGTAATCACGCAGGTTGCCTGTGGCATGATGGGGCTTTAGATCAGTGATTGCTCATTAAGCAACAAAGTTTGGCTGCCCAGGTGGTGCCTTCTTTGTTCACTGTCCTCCAGGTATGCAGTGACCTTTTTGGCTTCCTTTTCCTGGCAGCCGTAAACCTTCTCTGCTCTTGCCTCTGTGAGGAAGGAAGTTCTTCATGCCC
>NW_015094510.1:11777956-11869031 GCF_001431845.1 Calidris pugnax | reverse complement strand
CCCCCCCCCCCCGCCCTTGTTGTGCTTCCTTAAGAATGTGGTGTTTGAGAATAAATAGCATCAAAGCATTATAGAGGGATTACAGTTTTTTGAGGAGTAAAATGGACTTCTACGGCAGTCAAAGGCTGAAGACCCAGCTGAGCCTTGAGGCTGTGAGGAACTCATTTTGGGCAGCCAAAAATGATGCTCAGGCATGGTTTGTTTAAGGTGTGAGTTTGAAGATCTAGGTTATACTGCCATGCCATGGCCTCTCTTTGTGTTCTTGGGTGAGACAATTCCTTCTCTTACAGTTGAAATAGTACTCCACAGAGGGCAGTCTATGGTTAGGTCCCTTAGGAGTGCTGCAGTGAAAAAAAAAATATCAAAGCTACTGATTTTATTTTTTTTTAAACCCTTTCAGATACCTAAAGTCTCAGTGAAATCACTACTGATGAGGATTTCATCCCAAACAACTCTTTTGGAGTTTCAACCTGTGGGGGAAGCTGAAGGTCTGTCCCCTTGGGACATCCAGACTGTCAGCAGTGTGGCAGGGATGGAGGGAGGTAGGACTGTCTGTATAGGGAGAACATACTCGGCGATGGTGGGGTGGGAATACTTGGGGTGAGTGAGCAAAGGTGCGAGAAGGGGACAAGGTGGGGGGACTGGGTGGTGAAGGGAGTTGGAGGAAGGATTTGAAAGGGGAAGAATCAGGGGGAAATGTGGGTAGACCCTAGAAGGAGGAAAGGGGGTTGTGAGACAAAGGAGGAAAGGGGGTTGTGAGATGTGTGGGGTGCAGGGCTGGGGAGTGTTGCAGGGTTTGAGGAAGCCAGGGGAGATGAGGGCTTGGGGAGAAGGTGATGGGGGGCACATGGTGGGAATCTGGAAGTCCCAGGGGCTTTGGGGCCAGCAGCTGGAGTGGCTGAGGCTGGGAGCTGTGGTCTGGGAGTCGCTGGGGAATTTGAATTCTGAGGTGCTTTAAGAGATTTGGGTCAGCAGAGGTTGGGTATGGGCACTCTGAGGGAAGCTGAGGGATCTGGGGTGGAAAGAGTTGGGGCAAAGGGGCTTTGCTTTTTAAGGAACAGCAAGGACATATGTGGAGCTGAGTTTCTGGAAGAGGAGGGATTTTGGGATGGCCACCAATAGGCATCGTAGTGTCCTGGTGTACAGGCAAAGTCATGAGCTGGGGACCGCTCCCAGAAGGCTATTGCATGCATTTTTGCTGTCAAAAATATTAATCCTGAGCATGCTGGGAGCTTCTTCCATGCATGCATCGTGCAGCTGGACTCTCATATTTTCTATATCACCTGCACAAATCAATTACCATTAAGTGGATGACAGACCTGTCCGGATGTGACCATGCCGCAAGCGAGTCACCAGGCGATGCTATTAATATAACAAATTCTCACCTCCTCTCTTGGCTCCCCCTTCTGTGGCTTATCCCACTTTTTTTTTTTCACTTCTGAGGCGGTGCACTCCTGTCTTTCCAGTCTCTCCACAGTGTGTCCAGCTTGTTCTTGGTAGTGGGTTGACCCAGGCAGGATGTCAGGTGCCCACCAAAGCTGCTCTATCACTCACTCTCCTCAACTAGACAGGGGACAAAATACAACAAAAGGTTTGCGGGTCGAGATAAGGATAGAGAGAGATCCTTCACCAATTACCATCATGAACAAAACAGACTCGACTTGAGGAAATTAATTTATTACCAATCAAATGAGAGGAGGACAAAGAAAAATAAAAACTAAATCTTAAAACACCTTCCTCCCACCCCTCCCTTCTTCCTGGGCTCATCTTCACTCCTTTCTCTACCTCCTGCCCCCTGAGTGGTGCAGGGGGATGGGAGCTGTGGTCAGTTCATCACACTTTGTCTCTGCTTCCTCCTCAGCGGAAGGACTCCTCAGACTCTTCCCTTGCTCCAACCTGGGGTCCCACCCATGGGAGACAGTCCTCCATTAACTTCTCCAGTGTGAGCCCTTCCCAAGGGCTGCAGTTCTTCATGAACTGCTCCAGTGTGAGTGCTTTCCATGGGGTGAAGTCCTTCAGGAACAGACGGCTCGAGGGTGGGTGTCCCCCCAGAGTTACAAGTCCTGCCAGAAAACCTGCTCCAGCTTGAGCTCCTCTCTCCACAGGTCCTGCCAGGAGCCTGTCCCAGTGTAGGCTTTTCAAGGGGTCACAGCTTCCTTTGGGCACCCACCTGCTCTGCTGTGAGGTCCTCCACATACTGCACGTGGACATCTGCTCCACTGTGGACTTCCATGAGCTGCAGGGGGGGCAGCCTGCCTCACCTTGGTCTTCACCATGGGCTGCAGGGCGATCTCTGCTCCAGTGACTGGAGCACCTCCTCCCCTTCCTTCTTCACTGACCCCGGTGTCTGCAGAGTTGTTTCTCTCATGTATTCTCGCTCTTTTCTTCTGTTGTAATTGTGCAGTTGGGTTGTTTCCCCCTTCTTAAGTATGTTATCCCAGAGGTGCTACCACCGTCACTGATGACCAGCCTTGGTCAGAGGTGGGTCCCTCTTGGAGCTGGGTGACATTGGTTCCATTGGACAGAGGGGAAGCTTCTAGCAGCTTCCCACAGAAGCCACTCCTGTAGCCCCCCCACTACCAAAATCTTGCCATGCAAACCCAGTACTATCTCAGACAGTAACCTTGGAAAAAGCTACAGATACCCTTACAAACAAATGTGTCCTGCAATACAAAGCATTTAATGGAGAGCTCTCCTACGCTGAAAAAACGTGTTGTCTAGGGACATGGTGTCAGGATGTGGGGAATGGAGGCAGGATGGCTCTCAAAACCGTTTAGACCCATCACACGGGCAAGCTCAAACCGTGCATAGCACGTTGGCTGCCATCCTGTGTTGAAGCACAGTGTCCGACCAAATGATATTGGTAATGTAAGCTGTGCTCCCGGCCTGTCCATTTCAATTTCCAATATTTCACCTGAAATCCCTCTTTAATCATAAGCAGATATGAAATTACTTATCAGAGAGTGCCATAGGTGTACATGGCGCTTTATGAACATATGAGGAGACAGATTGCTGCCCTGAAGAACTTACAATTGGGTTTAGACAAATACAATAAGAAAGAAAAATACTGAGGGGGTTGAAACTTTGAGCAGACAAATAAAAGCCTGTACACAATTGCATCAGTCACAATACATGGAAATATTTTCTTTTTTTGATTCAAGTGTTCAGCTGTGTCACATTACTGCTGAAGCTGACAGACTGTTAGTTCCTTAGGTAGAAAATGCTTATATTTTAATGCTTGTTATGTCATGAATTATTAAACCAATTTAAATGTAAAAATCAACTGAAAGGACAAACTTATGCTTAAGGATGACCTGCAGCATCTAAAATGAAGACACTGACCAAACTAGTAGAAGCAAGGTCAGATTTTATTTAGTTCAGATAATTTATGCCCAAGTTGTAATGCTGATGTAATTTATGTTGCATTTAGTGCTTTGTTTCCTATGAAATTTGACTGTGCAACAGTGTGATATGAGTAATATTTTAAGACAGGATTTTTATGGATGATGCTTGTGGCTAATACACATAGGGCTTTTACTGGTTTTTCTTGTGAAAGGAAGAAAAAGAGAAAGAAGGAAGAGAGGAAGAGAAAAGCACAAAGCAATAGCCATGTAGGATTGTATCCTTCATATCAGGGAGAAGATTTTGCTCACTTTAATTTTTTTCTTCGAGTGATTTTCCTGAAAAAGATAAGCAAGTATATTTTGGAAATTACAGACTAGTTAATGTAGCCTTAATGTCTGGGGCAGTCCTGAAGTAGCCCTCCTGTCCTCCATGCCTTTTTTGCAGGCTTTTTGCTTATCCATCAGCAAAGAAGTCCAGCCCTTGTGCTACAAATCAGCTGGAAAAGATCCTGCTCGTGTGCAGTGAAAAAGTGCTGCCGAAGTATGCCTTCTACGGCAAAGGGAACGGTCCTTAAAGGCAGTGCGTAGATTTATAAAGTATGACAGCAGAAATACGATGCGTTGGCTATCTTTTATGGGCGGTCATTAAAAAAAAAAAAAAAAAAACCCTTTATTTATCGAATCTGAGACAAGGGTCATATAATGGGTTTCTCGGATTCAAGGTGAATCAAAGGAAAATTGTGTCCAGGAGGGCAGAGATGCTCAGCCAGTCCTGCTACGGCGTGGCCACATGACATACCCAGCGGCAGGCACAGGGCTGTGAGTACAGCTGCCCGCAGACTCTGCCAAGGAGCCAGATGATGCTGGAAGAATATCTTTCACAGCTCTGGATCTGGCTATTCTTGGCTTGTTCTCTGGCTGCGGGAGCTGGAGCTCATTGCTGGGCAGATAAACAGAGAGACTAATAAAGAAGACGAGGAGCTGTTGATCGTTTGAGCAAATCGGAGATGAGCTGTTAGGCAGAGGAGCGTGGCAATCCCTGTGAAAAATCACCTGGTGGTTTACACTTGATCCAGGATGAAACTGCGTATATAACTCTTGGAATAAAACTCTCCTCTCCCCCCAAGCAGTCCCTCTCCCCAAATGATTAAATTCTGTGCATAATTACAAAAGTGTAAAAAACTCTACCTCTTTCAGACACTGATTTTTTTCTAATTCCCATAATTGGCAAGCGGGTGTACATAGGGGAAAAAAGGGGAGAAAGCTTTGATTTTTTTTTTTTTTTCAGGCTGAAAACGTGCAAGCCCTGTGTGGGTTAGGTCCTTTAGATATTTAAAGAGATTGAAACAACTTCAAAGGAGACATTCTGTTCTATCAGGTTCAGTATATTTTAATATTAGCGAGACTTTTTTATTAAGAAAAGAGATCCGTTCTCTTGAGGAAATAAAACATTCTGAAAGATTTTATCCAGAACGGTTTTTCATTGTTTTTAAAGAGACAACACAGGATTTTAAGCATGCTGAAGCTGGTAAATGTCCTAATTTCTGCTTATCAGGGCTGGCTGCTCTGTGTTATCAGTTTGATAGTTGCTGGCTGTGTACATCAAAATTTTCTATCAACAGACTGCTTTTTGGTTTTTTTTGAAATGAGAAGGGAGAAGCATTTGGCAATAATGTTTTTCCCCCCCCCCCCGCCCTTGTTGTGCTTCCTTAAGAATGTGGTGTTTGAGAATAAATAGCATCAAAGCATTATAGAGGGATTACAGTTTTTTGAGGAGTAAAATGGACTTCTACGGCAGTCAAAGGCTGAAGACCCAGCTGAGCCTTGAGGCTGTGAGGAACTCATTTTGGGCAGCCAAAAATGATGCTCAGGCATGGTTTGTTTAAGGTGTGAGTTTGAAGATCTAGGTTATACTGCCATGCCATGGCCTCTCTTTGTGTTCTTGGGTGAGACAATTCCTTCTCTTACAGTTGAAATAGTACTCCACAGAGGGCAGTCTATGGTTAGGTCCCTTAGGAGTGCTGCAGTGAAAAAAAAAATATCAAAGCTACTGATTTTATTTTTTTTTAAACCCTTTCAGATACCTAAAGTCTCAGTGAAATCACTACTGATGAGGATTTCATCCCAAACAACTCTTTTGGAGTTTCAACCTGTGGGGGAAGCTGAAGGTCTGTCCCCTTGGGACATCCAGACTGTCAGCAGTGTGGCAGGGATGGAGGGAGGTAGGACTGTCTGTATAGGGAGAACATACTCGGCGATGGTGGGGTGGGAATACTTGGGGTGAGTGAGCAAAGGTGCGAGAAGGGGACAAGGTGGGGGGACTGGGTGGTGAAGGGAGTTGGAGGAAGGATTTGAAAGGGGAAGAATCAGGGGGAAATGTGGGTAGACCCTAGAAGGAGGAAAGGGGGTTGTGAGACAAAGGAGGAAAGGGGGTTGTGAGATGTGTGGGGTGCAGGGCTGGGGAGTGTTGCAGGGTTTGAGGAAGCCAGGGGAGATGAGGGCTTGGAGAGAAGGTGATGGGGGGCACATGGTGGGAATCTGGAAGTCCCAGGGGCTTTGGGGCCAGCAGCTGGAGTGGCTGAGGCTGGGAGCTGTGGTCTGGGAGTCGCTGGGGAATTTGAATTCTGAGGTGCTTTAAGAGATTTGGGTCAGCAGAGGTTGGGTATGGGCACTCTGAGGGAAGCTGAGGGATCTGGGGTGGAAAGAGTTGGGGCAAAGGGGCTTTGCTTTTTAAGGAACAGCAAGGACATATGTGGAGCTGAGTTTCTGGAAGAGGAGGGATTTTGGGATGGCCACCAATAGGCATCGTAGTGTCCTGGTGTACAGGCAAAGTCATGAGCTGGGGACCGCTCCCAGAAGGCTATTGCATGCATTTTTGCTGTCAAAAATATTAATCCTGAGCATGCTGGGAGCTTCTTCCATGCATGCATCGTGCAGCTGGACTCTCATATTTTCTATATCACCTGCACAAACCAATTACCATTAAGTGGATGACAGACCTGTCCGGATGTGACCATGCCGCAAGCGAGTCACCAGGCGATGCTATTAATATAACAAATTCTCACCTCCTCTCTTGGCTCCCCCTTCTGTGGCTTATCCCACTTTTTTTTTTTCACTTCTGAGGCGGTGCACTCCTGTCTTTCCAGTCTCTCCACAGTGTGTCCAGCTTGTTCTTGGTAGTGGGTTGACCCAGGCAGGATGTCAGGTGCCCACCAAAGCTGCTCTATCACTCACTCTCCTCAACTAGACAGGGGACAAAATACAACAAAAGGTTTGCGGGTCGAGATAAGGATAGAGAGAGATCCTTCACCAATTACCATCATGAACAAAACAGACTCGACTTGAGGAAATTAATTTATTACCAATCAAATGAGAGGAGGACAAAGAAAAATAAAAACTAAATCTTAAAACACCTTCCTCCCACCCCTCCCTTCTTCCTGGGCTCATCTTCACTCCTTTCTCTACCTCCTGCCCCCTGAGTGGTGCAGGGGGATGGGAGCTGTGGTCAGTTCATCACACTTTGTCTCTGCTTCCTCCTCAGCGGAAGGACTCCTCAGACTCTTCCCTTGCTCCAACCTGGGGTCCCACCCATGGGAGACAGTCCTCCATTAACTTCTCCAGTGTGAGCCCTTCCCAAGGGCTGCAGTTCTTCATGAACTGCTTCAGTGTGAGTGCTTTCCATGGGGTGAAGTCCTTCAGGAACAGACGGCTCGAGGGTGGGTGTCCCCCCAGAGTTACAAGTCCTGCCAGAAAACCTGCTCCAGCTTGAGCTCCTCTCTCCACAGGTCCTGCCAGGAGCCTGTCCCAGTGTAGGCTTTTCAAGGGGTCACAGCTTCCTTTGGGCACCCACCTGCTCTGCTGTGAGGTCCTCCACATACTGCACGTGGACATCTGCTCCACTGTGGACTTCCATGAGCTGCAGGGGGGGCAGCCTGCCTCACCTTGGTCTTCACCATGGGCTGCAGGGCGATCTCTGCTCCAGTGACTGGAGCACCTCCTCCCCTTCCTTCTTCACTGACCCCGGTGTCTGCAGAGTTGTTTCTCTCATGTATTCTCGCTCTTTTCTTCTGTTGTAATTGTGCAGTTGGGTTGTTCCCCCCTTCTTAAGTATGTTATCCCAGAGGTGCTACCACCGTCACTGATGACCAGCCTTGGTCAGAGGTGGGTCCCTCTTGGAGCTGGGTGACATTGGTTCCATTGGACAGAGGGGAAGCTTCTAGCAGCTTCCCACAGAAGCCACTCCTGTAGCCCCCCCACTACCAAAATCTTGCCATGCAAACCCAGTACTATCTCAGACAGTAACCTTGGAAAAAGCTACAGATACCCTTACAAACAAATGTGTCCTGCAATACAAAGCATTTAATGGAGAGCTCTCCTACGCTGAAAAAACGTGTTGTCTAGGGACATGGTGTCAGGATGTGGGGAATGGAGGCAGGATGGCTCTCAAAACCGTTTAGACCCATCACACGGGCAAGCTCAAACCGTGCATAGCACGTTGGCTGCCATCCTGTGTTGAAGCACAGTGTCCGACCAAATGATATTGGTAATGTAAGCTGTGCTCCCGGCCTGTCCATTTCAATTTCCAATATTTCACCTGAAATCCCTCTTTAATCATAAGCAGATATGAAATTACTTATCAGAGAGTGCCATAGGTGTACATGGCGCTTTATGAACATATGAGGAGACAGATTGCTGCCCTGAAGAACTTACAATTGGGTTTAGACAAATACAATAAGAAAGAAAAATACTGAGGGGGTTGAAACTTTGAGCAGACAAATAAAAGCCTGTACACAATTGCATCAGTCACAATACATGGAAATATTTTCTTTTTTTGATTCAAGTGTTCAGCTGTGTCACATTACTGCTGAAGCTGACAGACTGTTAGTTCCTTAGGTAGAAAATGCTTATATTTTAATGCTTGTTATGTCATGAATTATTAAACCAATTTAAATGTAAAAATCAACTGAAAGGACAAACTTATGCTTAAGGATGACCTGCAGCATCTAAAATGAAGACACTGACCAAACTAGTAGAAGCAAGGTCAGATTTTATTTAGTTCAGATAATTTATGCCCAAGTTGTAATGCTGATGTAATTTATGTTGCATTTAGTGCTTTGTTTCCTATGAAATTTGACTGTGCAACAGTGTGATATGAGTAATATTTTAAGACAGGATTTTTATGGATGATGCTTGTGGCTAATACACATAGGGCTTTTACTGGTTTTTCTTGTGAAAGGAAGAAAAAGAGAAAGAAGGAAGAGAGGAAGAGAAAAGCACAAAGCAATAGCCATGTAGGATTGTATCCTTCATATCAGGGAGAAGATTTTGCTCACTTTAATTTTTTTCTTCGAGTGATTTTCCTGAAAAAGATAAGCAAGTATATTTTGGAAATTACAGACTAGTTAATGTAGCCTTAATGTCTGGGGCAGTCCTGAAGTAGCCCTCCTGTCCTCCATGCCTTTTTTGCAGGCTTTTTGCTTATCCATCAGCAAAGAAGTCCAGCCCTTGTGCTACAAATCAGCTGGAAAAGATCCTGCTCGTGTGCAGTGAAAAAGTGCTGCCGAAGTATGCCTTCTACGGCAAAGGGAACGGTCCTTAAAGGCAGTGCGTAGATTTATAAAGTATGACAGCAGAAATACGATGCGTTGGCTATCTTTTATGGGCGGTCATTAAAAAAAAAAAAAAAAAAAGCCCTTATTTATCGAATCTGAGACAAGGGTCATATAATGGGTTTCTCGGATTCAAGGTGAATCAAAGGAAAATTGTGTCCAGGAGGGCAGAGATGCTCAGCCAGTCCTGCTACGGCGTGGCCACATGACATACCCAGCGGCAGGCACAGGGCTGTGAGTACAGCTGCCCGCAGACTCTGCCAAGGAGCCAGATGATGCTGGAAGAATATCTTTCACAGCTCTGGATCTGGCTATTCTTGGCTTGTTCTCTGGCTGCGGGAGCTGGAGCTCATTGCTGGGCAGATAAACAGAGAGACTAATAAAGAAGACGAGGAGCTGTTGATCGTTTGAGCAAATCGGAGATGAGCTGTTAGGCAGAGGAGCGTGGCAATCCCTGTGAAAAATCACCTGGTGGTTTACACTTGATCCAGGATGAAACTGCGTATATAACTCTTGGAATAAAACTCTCCTCTCCCCCCAAGCAGTCCCTCTCCCCAAATGATTAAATTCTGTGCATAATTACAAAAGTGTAAAAAACTCTACCTCTTTCAGACACTGATTTTTTTCTAATTCCCATAATTGGCAAGCGGGTGTACATAGGGGAAAAAAGGGGAGAAAGCTTTGATTTTTTTTTTTTTTTCAGGCTGAAAACGTGCAAGCCCTGTGTGGGTTAGGTCCTTTAGATATTTAAAGAGATTGAAACAACTTCAAAGGAGACATTCTGTTCTATCAGGTTCAGTATATTTTAATATTAGCGAGACTTTTTTATTAAGAAAAGAGATCCGTTCTCTTGAGGAAATAAAACATTCTGAAAGATTTTATCCAGAACGGTTTTTCATTGTTTTTAAAGAGGCAACACAGGATTTTAAGCATGCTGAAGCTGGTAAATGTCCTAATTTCTGCTTATCAGGGCTGGCTGCTCTGTGTTATCAGTTTGATAGTTGCTGGCTGTGTACATCAAAATTTTCTATCAACAGACTGCTTTTTGGTTTTTTTTGAAATGAGAAGGGAGAAGCATTTGGCAATAATGTTTTTATTTACCTTTTATGGGTGCCAGCATGCTGTGGATGAACAGGGTGCAGAGTGCCAGCCGTTCAGTTCAGAGACACGAGGGACTTCTCCTAAGGAGGATTTGCTGAATTCCCTGCATGTGGCCCAGAGTATGATGGATTACTAGAAGACAGAGCTATTCTCTCTCCAGCGCAGGTGTCTATTTGAGCTACCTCTCCTGCCCTGCCTGGTGGACCAAGTGCATTTCTCATGAGAAGTGTACTTTAAATACAAATTAGAAATATGGGCTGGGAAAAAGGGAAGGAAAAGATTTAACAGAAGGAGGATGAAAAGTCTTTGGAGGATGGTCACTGTGACAGCTAGAAGTGATAGAGTGGGGACCAAGAAGTTTTGAGATGCAAATGGGGATGGGGGCGGCCAAGGCACTTCAGTGTTTCAAGGCAAAGGCAATGCAAGGTGTGGGCACCACAGCCCCACAGCTTGTGGTTCTCATGTGACGGGCCCTCCAGGTCCACTGGCAAGAGCTGGTGCAGGTGGTGAAGGTCTCCTCCAAACCCTGAGGGACATGGTACCTATGGGGCCATGGGGCTCTGCAGAGCAGTATCCCGGGTGGCGTTTGCTGTGGGGAATTTGGGCTGTCGTACAGAGCCTTTGGTCTGTTTTGGCACGAAGGGGAAAGGTAGTGGCCATGTCTCCATCCCTTGTCATCAGCCCTGGCTTTGGCATCAAAGCCTCTGTGTGGGGTTGGTAGCCAGCTGGTTTAACATCTGGGCAAGGAGTCTGCAGGGAAGAGTCTGCCTCTACCCTCTTTCGTCTCTTTTCATTGTAATCCAGATAATGAAAACAACTAAGAGACTGATCTGCCCCTCGTAAGCCCCAAGGAGATCCAAACAACAGCTTCTGAATATTCCAATTATTTCAGATTAACCTCTTGGCCTGTGTGCCTTTTGCGGTCTCCAGACCAGAAATGAGTCAGCGAGACTGTGCGATGCTTCAGCAGGGTTGCTTTTTTCCCTTGCAGTGCAATCACCTACCTGCTGTCTTCACCTGGTTCAGACTGCACATATTCTAGCTGGGGTGCTTTGATCTGGGAGAAAATCTGGAGAAAAGTTGGGTCCTTGCTGGGTCTTCCCAGCTTGGGTAGTTGGGGATCAGGAGTACCAGGCAGAGGGCTGCTCCACAGAGTTTCCCCTGCACCATCCATCACAGCTGGAAGGATGGGGAGGAGATTCTGTGTTTGGTGAAGGTGCTCTCAAGTACAGCTGTCCAGGGGACGTGGGATGGTGGAAAGGGTGACTGCTGTCCCATTGGGTGTCCTCCCTCGGACCATGGGAGGGCAAGCTGGCTCAGGGCATTTGCCTGCCAAGATCAACACAGCCAGAGGACAGAGCTTCCTGTCTTGTTAGATCCTGTCATTACTAACAGTGGTTAAACGTGTGTTTTCATGTATAACGTTGTGCGTCTGTCCCCAGTTATCTAGACTCCTGTAGCTGAAATAAGGTCATATCCCTGATGTCTATTAATCACTCTGAAAATTCCCTCTGCATTTGATGCCCCCTTGTCCTTCAGATCATTGGCAGGGGGATTTCATTTTTTACCACTGGAGTAATTTTAGGCTAGAGTGGTCCTGAATGAAGTCTTGATGAGGCAAAGTAAAGAAGCAAAAAAAATAGCTGTCCCCTAGCTTCTGCAATGCTCATGTGCGTCTTACAATCTCTGCATGAAAAGTGTTAATGGTGCACAGTAATGAGCAGAGTACATATGCTCGATAAAACAGATGCTAGACATGTTTCCTTAAATAGATCTTTGACTAATTCAGCTCAGTATTGGCTCTCTGCTTGCTCTGGGTGTCCAGTCTGTAATTCCCCTGCTAAAGAACTTGCTGGGGATTCTTCAATTTAGCCCAGAACTGTGACCTGGGACTTCAGCTTCCCTCACAAACAGTCAAAGAGGAAGGTCCCCCCAAATTAGACCAACTCTAAGTGACTGCAGATAGCCTCAAGCCATAGTTTTCTTTTAAAGGGATTTCAACAGCTTCATTCACGCACTTGATCAATGCAGCAACTGAAAGTAAACATTTTACATGGCAAAACTGTCTCTTTTTGACTCTTACTGCTTATCAGAAACATCCAAATTTACCCTGTTCTTTCCTGGGTACCCAGTTATCCCACAGGAAGGTGCATTGGCAATTCTGGTGATGCAGACACTGAGCTAGCTGCACAAAAATTTATGGCTCATTCTGTTCTGGAAGTGGTCTGATATATAAAATATGTAAAATGATTTAAAAAGTCAGATAAATAACAGAGTGTGTGCTCTCGTTATTCATCCTCATGTTTAATTTAACAACATCCATCATTTTTGTAGTGAATGTGATGCTGCTACAGAATTTCCAGCCCAGGGCACTACATTGCACCAAAACCAGAGGCAAGAGCTGAAAGTTCTCAAATTCATGTACTTTGCTGTCCATCTTCCACTTGCTCAGCAGAGCTCTCAAACATGGCTGTGGGCTTGGCTTCCCAGAGGGACGTCCACAGCATGGAATGTTGACCAGACTTGTGAGTTAGGAACGGGTGGTGAAGGACTGTGCAGTGTCCGAAATCCTCCCAACCTGCAGCCCTGAGGTGTCCACCTCATGGCTGTTGTGAGGAGCATCTCTCACCTCACAGTAGGGCTTTTCCAGGCATTAATTTAAATTTTTCTTAAAGGATGGAAGAAAGCTCATTGTTTTGATGCAAGAGACATCTGGAATGTGATGCAGTCTGCCTCTTGCATGGTGGCCTCCTGGTCAGGGCAGTTGTCCAAGCAGTTAAAGACCCAGGTTTGTTCTCTGCTCTGTTGGAAAGGCTTGGAATCCTCAGGTCACAAAAGACACAACTGCCAGGTGATGGGCTTATGAGGTGGAGAGGGACACTGCAGGAAAAAGAATGCCTTAATCATGACTCCAGGGAGAAAGGATGGAAGAGGAATGAATGCAAGAGGCAAGATAGTTGCGTGAACCTCTATAAAAGCCTCTTCTGGCTGTTCTATAGAAAGCGACTACCCTCAGCATCTTGTTTTCCAATCCTTTTTAAAAGTAAGAGGCCTCAGGGTGTATTTAGTGAGGGCTTGAACCTCATCGGTGTTAGGTGTGCTTTGAGAGTACATCTTGGAGGCAGCTGTGCAGGCAACCTAGTTTTTCATACATTTTGTTTCTGCATCCTGACAGTCTATGAGGCTGAGCTCCCTACCCAGAGCAGATCTAGGCTTGCCAGGAAGCAGAATTTTTAGGATATTTTCTAATGTTTTCAAGTGGAAAAAGAATGCCTACTGAACTTAGGTACTTCCAGGTCTAAACAGCTTTTGAATGAGGCAATTTGGATTTAAGAGCCTCAGTTTCACTGAAGTCCCATTTTAGATACCCAAAGCCCTAAGAAAATGATGACTCCATTGATGGACTTCTATGGTCCTTGTGTAAATACTGCCAATAAAAGCAGAGAGAATCATTAAGTACAATTATCTTGCAATGTAATGTGAGCTATAACACTGAGCTATCTATAGCAGATTCTATCAAACCTCATTCCTGGTATCTCTCTTTAAAAATTGCAGCTGAGAGTAAACAAGCTTGTTGTATAAATAGAAACAACCCAAGAGAATAAAATTGTGGACAGTTGAGGCCAGCTTCTTGAAATCCTCCAATTGTCTCACCAAGCTGGTACGTGCCAAAGTATAAATGAACGAGGACACCACCAGCAAAGTGCTTGTAGTGGGACGCGAGCTGCCCCAGCAATCAAAAAAGCAGCACAGTGGCCACTCCAGATATACCAGCTTCTTACCCATATGCAACTGTTTTTTTCAGCTTGAGTAGCAGGGCTGGAAATAGTTGTTTTTGAATGTGGCTGTATTCAGTTAAGGTTTTCTGTTACCACAGCTATAGACCATATGCTTCTGTGAACATCACTGGAGCATCACTGTGAGCATCCCTTGCTTTATTGGGCAGCCTTTGTAGCACCACGTGAGAGACAGTTGGCTTAGAGTAGCCCTGGAGCATTAATTGGTTTGTGATGGTTTTGTCTTGCTAAGATGTAAAACTGGTAAACAAGCAGTTAAGAAGATGCTAGATTGGAATATCATTCCCAATTCTGATTGTGAGAATTTTAGGGGTGACCCAAATACCTCAAAATTTTCTTTTTCAGTTACAATGGAAGACTTTATGAAATGGAGAGCGGTGTTCTGGGATTGAGGGGTTTTTTTTGGGGGGGTGTCTTTTTTTGTCTCTTTTGGGCTATAAGAAGGTAATTATGGGGCTGCTTAGAGAGAAGTGAACTACTCCTTTCAAATGACCTGCTAAGAATTTAGTGTGCCTGTTGGCCATTGCCAGTAAAATAGAAAGAAAGATTTGCAGAGGAAGAGAACAAGATCCTAATAGTGGGTAATGGAGCTGGAAGTCCTGATAGCAGGCTGTTGAGATGCATTAACCCCATTTATTATAGGGAGATTCATCAGGAGAGAAGCCTAAATGGGCATACCTGGGAAAATGTATTAAAATAAATCATTGAAAAGATAACTTTTGACTTACTGTGTCCACAGACTTAGGGTTTCATGGAATAGAACAAAAAAGAATAATTTTCCAAAAAAGAATAATTTTCCAAAAAAGTGTGCTCAGAAAGAAGGGCTATATGTGTATGTGTTATGATTCCAAATTTATTTTTTTTTTAGCCTTTGAAATAATTAGTTGCCATGTTGAATCCTAAGTGCAATAATTAAGCAAATTAATGCGGCAGTGAAGTTATTAATGAGGCAAAATATGCTAATATGCTTTCGATAAAGAACTCCCTTTTTCTCTCTTACCAAGAAACTGGAAAAGCTCTTTTATTTCAGGCCAGACACCTTATCTGGAGTTCTTGGAGAGAGGGTTCACAGTTCTATGCTGGTGAACAAATGTCTAAAGCAGGGGTTAATATCTGCATTTTAGACACACGCAAAACCTTGCAGAAATGTTGCGCTGACAATGAAGTTATTAGCCTGGTTTCTAGCAGCGTCAGTAATGAGGAAAGGAAGGTGTTCTGTGACCTGTGCCTCCATTATAGGAAAGGATAATACCTATTAAAGGATTGCTATTTTTATGATGATATTTTAAAAATTCAATTCGTATAAAGCACTGAAGGCAATTATTACCATGACATAATCAAAAATACATTTCTCTATTCAGCGTGTCTGGTGCCATTATGTTTTCAGATTGTAAAGAAATATTCTGCATTGAAACATGATGGTAATTATTTAGTGGCTAGGAAATATGTGCATGTAACAATAATAATAACTAATAACTGGTTTCTGTAAACTTTGCCCAAGCATTTGGAGTTGGGCATGTAATCCGTAAAGCCATTTAAAACATGCTGGAAAAATGACAATGAAAGGCTGTTCCTTTAAATGCTAAGAGTATCCATCTATGAAGGAAATCAGCCATTTGATAACTTAGAGGTCCTCCTGCTTTCTCTGGCAGCTGTCTAACAACCACTTCTTTCAATCTCTGATAACAACAACGGACATTGCACTTTCCCAAACCGCCTTCTTGTTTATAAGCAGCTTCTGTGACTTTTAGGTATTGCTTCTCTGTGAAATCCTTTCAGCCTCTTCTCATTGAATCTTTACCTGTCGCTTGCTGTACTTTGTGCTTCTTGCTATTTACATCAGTTTGGTCAGATTTCCAAATGCTGAAGGGTTTCTAATTAGTTCAGAGAGGCCCTTGAGCCAAGCCAGGCAGCTGTGTTCATTAGCTTCTTTCTTTTGTGTTTCATCCTTTTTTTTTTTTTAAAATAATTTTATTTTTATGTTCAGCAGTATACATGCCTTGGAGATTTTCTTATCAACCCCATGAATAGATGTATTCTTGCTACTTCTCAAGATTTCCTTTCCTTCCTTTAAACCTTCAGGATATTTTCCTACTCATTTGCTGACATGTCCTTTGTTTTTCTTATGTGGCATTAGCAGGTCCCTTTTTGGTACCCAACTAACCCCTTGGACATATTTTAGTTATTTTGCAGTCAGTAGAAGTGATTCAGGTAACATTATCTACTCTTTTTTTAACTCTATGCCAAGAATAATCTCTCCTCTTTACACGCTTATTTCCTGGAAAAGCTAATTTTAGAGCATTAAAGTGGTGAGAAATCATTTCTCTAAATTTTCTCCCTGCAGGCACTTTGACCAGTTTACTGGACAGTAGTTGAAGTTCTCTGATATAAAAAAAAAATATTCTTAGGAGTTTGCTGATGCTTTGATCTGTAACTGCGGCATCTATTCCTTCCCATTTTCTTGATCCAAGGCTGACAGTTCATCCATATATTTATATCCTTACGGGCTGGGATCTGTATCAGATGGTCTCTGCTGTTTGGATATCATCACTCAATATTTTTCCATCACTGGGAATGCTAGATTCCTTTACTTAGAGCACTACTCACCCATGTCTTTAGTCTCACCTGCCTTTCTGGTGCATACTGACTCAGGCATTATGGATCTCCACTCTTCTTGCTGTTTCTGCAGTACCCTCTTCTGCAGGTCCTCATCCAAGACAGAACATCTTGCCTGTTTCTTGCTTTTGGATTGCTCTCATTCACATTTTGGCATTTCCAGAGTTCATCCCTGACGAGGAGCTAGCTCCAGTGAAGGATACATGTGTTTTCAGGTTAAGAGGCACATTGCTGTATGGCTCCCAACAGCACAGCCAAGAGGGCCCCATGCTAACCTGACAGCTGCCTTTTGCAGGCCAGAGTCTTGAACTGAATAGCCCTGCACATTGGGTCCTCAAGAAACAGTCAGCCTTAAGGGCTGAAATCCAGTCTCAAGGAATTAAGACAGATTAAACTCCAGTTTATATGGACCTGTATTTGAGTGTCTAAATATCACTTGTGGGTCTACATGTCCCATTATATTCAAAAAGAGTTGCCCAGTACAGTCAAGGGAACATGAATCCTTCCCCATGGACATTTCAGCTGCCAGTGTGCCTGTGTCCACCCTTATTGTGCTGCCCTGGGACATCCCACCAAGATGGTCTCAGAGGGTACAGGTCTCCATTCCTGCCTGCTTCATGCCGAGTACCCACTCGTGAGTAATGGGGACATCTCAAATGGAGCTATTTGTGGGCACCAGAATGAGTCCTGATGTCTCTTTTGTCTCAAGGCCACCCTGGAGCACTGGTCTATCAGGCTGTAGGATAGGTGTGGGGAGCACATTGAGTATCTTAGTACCCTGCTAAGGAGGGCAGCAAAGAGCATGTAATTCCTGGAGGAAGAAGGAGGATGAGGCATGACTTGGAGATGTACAGTGGGAAGCAGGAAGCACTAGCTACAGATTTCTTGGAAAAAGGGTTTTACATTCAACAGCCATCTCATAAATACAGAAGTAGTCCCTGAAAGCAGAGTAGTTAAGAAGCTCTTTAACAGTGGTCCCTGATACTAGCACTATACACACTACACACATGCAGAGCAGGGATGATGGATACATCTTCTGGATTGAAAAAGAGGACAGTACAGGCAATTTTAGTAAATGACGTTTCAGTGGGGTTTTTGGAGTATGACAAAGCTGTTGTTGGAACCTGAGTTAGAGGACATGGCAGGGTGTAAAAAAGCAGGGGGAATCCCTGGTGACATCTGCCAGGTAAATTGAACAGGGCCAGGAAACTTCTTCCTTTTGGTCTGAGTCTGAAAACACTATTTGTGCCCTCGTTTGGCCCTGTGTATGGGGCTTCAGGGAGAAAAGAGCCAGAATAGGGTCTAATGGAGTTTATGAAAGCATACAGCTTCTGCAATTGCAGAGGATGACGTAGTTCCTAAAACCTTGTAGAAAATAGGTCATTTTCCAAAGAGATTCACTTCAAGAAGAGCACCCAGCTACAGCATTTAGTGTCAGTTTCAGTATGGTCATACCTGAATTAAATTTGGACTGTTGCTATTTGTGTCCCTGAGTGCCTAGGAGTCTTTGGCATGGATGTGGACCTTGCTGTGCTCACGCTGCACAACGGCAGGATGAAAGGTCACCTCTGTGTTAAAGTTCACACTGTGTGGAGCTGAAGTTTGCACGTATCACCCTCTTCCCCCTGAAGACTGTCTTCTTGGTTAAACATGAGAGCTCTGCTATCAAAGACTGAAGATCTTTCAATTCAAAGGCCAGGCGGTTTCACTATAAAGTAAATAGTGCCTAAAGAAGGTCTAATACGCCAAGAATGACTGCTGCCCTTTGTATATTAGTTTGCTTTTCTGTATGATTTCCTTTGATCCCAAATGTGTTGCTGCTTCATTTATTGTGGAGGTTCTCACATGATTTCCTTAGTCAACAGCAGAACTCCATCAGGAATTCATTAGACAGTGTTTGTACAGATGTAAAGCTCTGCCTAAGTAATCCTATTATTATTTATATTGGGCTTGATCCTGCAAACCCTTAGTCACATAAAAAGTTCCCAAGAAGGTAGTCAACTAACGTGACAGAGAGGACTGCAGTGTGAATTTAAATTTGCAGTGTCAAGGCAGCAGTCATATTACATGTAAATTTTTTCCTTGGGACATGTGAGTTTTGTTACTCATCTTAAGTTTTGGTTTTCCCTATTTTTTATTTATTATAATGTACTACACATCTATATCATGCACTATGCACACTCCTTTAAAAATGCTTTAAAGTAAGGAACACCTCATTTTTTGTGTTTTATTCTAAACCTTCGTCTCTACTTCATTGTATGTTGTCTGCAATAATTCCCTTTTGTAGCCTCAAAAGATAGAGTACCATGGTGAGTGATGGTCCAACACAGATGTCAACCTCATGTGATGCTACTGAATTTCAGATCATTACTGTAGAACATAGCATTTCTGAGGTCACAGTTCCCAACTGTTTGGCTGACAATGCAAAGAGAGCAAAGATATGTTCTACAAATAAGGTAAGAAAAGAAGAAAAAATGCTTATTTTTTTATCTTCAGAGTGCATAGCTGTAGATATTTGGAGGTGGAGGAGTCATAACATAACATAGAATCATATCATAGAATCATGGAATACCAGATTGGAAGGGATCTCAAGAATCATCTGGTCCAACCTTTCTTGGCAAAAGTACAGTCTAGACAGGATGACCCAGCACCCTGTCCAGCTGAATCCTAAAAGTGCCTAATATCGGGGAATCCACCTGAGGACTCCCTGGGGAGATTATTCTAATGGCTGATTGTTCTCATTGTGAAAAATGTTCCTCTTGTGTCCAGTTGGAGTCTCCCCAGGAGTAATTTGTACATGTTACCCCTTGTCTTTTCCATGTGACTCCTTGTGAAAAAGGAGTCTCCATCTTCTTTGTAGTCAACCTTTAAATACTGGAACATGGTGATAAGGTCTTCCCTAAGCCTTCTTTTCTCAAGGCTGAAAAAACTCAGTTCTCTCAGCCTTTCCTCATATGGCAGGCTTCCCTGCCCTTTGCTCATCTTTGTGGCCCTTCCCTGGGTCCTCTTCAGCCTGTCCACATCTTTTTGGTATAGTGGGGACCAAAACTGAACACAGCGTTCCAGGTGTGGCCTGACAAGTGCTGAGTAGAGTGGGATACTGACTTCTTTGTCTCTGCTGGTGATGCTCTTGTTTGCTTTCTTTGCACCTGTTGCACCCTGTTGGCTTTTGTTGCAGCAGCAGCACACTCTTTACTCACATTGAGCTTGTTGTCCACCAGTATTCCGAGGTCTTTTTCCACAGAGTTGTTCCCTGGCTGGATAGATCCCAGCCTGTGCTGGATCCCTGGATTATGCTTTCCCACGTGTAAGACCTTACACTTGCTGAATTTCATAAGTTTCTTGTTTCTTCATAAGTTTCTTCCCCACTAAGTTTGGTACCATCAGTGAACTTTGTCAGGGTATGCTTGATCCCATCATCCAGATCACTTAGGAAGATACTAAACAGTGTCGGGCTCAAATTAGGCCTGGAGGACCCCACTTGTCAGAGGCTGCCAGTTTGAAAAGGAGCTATTTACCACCACCCCCAGGGTGCTCCCTGTCAGCCAGTTCCCCACTCCCCACACAGACCTGAGTGCCTAGGAGTCTTTGGCATGGATGTGGACCTTGCTGTGCTCACGCTGCACAACGGCAGGATGAAAGGTCACCTCTGTGTTAAAGTTCACACTGTGTGGAGCTGAAGTTTGCACGTATCACCCTCTTCCCCCTGAAGACTGTCTTCTTGGTTAAACATGAGAGCTCTGCTATCAAAGACTGAAGATCTTTCAATTCAAAGGCCAGGCGGTTTCACTATAAAGTAAATAGTGCCTAAAGAAGGTCTAATACGCCAAGAATGACTGCTGCCCTTTGTATATTAGTTTGCTTTTCTGTATGATTTCCTTTGATCCCAAATGTGTTGCTGCTTCATTTATTGTGGAGGTTCTCACATGATTTCCTTAGTCAACAGCAGAACTCCATCAGGAATTCATTAGACAGTGTTTGTACAGATGTAAAGCTCTGCCTAAGTAATCCTATTATTATTTATATTGGGCTTGATCCTGCAAACCCTTAGTCACATAAAAAGTTCCCAAGAAGGTAGTCAACTAACGTGACAGAGAGGACTGCAGTGTGAATTTAAATTTGCAGTGTCAAGGCAGCAGTCATATTACATGTAAATTTTTTCCTTGGGACATGTGAGTTTTGTTACTCATCTTAAGTTTTGGTTTTCCCTATTTTTTATTTATTATAATGTACTACACATCTATATCATGCACTATGCACACTCCTTTAAAAATGCTTTAAAGTAAGGAACACCTCATTTTTTGTGTTTTATTCTAAACCTTCGTCTCTACTTCATTGTATGTTGTCTGCAATAATTCCCTTTTGTAGCCTCAAAAGATAGAGTACCATGGTGAGTGATGGTCCAACACAGATGTCAACCTCATGTGATGCTACTGAATTTCAGATCATTACTGTAGAACATAGCATTTCTGAGGTCACAGTTCCCAACTGTTTGGCTGACAATGCAAAGAGAGCAAAGATATGTTCTACAAATAAGGTAAGAAAAGAAGAAAAAATGCTTATTTTTTTATCTTCAGAGTGCATAGCTGTAGATATTTGGAGGTGGAGGAGTCATAACATAACATAGAATCATATCATAGAATCATGGAATACCAGATTGGAAGGGATCTCAAGAATCATCTGGTCCAACCTTTCTTGGCAAAAGTACAGTCTAGACAGGATGACCCAGCACCCTGTCCAGCTGAATCCTAAAAGTGCCTAATATCGGGGAATCCACCTGAGGACTCCCTGGGGAGATTATTCTAATGGCTGATTGTTCTCATTGTGAAAAATGTTCCTCTTGTGTCCAGTTGGAATCTCCCCAGGAGTAACTTGTACCTGTTACCCCTTGTCTTTTCCATGTGACTCCTTGTGAAAAAGGAGTCTCCATCTTCTTTGTAGTCAACCTTTAAATACTGGAACATGGTGATAAGGTCTTCCCTAAGCCTTCTTTTCTCAAGGCTGAAAAAACTCAGTTCTCTCAGCCTTTCCTCATATGGCAGGCTTCCCTGCCCTTTGCTCATCTTTGTGGCCCTTCCCTGGGTCCTCTTCAGCCTGTCCACATCTTTTTGGTATAGTGGGGACCAAAACTGAACACAGCGTTCCAGGTGTGGCCTGACAAGTGCTGAGTAGAGTGGGATACTGACTTCTTTGTCTCTGCTGGTGATGCTCTTGTTTGCTTTCTTTGCACCTGTTGCACCCTGTTGGCTTTTGTTGCAGCAGCAGCACACTCTTTACTCACATTGAGCTTGTTGTCCACCAGTATTCCGAGGTCTTTTTCCACAGAGTTGTTCCCTGGCTGGATAGATCCCAGCCTGTGCTGGATCCCTGGATTATGCTTTCCCACGTGTAAGACCTTACACTTGCTGAATTTCATAAGTTTCTTGTTTCTTCATAAGTTTCTTCCCCACTAAGTTTGGTACCATCAGTGAACTTTGTCAGGGTATGCTTGATCCCATCATCCAGATCACTTAGGAAGATACTAAACAGTGTTGGGCTCAAATTAGGCCTGGAGAACCCCACTTGTCAGAGGCTGCCAGTTTGAAAAGGAGCTATTTACCACCACCCCCAGGGTGCTCCCTGTCAGCCAGTTCCCCCCTCCCCACACAGACCTCTTGTCTAGACCATAACACATCAGTTTCTCTAGGAGGAGGCGGTGGGAAACCATGTTGAAAGTCCCGGAGAATTCTGGGTAGACAATGTCCACCACTCACCCCACATCAACTGAGCAGGTTATTTTGTCATAGAAAGCAGGTTGCTTTGTCATAGAAAAATCCTCTCCGTTGAATGAAGTTAGTGGTACTTCACCTCCATGCCAGGTGAAACAGGCTATTTGCAGTGAATGCTGAAGCTGGTGATTGTTTTCAGTATTAAGCTCTGAGCCACTGGGGATGAGGTGACAGCAGAGGTCCCTTCCAGCCTGAGTCTCTCGATGATTCTGTGGAGGTTTATTGATGAATCGAGGTTGGAAATGACATTAGGTGTTTCTTTGGCTTAAAAAAAAATATTGCCACTGTGTCTGTGTAAAAATGGGAATACTGTTCCTACTGCAACTAGTGAATATTTTGGTACCACGTACACGAGGTACCATGACAATTGCAATGGATAAGGCTTGCCCCAGGATATGTACCAAATCTTTGCCGGATGCAAAGTAAGGAGGGTACAGTATGACTAACAAAGACTATTTCTGTTCTTTAGAACACAGAGTTCATAGTCTTACAATATTCAGTTTGAGGCAGGTGGCATAACAGATTCACAATGCTATTGTCTCACTGCAGGGTTGAGCTGAAAGCTTTGTCAAGCGCTGGAGAATTACCACTTTGGAGGAGGAGAGATAATGTGCAATAGTTATGATAGAAGAAGTCTCACTAGGGCTATAGAGGGACCTGGCTTCCATATGTCTTCATAAAACCACTTGAAAATGGTCTTCTCGTTTCTGAGTTCCTGTAAAATCATATTCCTCACATGAACGTAATGAAAAAAAAATCACCTGTCAGTCTGCAGACACCGCGTAGCACAGAGAAGAAGTGAAGCATTAGGTCTTAGAAATGCACATCTTGCTGAGGAGCCCCTGGGAAGCGTGGTCCGTATATCAGCGCTGAGTACACTTGGCATGTGAGGCCATACCAGTGATTTCCCATCTCAAACACCACGCATCTATTGCCCATCTGGAGCACAGTATGGTTAAACTTATGGTGACTGAAGGACCTGCGAATGGAACTAAGTACATGCACTGAAGTTCCCTCCTTAGACAGCTACTTGACTCCCTCTGTCAGGATCCTTCATGCTTGTGATTGACATCATACTGTCAATGATGAACCGTGTCACTGATGAAGCTGCACAGTGTATATGGACTGTGGCTGGCCGTGCCCACTTTAATCTGATCATTTTATACGGCATGTGTGCTTGCAGGCTCCTGCTTTTATTTTAGCACAGGCTGGTCTGCATTGGGCCTACTGCATTTGTCTTGTTGCCGGTCTCCAGCACAGTTCAAGGCACCTTAGGAGGAATATCTGCTTGTGTTCCAACCGGCTGAGACATACACTTCAATTTTATGTGCTCCTTTGCATCTAGGCAATAAATCTTGTAATAGCTTAACTTTTTATATGAATGCTGCCTCAGGCAAGGACTGTGTGGCCTAGAAAGCAGGAGGTTTAATATTTTATAATATTTCCAAATGCTGTTTTGCTGCTACCTCTCCTTGAGCGAATGGAAGCCACGGTGGTTTGATAGACCTCCAGACTCTGAGCTGCATCAGGGAACAGACATAATCATGGACCATCTCAGTTAACTGACATTACATAGAAGTCAAACACTGGGGAAAGATGATTTGAGTGGAAGCATTTGAGGAAACCACAATCCACTTGGGGAATAAACCAAATGAAATAAAATAAAGACTATGCCCTGCAGGTAAGTCATTGTCCAGGTTTAAGGGAAACTGGTCACTTGTCTCTAATAGTAGCAGGGCTGGAGTGTGTTTTGTGTCAGGCAAACAGTCATGTGAAGGTAGACATGAGACAAAACAGTGAAGTCAGCAGCCTCGCTCTGTACTTCAGTGGTATTAGAACTTTGATTTTTTTCTCCATTTTCTGGGAAATGCCAGGGGCACATTCCTGCAGCCACCTTATTTAAGTCTACTAGGCACTACCCTAGGGGGCAGTTGGCTTTGTTATTCTCAAGTAGTACCTTGCAAACTCCAAAACAGGAATAATTCTTTTGTTGTGTGAGGGTTAGGACTGAGCTGTGTGGCAGTGGCATTTGCAGGATTCATCAGTGGGATTCATTGGTACTAACCTAAGGCTGCTTTTCGACTTCGATGCAGTTGGAGCCCGTTTGTCTTCCTCCACGGTCTCTCTGGTCTCAGGACAGAGCTTTGATTTGCAATTGAAAAACAAACCATGCAGAATGAAAGGAAGCCAAGAGGCTCCATGAAGAAGCTTGGGATCTTAGCAATTTACACCTTTCCAGACATAACACCTTTCTTGAGGTAAAAAGGGCTTGTGACTGTTGCTCTTGGTATCTTGCTCCCAGCAGTGTCCCATGATGTAGTCCATACCTTGGCTATGGGCTAAAGTTATGGTTGGCAGGACTTGGGTCAGTAGAGTGCTCACCCTGTGGAAGCCCATAGGCTTGAGTGAAAGGGAGGGAAGAAGCAGGGGGTTGTGCCTTCCCCTTTGTCCCTTTTTGGTGTGGTGGGCTGTGACATGTCACATGATGATGTTGCATCTTTCGTCCAACTTTCCCCCTCAAAATTACCCAATCTAGCCAGGAAAGCCAACAGGGTTCACTTAAGTGCTTTAAATGAATCTCAGAATGAAATGGTTAGTAGAACTGGGTTTGTATACTGCCTCTGGACACTGGAAGGAATTGGTTTGAGTCAGGAGCTTGCATTGCCATTTGCAAGTCCTGCTTGGGATCTTTCCTTTAGGTAGAAGCTGTGGTCAGGGAGGAATCCATTGGTATGGAACCTGAGTGCATTTCATCACTATAGGTTTTTTTTTGGTTGAAACAATTTCTGTTCTCACCACATTTTCAGCCAGCGCCATGTGATGGCGCACTAAAATGAACAGAATTGCTTGTTGGAATTTGGCATCTCGGGGTGGTATTACTCATGAGCTGAGAAAGATAGGAAATGTGGTAATTTGCATAGATTTTTTCTCACAAATTTGCCAGCTGGGGAAGAGATAAATGACAACTCTTGAACACGATTCACTTATTCATCCATAACAACTGAATGGGCTAAAAGTTGGAAATGTGTTGGGGAGGGTGGGGAAGAAGTGAGACTAAGGTCTTTTTCAACAGTTGGGGGCACCTTTGGAAAAACACTTTGCCCTTTGCCTGGGTGCCAGATGAGAAGTCACCACAAGAATGAGCAGGCAGCTCAAAGTGCTTCAAATGGCTTTTTTTTCTCAATACTTCCTTCCAACATGCTGTTCCCATTTTGTATTTTCATGACAGTGCAGCAGCTCAGCTCGGTTCAGTGTTGCCTCTGCTTTCTGTGCGTCATTCCTGCCCTTCATTCCTGCACAGGTCTCTCACTCCCAGCCGTTTTGCTTCCCTCCACTATTCACCTCTTGCAACAGAGACTTGGGGATACCAATCTTCCAGGACATCCTCCACAGAGTTTGCTGCCTGTGTGCAGATTGTAGTGGCAGGGGGCTGCAAACAGCACCAGGCAGAAATCCCAGACTATTAACAATGCAAGAAATAGTCAACCTGGACTCTGTCTAGTCTCTCTCTCTTCCCTGCCCCCTCCTTCTCCCTCCCTGCTTCTTTCTTGGGGACTTTGTCTTCTTTCTGGAGCTGTGCTTGGCATGTTGATGCAGGTCCAGTGTGTGAAAAAACAGGCTGGGTCTGGGTCTGCATTTAAGGGGGATTTCTTTAGAGCCATCTGCCATCTCGAAAATTAAAGCAGGGAAAGGTCATTGGGATAAACCGATTTGCTAAACAAAATGGTTAACAACTCATGAATAAAACTTAAAAAAAAAAAAAAAAAAAAAAAAAAAAAAATCCTGAGGGGAGGGGCAAACTTTATAACTAGAAAGAAACCCACCCTGTCAAACCCACAGCCTTGCCCACGCTGAGCTCCACCCACCCCTTTCCAGTTCATTTCCACCCTTTTGGGCAATGCACTGCTCCCCCCCTTCCTTCCTGAGCCCCTCTTTTCCCCCTCCCGAGCCCCCCATGCCCTCGCGAATGCCTTGGGAGAGGAGGACTTGCAATCTGTGCTGGGGATGTGGCCGGGAGCTTCCTAATGACTTTCCAGCGGTAATGTCCAGGGGCCTTTGTGCCTCCTTTTAGCAACTCCTGCAGCAGCACCAGTAGCAACCAAGTCACTTTTGTCCCTTGCTTGCTTCAGCGCTGCCGCCTCCTCCTCCTCCTCCCTTTTGCGGGGTTTCTTGCAGGTCATACACAGGAGCAGTGAGCCTGCCCCCGTGCAGACAAGAGAGAAAACACAGCCCTACACAAGCACAAAAAGAAGGAAAATCCACCTCCATCCCCTCCCCCGTTTCAGCTCTAAAGAATAATCAGGATTATAGGGGAAGCTGGCTGTTGAAATATGGCACGCTGGCTATGCTGGCCACAGCTACCACGCTGCTTATCTGGGCTAACCCAGACAAGTGAGCAAGATACCTGAGACGGAGAAGAGGAGGTGAGGGAAGCTCGCCACCTGCCCACCGCCTGCTTTTGTTCCTCCCCCCAACAATAAGTTCTCTGTATTCCCTAACAAGACCTTCACACAAAACCAGACAGTAGATGGTTTCGGTGTTTGCTTAGTGCTCTACAGGGCCTGCCCTAAGCACTGGCTCTCAGGGGTCCCCTAATGGAAGACATACTTAAGAAGGTTGTAGTCTGCATGACCTGATGGAGGCTATGGGGCTCCTCTTGGAGAAGGCTTAAGAGGGCCCCTAAGGACCTGAATCAAGCTTTTGCAGAAAACACTGTGAGACTGTTCAGAGGGAAACGCTGTGGCCTTTGAGGGTGAGTGCCACATTGCCCATCTACCCACATAGCCCTGCACTGGCTCCTCATCCTTGTCCTGCCCTTTGAACCATCAGGGCTGTGTTACAGCCCAAACCTTCCTCTCCTTAGGAGTGCAGGAATGATGGGACCCGCCCCTAACCTTAAGAAAACATCCTGCACATCAGGGGTGCAACCTGCATTTTTATGGTGAGGGTGCAAAAGGGTTGGGTTTTTTTGATCCATCTTGTTGTTCTTCTCACCCACAAGTTTCTGATGTGGGAAAACCTCCCCCGTGCTCCGGTGCTTGACAGAGAAACTCTGATTCCATTTTCTCCAGTCAGTGGGGTTCTGTCCACATGCAGACAAAAAGGCTATAAAGGTTTTGTGGTGGGAACTCTGGAGTCAACTCCTTAATTAGACCCAATAGGTCACGCTGAGAGCTCCTGGTAAGCTCTCGGAGGAGCTCCTCCGAACCTTGTGGGGATAAAGCTTTGTGACTACCAAAGCTGTGGGAAGATGTGAGAACCCTAGCATATGGAAACAAGAAGCTAAGGTGTCAGGAGGTGAAGACAATGGGATTATGGTGTGCAATCAGGCCTGGATCCCATCCGAATCACGTGGTCACGTCATGGGTAAAAGCCACTGGCCCTACTCCCGTGGTCCAGCTGTGTGCTGGTGACTCGCCAACCAGCAGTTTGAGGCGGAGAGCGCTGCCTTGCCTGAGCTGCTGAAGGAAATCCACGTGGGCCTATTATGTAAGCTCTTTTTAAAAGCTACTTTTTGTTGGTATGTTGGGAAAAGTAAGAGCACGTTAACGTAATTTCCCATTTATTTATCTGAAGTCCACTGACATCAATTGAAAGACATCCATTCAGCCAGTTCTTTTATAATGGCTTTTACTGTGTGCTCTTTTCTCTTTCCTTTCTCCATTTTATTTAGTTTTAGAATGGTTAAAAAGAACAATATTTGGGGAAAATGGAAGTCCTTGCCTGAAAAGAATTAATTAATATTGTTATAGCTATTGCTATAGCAGAGTTCAGCTATTCCCTTGGTCTTGCAAGTGAAAGCAACAAACTGCCAGAGCAACCAAGGACGATCCCCCTGACCATGCAGCTGGCTTTGTCGTCAAACTCAAGTGAGCAGAAAGGCATTTGCCATGCTTATGTTTAATTTCCTGGTGTAAATGAAGTTGGCCTACATTGCTGATACGCACCTATATCAAACTCATTCTTGACTCCATGAATTGTTTATAGAATTCACACTATGAATTTTGCATAAAATAGTTGCAGAAGAATTGTGCCTGGACTACATTTGCTTTTCCAAGAGTAAGGTGGTGAGTACTTAATGTTTAATTGATTTACAAGCAAGACTGTCCAAAATATTTCCTTTCTAAAATGGGCAGTGTAAAACCAAGAATCTGTAACAATTATGGTCAAAACACTGTCAGGAGAAAAATCTCAGGAAGCTTGAGCTGTAGGAACATTTATGAGGAGAAAACTTCAAAACAAGTGATAGAATAATTAAAAGAATATTATCTCTGGATTAATCATTATTCTTTTTATGTCTCATTTTCCTTTAATGCTTCCTACAAAAAAGCATATAGCTGCTGACTGCTGTTTACATGTCCAGGTGATTTGTCATTTGGTTTGAGAAGTAGACTATGCATTTAATATGTTGTTTACTTGCTTCGATCTTTGACGGTCATTAATACAACTTTAATTTTTGGACTTCCTTGCTTATATTTAGAAGATTAACCCTGAAATATCCTTCTTCTCCAGGGAGATGATTTCTCCTGACTTGATCTACTTAGAGTTAGAAAGAATAAAAGAACCCTACAGGGTTGTGGCAAAGCACTTGAGATAAGTGTTTCCCCCCATGTATTACTTATTTATTAAAGCTGGTGGAGCATAACTAAAAGGGAGAAAAAAGACCAAAGAAATACAGAATACAATGGCCTGCAGATTTTAATGGGAGATATGGCTGGAAGCAATTTCTAAATTATTAAATAAATCGATTTTATTCTTGCAGTCACCCTCCAAGGTGTATTTGTCAGCCTTATTATATTCATCTTCAGTGCTATTCAAAACCACTTACAGAGAAACATGTTTTTCCTGGCCACAATTCTTCAGCCTTCCTAATTAAACATGAGATTTACATTATAGGTTCAGCATTCTTTCCTTTTCTTTCTTTTTTTTCAGCCTTCACCTTTTTTTCCCTCAGTCAGCTCTCCCCGTGTTTGGTTTGTAGGCCTGAAGACAAGTTGGCGTCAGGCTGACAAACCTGGAGGTTGCCCTGTTCCCATTTCAAATGCAAGACCTGTTGGCTACCAAAGAGTTTTAAGACAATCTGTGCAGCGCAGTCCTGCTTTTTCTGTTCACAGTGCACAAAGGGTTAAACAGCGCATTTGTGACAGTGGGGCTGTAGATAAAAGGTTATTGCACGAAGAAAAATACTTGGAAAAAAAAAGAAAAGGGTTGATATATCATTTAAGTGATTCTGTGCTCTCTCACTCTCTCTCTGTGCAGACGCACACTACACAAAATCCATTTGCTCAGCTTTTCCCATGAGTAATCCAACCGCAGCGGTTTGGAGCAAAAATCTGAAGAAGCAATTGAAAAAATTCCGGTATTGAAAGTTATTATTAAATGCCCGTCGATAAACCACATGCGCTGGCATGCTGAGAGTGGGAGAGGAAAGCAGTAAAGTATTTATTTCCTGAAGAACAACTTTACAGTCTCCAGCAATTAAAAATGGATAAAGGCAGCGCATTCCTTCTCCCCCCCACCACCAAATTGTCAATAATGCCTTTGCTCAGCGCCCTGAAGCGTGGAAGGAAATTGGGAGCAATTTTTGCTGCTCCCTTTCTAGAGGAGGGGGAAGATGCTCTGCTGAGGATGCATGCTTTGGAGCGGTGGCGCGGGGTGTAGTTTTTGTGGCCGTTCCCTCTGCTGGTACCTCTGCAGGAGTACGGATTGGGAAAGGTCTGGGAGGAGATGAGTCTACGGGGCTCAGAGGTGAGGTGCTTCACAGCACATGCCTAGAGGTTGTGCTTTTAAACCGTGTCTCTTTGTACGTGCAAAAACATCGCTGGCGTTCTGCTGCTTTCTGTGTGGATGTGCCACAGCGAGACGGAGCACAATGGTACTTAAAATAGACGACTACCTCTCTAGAAAAATATACGCCCGCTGTGTAGTGTTCTTCCAGCTGACTTTTCGCTCATTGTTTTTGCCAAGATATGTAACTTTTATTATTACACATTGTACCCATAAATAATACGCAACTTGAGGAAGAATGAAAACATTCCTCAGCTCAATTAAAAAGCAGGTTATCTCAAGGCTAGAGACGCTGCCAAGTACATAATGGCTGTTTCACTTTACTGCCACAATCACTTCGTTGCCAGAGCCAGGCTCATTACTTTGGGCCAGCGTTGTGTATCAGGGCTTCGCTCCGAGCGATGCAGAAGCCGGGGTAGCTGCCTCATCTCAGGAACCGCTCGGGGAGACACCGTGCCCCTCGCACACCTCCCCACTTCATCTTTGCTACAGGGGACAGTAAATGACTGTTAACCTATGGGCAGCAAATCACAGCAAGCCTCGCTGCGCTGAGCAAGGTGTTTGGGAGTGGAGCCCATTCCTCACTTCTCTTTATTCCCTCCCTCCCTGCTGCTTCCCCCTCCCGCAGCCGCCCCCGCACTGTGGGCTGGCAGATGGGCCCTTGCCCACTGGTTTTCATCTCCTTGGATGTGTGGTGTGATGAGTTTGGACAGAGCACAGCCTGGGAGTTCCTCTTCTCTTCTACGGTCCCTTGGCTTATGTTGCAGTTGAGTCAGGAGCAGACCCACACCACTTGGTGATGTACCATTTAAAATTTATTTACTTAGGAAGGTGGGCTGGTGGTTGGACAGTGATTTTTTTATTCCAAGTTGTCCATTCTATCATGCACAGGCGCACGAAACGTGAATCAGAGCCCCAGCCCCACTCCAGTCTAGATCAGCTCTCTGGACCCCGGAGGCGGACACTCGCTCTGGCAGAGGGATAGGCCAGGTCCTTGGTGGCAGCTCGACCCCTACACAGGGTGGTTCCACCTTGGGCAATAGCTGCTTCACATGTCAGCCGTCCGCGTACTTACGTACTCCTGCCCCCAGGACACTGTTGTTTTAACTATTTATTACTTTCTAAATTAGACTGTTGGCATAAGCTGCCAATGACTTTGCTAATTACGTTGCCCCAGGCCATTCTCTTTGACTTACTCCTTACTAAGGCCAATTAGCAGTTGCCAGAGTGGTTTCTGTCACCCGCTGGCCTGCCGCCCCAAACGCGAGTTCAGCGACAGTTACATAACAAAGTTTGCCTAATGCTTTGTTTTCTGGCTCATACTGAATTAATGCAGTCAGCTACAGCTGGGCAGACATGGCCAAGGTCTCATCTGATGCTTTTGGGTAGGCTGTAGGCTACCTGATGGCTGTAGCCATCTCCATGGCCTTCTCAACAGAGGTCTCTCATGGTATTGAAAGAGACGTCCAAAACCCAGCCTGGTCCACTTCTATCTTAGCCTTCCTGTGACTTCTCTTGAAGAATACTTTGAAGCTGACTTGAAAGTGGACACAAGACACACTCTACCCTGCTCTGTGCATGAGTCCATGGAGACACAACCACTTGTCCATGACACAGGAGGTCATGTCACACGTATTGCTCATAGTGATTCTAACGGAGAAGCTGCTGGTTCTCCTGCCTCCATGTAAGTCTTTGCAAAGCTTACATCCTCCATGTAAGGAGATACAAGAATATCTGGCACTAACATGAATCACAGAATCACTGAATCGCCTAGGTTGGAAGGGATCTATAAGATCATCTAGTTCAACAGTCAAAAAAACCCCAAAAAACACACACACCCCCAAACAATAAACAACAACAACAACAATAAAAACCAAAAAACCCACCACACCCACACACCACCAACCAACACTAAATCATGTCCCCGAGCACCGTGTCAATTTGTCTTTCGAATATCTCCAGGGATGGTACCTCAACCACTTCCCTGGGCAGCCTATTCCAATGCTTAATAACCCTTTCTGTGAAGAAATTTTTCCTGACATCCAATCTGAACCTCCCCTGGTGTAACTTGAGGCCATTTCCTCTAGTCCTGTTGCTTGTAACTTGGGAGGAGAGACCGACCCCCGTTTCTCTACAGCCTCCTTTCAGATAGTTGTAAAGAGCTATAAGGTCTCCCCTCAGCCTCCTCTTCTCCAGGCTGAATAACCCCAGCTCCCTCAGCCTCTCCTCCTAAGACTTACTCTCCAGACCCCTCACCAGCTTCTGGTTGCCCTTCTCTGGACTCGCTCCAGCACCTCAATGTCTTTTTTGTGGTAAGGGGCCCAAAACTGGGCACGGTACTCGAGGTGAGGCCTCACCAGTGCTGAGTACAGGCGGATGATCACCTCTCAGGTCTTACTCACCACACTGTTCCTGATACAGGCCAAGATGCTGTTGGTCTTCTTGGCCACCTGGGCACACTGCTGGCTCATGTTCATCCTGCTGCCAACCAACACCCCCAGGTCCTTTTCTGCCAGGCAGCTCCAGCCACTCTGCCCACAGCCTGTAGCGCTGCCTGGGGTTGTTGTGACCCAAGTGCAGGACCCGGCACTTGGCCTTATTGAAACTTATACCATTGGTCTAAGCCCATTGATCCAGCCTGTTCAGATCCCTCTGCAAAGCCTCTCTACCCTCCAGCAGGTCGACACTCCCACCCAGCTTGGTGTCGTCTGCGAACTGACTGAGGGTGCACTCGATCCCCTCGTCCAGATCATTGATAAAGATGTTAAAGAGAATGAGTCCTAGTACCGAGCCCTGTGGGACACCACTCGTGACCGGCCACCAACTAGATTTGACTCCATTTACCACCACTCTCTGGGCCCGGCCCTCCAGCCAGTTTTTAACCCAGCGGAGGGTATTCCCATCTAAGCCATGGGCAGCCAGTTTCTCCAGGAGGATCCTGTGGGACACTGTATCAAAGGCCTTGCTAATGAAGCAGGGGAGGGAAAATGTGTGTTATCCCCATCTTCTTGCAGTCCTTTAGTAATACCGTGTTCCTATTCAGAGGTGAAACGGCTGGTGATGTTGATAGTGAACACATTTGTCAGTCTCACTTTTCAGTGGGGTACTCCACCAGAAACCTAGGGCAGCTGTATGGGGTGTTGCAGAGACAAGCAAGCCCTGTGTAACTCAAACTCAGTGAAGCGACTCTACAGCCTGGTTGGTAGGCTGAATGGTGCTGCTTTTTTAACCTTGTTCTGTTTTTAAGCTTATTTAAATTATGCCAATGCAAAGGCCTTTGTGGGCCAATTAGTCAAACATTGCTGTTGATTTTAATCATGGAAATTATACAAGGCTGAACCTCTTCTCCTTTGGTTTTCTCATCTGCACTCCACTGTGGAGTGTGATTGCACTGCTTATGTTTATGATATCAGTGCCAGAGCTAGATAAAAGCTGGCCCATCTGGGTACTGCTAGCAGGGTAGCAACAGCAGCACAAGCTTTCTCCAAGGTTTGCATCACCCTCACTGTAATGCTCTAGACCAGGAGTTTGCTTCCATTCTTATTTACCAGCCAGCTGGGGGGAAAAAGGCATGGTCAAGACTAGGGACTTGCAGCTGGCAAGGATGTCCCTTTTGCCCAGAGTATCGGGAAAAGGGATAAAGGTGGGTCTAAGGAAGAGAATTGCCCTAGAGCAATACAGCTTTTGCCCAAGAGTGTGGCAATGGTGAAATGAAGATGGTTTATTGAGGTTTGCAGGTGGACAGGAACTAGGCATGATTTCAACAACTGGTTTGATGGAACCAACCCAAAGAACCCCATTGCACTCATGCCTCTGGACTGCAGTCTTAGCATATTACCAGCTAATTACCTCTAAGGATATAGAGCCTGGTCTCACCAGACCTTTCCCAATTGGAGCAATGAAGTGGACACACGGGGTATATAATACATTCCATTCCTTCAGGACTGCAGTGTTGATAACTAGCCTCCAGAGATTCACTTCACCTTATTACTTCATGCAGTTGTTTGTGTAGGTACCATTAAACTCTTTGCACATGCCTTTGAAAATAATTAACAGTGAGCACTGTAGTGTTCACTAAATATTCTTGGTGCTAAATTCTTTACAGGGAGATCATTTGAACATGATGATATCCTTATCCACTTTCAAAGGCAAAATTGGAGAGGTTTTAATGATAGCCACTGTCTCTGCATTTTATGCATTTTGGCTGAGTTTTTCAAAGCATGTAGGTAATGAGGACATCCAATTCCCATTAATTTTAGAGGCACCTTAAAAGGCTTTATAAATCTCAGCCTTTATGCTCTAGCCAAGAAGAAGGAAAGATTGATTTTCATACTGAGAAAAATTTTAGCAAGTACTGATAACGTACTAGAATAATTTCCATGATAGCTCACAGAAAAATTAACCTCATTATCTGCACCATGTATGAATTTCTCTTCTTAGTGGCTTACCTTGCATATCAAGGTAGTTGAAGGTTATGATTGATGGTGTGGTCAATGTCACATTAAGACTGAGACTGCTAAGTACTTATCTTTCCTTCTGCTATTCTCCTGGTCTCATGAAGTTGCTTAGATTGCTTTACTTAGCAATGTCACTTGGGTTGGACTAAAATTTGCCAAGGAAACAGCTTCCTATTTCTAGGGTTTTCAGACATCTTTTGTAGGAGCTGTTTGGTTTTTTGTTTTTTGGTTTTTTTTGGCAATTTTTTTTCAGTTCACAGAATCACAGAATCACAGAATTGTAGTGGTTGGAAGGGACCTCAGAGATCATCGAGTCCAACCACAAAAAACAAAACAAAACAAAACAAAACAAAACCCACACACACAACACCACCAGCTCCCACCACCTAAACACACAACAACCTCCAAACCAAAAAACCATCACCCACCCACACAGCACCCCACCACAAACCAGTAATCTTGGGCACTAGAGCATGCCCTGAAGAACCATGTCTACACGTTTCTTAAATACCTCCAGGGATGGTGACTCCACCACCTCCCTGGGCAGCCCATTCCAATGCTGGATAACCCTTTCAGTAAAGAAATGTTTCCTAATATCCAACCTGAACTTCCCCTGACCACTCTTTTTATGGTATCTTCTTCCCCTGGATTTTTCTTTCCTCTCCTTTTGATTGAGCGGAATTTATGATTGCTTCTGTAAATCTGTGATCCTTAAGCAGACGGAGACTTTATATAAATTTCTGTGATCTACAAACTTATATATAAAGCTAATATATTTCAGCCCTTGAATTTCTCACAAGCTGTTTTCCAATAGATTTTACTTTAGGTTCATAACTTTGAATTTGAGCTGCTTTAGTTGTACATAAGGGGCAAAATGATATCTTTGCTAAAGCCAGTGACGTGGGGAGGGAAACTGTGCTCTTAGTTCACATGCACGTGTTTGTGTATAATGTGAGAATTTGTTCTTAATTCAGAAATTGCATGCTGTAAATTGCAATTGATATACGTATCTATATCTGTAGAATCATGCAGATACGGATATCTATCAATGCAGCTCTCACTGTTGCTGTCTCTCAGTACCTGTGGCTTCACCCCACAGAACCCCCAGTGCTTTTTACCTTACATCCTCGGTCTCATGTGGGCAAATTGAGGCCCATGTGGTGCCACCTGAAGTAAGTGACACTTTTTACATGCATTGTACTATTTGGTGGGTGTGGGGCTTACACACACACATCTCTTGACATACAATGGCTATGTCTCAGTGGTGGGACCTGATAGTTCCTCCCAGTTTCTGGGTCTGGTTACACAGGATGGCAGTGTCCTGCCTGCTGATGTGGGCTGGAGACTGGGTGTGGGGCAGCCCCTTCTGTGTCCTGATTTCTGTGCAACTGTAGCCCCTTCCTGCCTTCTGCACCTGCCTCTTCACTGACCAGAAGCCTTCTGAATGGGTCTTGGTACAAACAGAGCTTCCACGGATAGTATACATAATGTACTTAAAAACTATACCTCTCGGTTGGGTGGGATTCCACTGACCCACCTTTAATGCCAGGTTTGTGCTGAGTGTCTGAGCTCCTGTTATTGCCAGATGTAGGCAGAATAGCTCTGCAGACTCCACTGACCAGATTGTGATGAGATAACATCAGATGATAAGGTGAACCACAACACATAGTGACGGCATGTGCACTTAGCTCACAGCTATGTCATAGATACCTCATGGCAGGGAAAACTAAATCCACCCCTAGAGACTCTATTGCACTCATTGCTTTGTAAACTAAATGACTATCCTTACAGTTCGGGGGACAAGCTATACAAGCCCAGTAGCTTTATATGGAGGTATGTGCTGTTGTACTGCGAGCAAACACGTACCCAAAGCAGAGCCATGCATCCGGCTCCTTCTGTGGAAGTTTGCATGGGAATAAAAATGTGAATTATGGGGCTTGGGTCAGTCCCTTATTATGTGGCTTGCTGAAAAATGTATTGATTTCTTACAGGCAAAGCTATTCCCATGAATGCACAACACTAAATTCATCCTTGTTATATGCCCAATGAGTCAGTGAGTTACGCTTGGGCTGAGTTCAGTCCAGAATTTTTATAGGTATCAGAATTATATAAAGCCATAATTATTAAATGCTTCCTTTTTTTAGAGCTGCAATATGTAATTGTCATGTAGGTTGCTGTGGTTTACGCCTTTAGTTACATTGCCAAGGTACTTAATGTTTAATAAAATCCTTCCATAACCCTTTGTCATTAATACATAACTTGAAAAGAGCTGGGACAACAGTCGCGGAATCTAAATGAAGCAGTAAGCTAGGCACTTGTAGTCTCCCTCATTATCTATCTTTCAAAGTAGGCTGGAGCTAAAACAAACAGACTTCCTGGAAAGTATTATTAAGACATATAAGACTAGTGCTGTTGGAAGGAGGCCTGTGAAACAATTGTATTGGGGGTAATTTTGTTGATATTGTTTATTTTTTTCCGAAAAAAGCTGAAAACAGTTTCCTGAAACAACAAAATATTCATTGAAGTGTTATTTTCTTTTTTATAAAGTTACTCCATATGCTTAATAAAGTTCCTTTATTGAGCAATTATGGCATTTTGTTCATTATGCATTGCACCTTGTCACATCCGATGAAGGAAACAGCAAACTCTTTCTCTGTCCTTGAAAACCAAAAATGTAAATAGTGGCATTATTCCCGAGGGAAGGGCTGTGTTAATTGTGGAGCACTGCGTTGGAAATCCTGGATATTGTACGTCCTCATTGTTTAGTTAGCACGGGGTGGTTACTGTGGGATTTAAACCATATGTCGCTTGAATTCCAAAATTGGTCCTTTCAGTCAGCTGTGCTCTATCATTCGGTATTGATCACAGATAATATGCTTTGCAAATTAGGGGTGGTTACAGTGCCTTTGTCCATAATAGATGTTGTCATTCATGTAGAATAGCTTGAAAGTGAAGAACATTTTAAACGGGGTTAAAGCTTCTATAGTCATCATTAATGAATTTTCTAATGCTGTCTGGATTCCATAATCGTGTGAAGATCAATAGCTATTACAGTATAATGTAAACAAACAGAGAATCCATTAGGAATGGAGGAGCTGAGCTGAAGCGTTTTTACTTCTTGCCTACAGTGGCACATTAGTTATTATCAGGGCAAAACTGAATAATCAAGTGTATAAAATACAGCCTGAATGAGCTGGTGATTAGCGAAAGTGAGGTTATTGCTGAAAGAAGACAGTTTTAGTACCTTTTGTAAGTGAAATGAATTTGAACGAATCTAGCTGCAATAACAGGTTCCCATTTAGGTATTGCTGTGGTACACAGGAATACTTATGAGCTGGATGTTTGAAGACAGTGAAATAACAAGATGGATTTGTTGTCTCACACCAACACCTCGACTGTGAGAGCGCGTAGAGGCTCCGCTGGGGTGGGACCTGCATTGCCACAGGCGCAGGAGAAATATAGAGGAAATGGCAGTTCTTGTCCCTGAAGGGCACGGTCTGAAATATGAGGCATAAGAATAAGAAACGGACAAGGAGGTGAAGGGATGACAGGGAGAGGGGCTGCTGTTGAGCTTCTTTCAGCATATTTTAGCACAGTCTGGCTAGCTGTGAATCTTTCATCCAGCTGGTGATAGCAGCGTCCCCTCAAGTCCATCGCTGAGTTGTGGCATTGTAAACACTCGCTGTTGCAGCGCGTCTGAACACTGAACCCAGATGCCAACACAACAAAATCAGCCACAATTTCCTCTCATAAAGTGCATTTCTTTTGTACAGTCTGTGATACTGGCAATTATGCACAATTTCTTCAATGCTTCATTAGCTTGATTGCAATGATAAACTCAGAGGTATCTATTGTCCTTATTTGTAAGGAGATGTGTATTTCTTATTACTGTTACATGTTATTTAATGCAGCTCTCCTTAGCGGATAAGAGGAGAGCTCAGACCTGGGAACTCCACAGTGCTTTGCAGGACTTGTACAAGGCTGTGACAGGCCCCAGGGAGCTGGGGTTGTTCAGCCTGGAGAAGAGGAGGCTGAGGGGAGACCTTATCACTCTCTACAACTGCCTGAAAGGAGGCTGTAGCCAGGTGGGGGTCGGTCTCTTCTCCCAAGTCACAGGCAACAGAACAAGAGGAAACGGCCTCAAGTTGTGCCAGGGGAGGTTCAGATTGGATATTAGGAAAAATTTTTACACTGAAAAGGTTATTAAGCATTGGAATGGGCTGCCCAGGGAGGTGGTTGAGGTATCATCCCTGGAGGTATTTAAAAGACAGGCAGACATAGTGCTTAGAGACATGGTTTTGTGATGGTTTTTATTAGAGTTCGATTGATGGCTGGACTATATGATCTTAAATGTCCCTTCCAACCTAGACAACTCTATGAATCTATGATTTGCATGGATGGCGTCTAACTGCCTAAGACTGAAAGGTGTTTCACGCTCTACCTGCCAGCCTTCAGTGGGGAATGCCACCTGGAATATCTGCCATGATACAGAAACTGCTCCATCTCAGGTCTTTACCAGCGCTGACCATTCAATATCACTCCTTAAACAACCCACTTCACCAGAAAAAAAATGCTTTTTTTTTTTTCTCATCTGGTGAAAGGTATTCTGTTTTTCTGTCTCCCTGGTGCAATAGGCAAACTGTGCATTTCCCTGGGTGTTTCATCTATGTTACAAGAGAAACGAGAGTTGCTTGAGCATTGGGTGTAACACAGCCCAGTTACTGTTTCATGGTTGGTTGAGTTTTTAATGGGGACTGAGGTGTGACACCAAAGGATCCACATGGGAGAGAAACCTTGTCTGCAGTATGGTTTCTCAGGCAGCCGTCTGAGTGCAAACCCCAGTGTGAATTTGTGACTTGAACTTTCATAAACCCACATGCCCCTTTTAGATTCTCTGGAGTCTGGTAAGAGCTGATCTCACTCAGCAGACTTTTCTTTTGCAGTGCCACTACCAGGCCACCTATTTTCATGAAATTTCCAGGAACTTTGAGACCTGCTGTTCCTCTGTGACGTTTGAAACAGCTTGGAGACAGGCCACATGGGATTAACTGAGCAATTGCGTCTCCATAAGGGACATGAGACTTCCATTTCAAAGAAGTTTCTACTCCATAACACACCACAACTGAAATACAACAGAACATGTCACTCACATGAATATAAAGGTGTATTATCCAGAAAAATTAGGCTACATTTTCTCTTAAATTTCTCCCCAGTGACGTTTCTCATGGTGCTCCAGCAAGGAGGAGGAATGGTCAGCCCAGTTGGGCAGCTGACACTACGGCCACCAGGTCTACCTCTGTGCAGATTTGGATAGGGCAGTGCAGTACAAGGCATGCAAGTCCAGAGTTCTCACCCTTGCTCCTGGCAGTGGACCTGTGTGGCTGGCAGCAGAAGCAAGGGGAATTAATTCAAGCAAAGCCTTGGGAATGGAGAAGGTCACGGGGATTTCTGGAGAGCTTTCAAAGGTAGATAAAGGAACTGGAAACTGAGGGTGAGATTAAAAGTATTTAGACACCTCAGTACAGCTTAGGTGGATTTGAAGCTGGTAAGCTCTCAAAAACAACATCAAAAACACCATACATATCTGAATGACTTAGTGTCTAAGAAGCCACTGGACACATGGATTTTACCCAGCAAGATTTTGGACTTCTGCTGTCACGCACACAATCACAACGTATTGTCGCCTTGGCTGTACTGAGCCCTTATCCAGCTAGGTGCTCCTCATTTGCCAGCACCTACACACCCTGAGGAGCCCAATCAGTTAGGAACATATACTCAGGGGCCGTGAGATCCCCTATGCTCTACCAGTCATGTTGATGCTTCCATTTCTGCAGCAAAGCACAGAAAAGCATTTGGCTTAATCTTTCCCGCGCTGACAGTTTGCTATTTGTGGCATTTTCCAGGATTACATACTCTGTGTAGCTGACAGTGGATTGTGATTTTCAGCAAGTGGAATGTGAGGGAACGACACGCATCCCTGGCAGTCTGGTAACACATCCACAGTGGGCTATTCCCACAGCCCCGAAACGCCGACCCTGCGAGAACAAATGGCTGGAGAGGCTGCCTCTGCCACAGCTGTCCCTGGCTTCACCATCCAGTTTCTCAAAACATTACTTCATTTTTGTCCGAGTGGAGATGTGCAGGACTAAACACAAAGAGCTGATCTCAAGCCTGAATTTTCTTTTTCTGTGCATCAGAAAAAGGCCTGCTGGAACTACCCTGGTTTAAAACTTGGCAGGGAGGAAAAAAAGGGCCACTGCATTATGTTATTTTCTGCTATTTTTGATTCCTGAGATCTTTCTGGAGCCTTTAAGTTTTGTGCAACTATCGTGTCTCCTGGAAAATTTTCCTGTCAGTCTAAATTGTCTTGCATTTGCTGTAAGCTCCCGAGGCTAATTGCTGCCTAGTGGTACACTTAGTCCTCAGCTCTCCCTGTCTCCGGGCTGTGGACTGAGAGCACGTGGGTGCAGATCCACCATGGCTGACTCTGAAAGTAACTGGGTTGTCCTTCTTGGGCTTATTTTTTCAGACACAGCACCAGGAGAGAAAGGTTGTGTTGTTTCCTGGACCAGCAGGTCTAGGGAAGCATTTTAGCCATTTTTTGCAAAGCTCAGGCTGTGCCTGTACCCTGCAGGCAGCTCAGGACCATGGGCACTGTGTGTCTGTGCACCAGGAATGCCAGGAGCATGTGTTTGGCTCCGCATGGGGCTAAGCCCCATACAAAATGGGTCAGCCCAGCTCTGCTATTAAATTTGACAGACCCCAGGGACCGAGCGCTGGCTCCGAGGAGCAGTGGCACAGCCTGGCTTGGGTCCATGGACCTCTTCTCTCCAAAACAAAGCAGCCTCGTGCGAACTGCCTATTTAGGAAAATCCAAGGTCTGTGCTAATCTCTTAAGGGTGCCTTAGGCATTGTGTGGGAGATGGTAAGTTGTTATGGGCCAAAACCTTACCAGGGAGCGTGCTAAGAATTAACCAGTACGGACAATTGAGGATCAGGTCTCAAGCCCTCACCCTGGCCATGGTTTATTTTCCCGTGCAGTCTGCTGGAACCAGGGAGGCTCCTGCAAAGCCCCCAGAGTTGTTTGCACTCTGCAGATGTGAGCTCACGCTTAGCAGGGCTTTGCAATGAGGTGAGCTTGCTCTGGCTGCATTTTGGGTGGACACGGTCTCATTCTGCCTCCGCTGAGAGCTGAAAGCAAGCCTTGTGACCATGTTAGTGTGCTGCTTTGACTGAATAAACTCTGCTGAGTTCCAGAGTTTATTACTTTTGGCTCAGGGCTGGGAAAATGTGTTATCAAAGCTTCATTTTGGCCATAAGTAAACTTGGTGTTGCATCCAATAACTGGGGTGAAAGTGCCACAGGAGGTACATACTGTGTATCCCAGTGCACCAGTTTGCTGGGATGCTGAAGCCTACCCAAGTTAACAAACTGTCCAGAATGCCTGCACCTCGGGGAAGGGTGCAGGGAGATACTCCAGGAACTTTGCAAGAGTCAGGCTGGAAGTGATGGGGCTCACTAGCTCTGGATCTGTGCCAGATTCTGGTCACCCAAGGACTCATGTGGAGGGTCTCCATGCTTTCTTCCCTGGTAACTGTATTTTCCAGGCTTTCTCTATGGCTTCCGGTATTTTAAATTCTAATTTTTCTGAAAACAGAGAATAAACTAGGTATGTTTGTCTGATAATATATAACAGTCAAATGGTTCTCATTCTGTATCTGAAATTCCCCAGTATCCTGCACAGATATGAACAGGACTGTAGCCTTTAAAAGAGAAATTTCTGAGGAAGTGCTGTTGGATACACTTATTTGCAGTAGCTTTTACATTAAATGTGCTTCAGGTTGATGTCAGATGACCTTGCAACTCCAAAATACTATATGTTACTGTACAACATGACTTTACATTTCATGCCTATTTTCTATGATTTTTTTTAAACTGTATTTTGTATTGCTTTTAGTTGCGGTCTTTAAAGAAGAGTAAGGTCTCAGAAGGGGAAGCTACAGGTATCAAATTGTGTCTGGAGTGTGAGTTTGGGTTTGCCTGGAATGGCAGCACACGGAAACAGGACTACATGAATATCTACTGAAGTGTAAACATGCACACTGCTCACATGCCACTCTGAACTCAGATTTGCTTGGGAATGCAAATCTCTTTTGTTTAAAATAGAACATTCTACTTTTAGGAAACTGTCTAATTGAAACAAGTTTCTGCATCACAGCTGATCTACAGCAAACAAAGACAAAATTCTTCAAAAGAGATTCTGAAAAAAAAAGAAAGAAAAGGATATCTCTTAATTTCTAGGATGTGAAGATACAAATTCTTTCAGAAGTGAGAGAGTGAATGAGGGAAGTTGTAGCTACTGTGCTGCTGGGTGTAATTAGTTTCCAGATTATATCACTTTTGATAATTAGATCTACATGAAACCTCCAGTCAAAAACTTCGCAAGCATTTCTCGTACATCAGCCTGGATGTGCAATAGTTGGAGTGATAGATCTACTGGATAGATCTAGGCTAGTAGATGCTTTGGGAAACACCTTCATCTTTCTTTTAAGCTGGCAGATGGTTTAAGTCCAGGCTGGACCGCCTGCTGTTGTTTTCAATGAAGGAGTGTTACCTTTTTGGATTCATGAAAGGCTCTCAATCAAAGCTAAAATGGCAGGCCAGTGCGGTGAATCAATAAAATCTCTACTTTCAGCTGGAGTGTCGGATAGTAATTCTTCTCGTGTCACTGCCTGGTTAAACAGTCATACTCCCACTAAAAGCCCTATAAGACATAATAGATTCATGTGGCGTTAGTCTATTGTACTGCATTTACCCAGAAAAAGGGAGAGAGGTTACTGTTTCACTAAAACAAACCAGACACTGATGCATTGTGTATCAAAATGTATTCACCCATTTCACTCTGCCTCATTAGAGCAGGGGGAGCTTGTTTTCTATACCGCTTGTGGAGCAGTGTTAAGATGTCTGACATATTCATTGCAAATCCTAGTTTAATGATGACTTAGACATCAAATCCCAAATGATTTTACATGCTGGCTTTCTGGTTTCCCATTACAGCCCATAGCCATGTGCTTTCTGTTTATTAAACTACAATAAAGATGTACAAACTGGATGTATTAGAACGTTTTCCAAGAGGCTTTAGAATGAATCAGCGGGCTCTGCAGAGCAATTATCCAACTGTATCATTTCTAATTGCAGGAAATTAACTTGCTGCATCTGATTTGATGTATTAAATTTCCTTGTATGTCATATTTTAGTAGAAAATGTTTATAGGACAAAGAGGTTTCATTCAAAACGAATCTAAAAGTCCTCAAATGTTACATATCAAGGCTCAGAGCGTGCAAGAAAGCATGCCTGCTTTGTGCCCTGCAGCTGGAAGCTGGTGGCCCTAAACCAGTCTTATTCAGATGCAGACGAGTTCCCCAGCCCTCAGAGATTCCCCAGTTGCATGTATCAGCCATGGAAAGCCTTCCCCTATTCACTCCCCAAGACTGACCTTGTATCAGAGAACTGGATTCGCAAAATGCATGCAAGAGGTCTGAGTTAAAGCTCCGGTTTGGAGCCCTCTTGTGTGCTACATTGCACTCTTCTGGGACAATCAGAAGTTAGATGCGAAGTTAGTTTCAAGTTAGACCCAAAGAGCCAAAGGCAAAACAGTTAGTGTCTTAGAGAGGAAAGGTTCATGTTCCAAACTGTATTTACCTTCCTTGTGGAAGACACCTGTTCAAGCAGTGGAAGTTTTGCTTCCTAGTACTCACATGGTGCTCACACATCTGCCACATCTACCTACATATCTTTATGCATATTACTCATGGGAATAATTTATTATTTTGAAGAAAATCCTTAAGCGAGTCTTTTCATTCCTTATTTTGAAGAGAACCAGATTACTTTTCCTAGTATACTTAGCAGTGCAGCTTGCTAACATTGTAATTCAGGGGTGATGTGCAGGATTTTTATATTTAATGAGACCCACATACCACATTATCTCACCATCTGCGTAGATCCGGGAATGGCTGTGGAAAGTTCCCATTAGTCATATTAACATCCATCATGCCTTCAGCTCACTGTGAGGATACAACCATGGAAACATTTCTTTCACCATGGAGGTTATTTTCCTTTGAAATTCCACTGAACTTTGTATCTTGGGCAAACTTAAATATCCCTCTCTGCTACTTGGCCAGGTATGACCCTGGCTACTAAACAAGGGCAGACTGCAAAATATCAAGGGTCCCCTCCTCCACCTCTCTGAAGCAAACCTCAGCAGATGTAGACAAGATTTTAATAGCTACAAAAAGAGAAATGCATGACAACCTCATTAAGGGAACTATAATAGGCTGTCAGAATATCTCCAAGAGGACAATATATCAATGTCTGGTTTGTTGCAGCATTGCTAACTATGGTAGTTTGCCCCTCTCATAATCTTTCATTCATCTTCTATTGGTCTGATTTCCAATAATACTTCACCACCACATGCATCCACTCTCTCTTTCAGCTGCCTCACAATTGCTGACATAACTCTTTAAGTACAGAAGAATTGGGGCTGGTAAGTGACAGTAATAAAAAAGCAGTTAGTGGTCCACCCCACTGCTAGCCCTGATACGGTACATTAGAAGGGTTTTCATTTTCTTCCCCTCTCTACCATCCTGAGGACCATTTTGTCCCATCCCAACATCTGCAGGAGGTCAAGGTCCAAGAGCACAGGGATTTTACACCATCTGCCACCAAAAAAAAAAAAAAAAAAGATTTTCTCAAGCTACAGCTGTAGCCTTTTAAGGCCAGATAGTGAGTGGACCCTGCGGTGTTAACAAGAGCAGGACAAATAACTAGAGACAAGCAACCTCTGCACGGAGGGGTGTGTGAGGTGTGTGAGAGACCCCAGCAAAGGAGGTGGGACTCTGGCGCCTTCCTGAGCTGATGGGCAGAACTGGTTGATTGGAGAGGGAAATGCATGTATCAGCATCTTCGAGGCTCCCAATCATCTTAAAATTTTGCTTCCAATACATGCTTCTTATGTTTGTCTTTTATTATTTAACATGTTCAAAGCAAATGAGTCACATAAGAGCCAGGGCCCCATTGTCCTAATTCCCCAAGAGACCCAATAGCCACCCTGAAGGAATTGTCCTGTCATGAAGAGCTATTAAGGAAAGAATGTGGTAACAGCAGCGTTAAATTACCAGATGAGTAGTATAAATATTCTCCTGCTTTTTCTCAGGGATTTTGAAAAATTTTATGTATACAAATTCATTCATCAGAAAGGTGTCTGTATTGTTTTCTCTTTATAACCCATCTCCAAAAAAAAAAAAAAAAAAAAAAGGAGGGAGAGGAAGGCCCTAAACATTGCTCTCAAGAGCTATTTAAAGTTATTTATCGCTGTAATGGCAAACCAATCATTATTAATTGTACCAGACCATTGTCTTTCATGTACACCGCAAGGCCGTGAGACATTATTAAAATAGATTTAAACCACTGCAGCTGGAGTTCTCCCCACCTTCCCCTTTCACCTTCTCCGACCCTTTGGGAAGATGAAATGGAGTCAAGCGATTTTGTTCCTTTTCTTTCACGGTGGAGCCGGCTTCCCTGTTCTGTTGGGGATCCAGCATTCCTCCAAACTAGAAGCGGTCCATAAGGGTCACGAGCCATCTCACACGAGGCTGTGACATCTGCTGAAACTGCTTCTGAAGCTGTTTCTGCTGTGAGCAAAAACTCACACCAGAGACCCCATAAGATTGCTTCCTCCTGTATATTTAAAGATTTTCTTTCCCCGCCTGCCTAGGAACCATCAGTCCCAGTCAAAAAGCAAGAGAACAACAGTGGACTTCCAGACTTTTCTGTTCATGAGTCAGTAAACAGCACTGTTGCTGAACCTGATTTTGTACATCTTAAGCAGCTGTGGTTACAATAATAGGTGTTGAATGAAATGTGCCAATTGCAGAAAATTGTCAACGCATTATTGTGGCTAACAACTGAGATACGAATGTTTCAGTCAGAGCAAGAGGCAATTTTGTAAACAAGGAGCATTCCTAGGGGTATTGTGATAGTTAAGACCAGTATGAAGTAGACCTGAAATAATTGTAGTGACAAAGGCTACAGCTCTGCTCCAGCTGGAGTTGATGACAACCCTCCACCTGATTTCCATAGGGGCAGGATCATGCCCTATGGGGAAACACACCTAGCACCAGCCTGTGCTCTGCAGCTTTACTCACACGTGCCCAGGTATCACCTGGAGTTCAGGTCAGACAATTTAAACTAGCTGATTAGGTGGCCCAGTGCCCGTGTGGATGCTGCATTCCCTCTACTGGTCCAAACACACTTCCAGCAGCAATCCCCCACTGCTCGCTGGCTGTGACAGCTCTGGGCACAGATCTGAACTCTGCTGCCCAGTAATCCCAGTGACCAGACGCTGCCTGACCTACTTTTAAACTCTCCAGTGTTGTTTTAGAGATGCCTCTGCTCTTGGCTTTGCTGATATTCGTGAGCACATGTGCAGGGCTCCCCCGAAAGCTACTCTCACACTTGTGGCCTTGTGGAGGCAGAGGAGACTGGGCTGTGTTTAGGCCGGGAGGGTGAGGAGGAGGATGGGAGGAATGGGACCATGAAAGCTTTGAGTCACCCCGAGGTTGAAGATGCCTGTGGGGAGATGGCAGATAGGAGAAGCTGAGAAAAGCCAGGCAGGAGGAAGGAGCGGGGGCAGTCGTGAGAACAGAGAAGGCCAACACAAAGCTTTAGTGCTGCCTGCACACTGTTTGACACAATTAGAGAGACATTAATCTTTATCTTCTGAAGGTTTATAGTCTCCTTGGTGCACCATAGAGCTGAAGAACGTTGGTCCAGAATGGGGACAAAGGACGGCATGGGATTAGTCAAGGGCACAGTGTCTTATGCAGGGCCTCCACAGTCACCCTAGGAAGTGGCAGACGCTTGGACTTTTCGAAGCACAAACCAGCAAGGAGCTTATTGAGGGTAGAGAGAGAGGGAACAGAAAACAAACCGAGGCCTGGCAGCTCTTTGCGGTTCAGCTGGAATAAAAAAATACTAAGGAAAAAAAAATTAAATCATGTCTGTTACCTCAGAGCCCTTCTCCTTCTGTGTGGCCTTTCTTAAGAGAGTGACTGTATGTGTAATGATGAGGTAAGGAAGCTGAAAGATTACTGGTTTATGATGAATCATGTACTTCCTGTTATTAAATAAAAAAGAATAGAGTGGAATGAACAGCCTTAAGTCACTACAAAGAACAAGCTTTCAAGTAGGGCAGGCAAAAAAGGAATTTCTAGTTGCAAATTTCCATGAATAACAACCAAGAAGTGCCTTGCGCTAGGACTGATGCTTCAGCATTCATCCATAGCCTATGAAAAATTTAAAATCATCTTGGCCAGCAACCCAGTAACTGGTCATTTGTATTCCATGAGTTGCAGAGCAACCCCAAAAGTAAACAGGTAAATGCTGTTTGCTTTGTTTTTCCTCATGCAAGCCCAAAATAGATTATTTGCACATTAGAAAGTCTGCAGCTGGTGCTTGTCACAAAGTGATTCGTGTTTCAGTGTTTGAGCACACGGGTTCCTCCGCCCAGATGTGCATCTCCAGCCTGTGCTGCCGTTTGGGGAGTGCTCTCAGCAGTGATGGCTTTCAGGCACCCCTTCTCTCAGGTCTGTTTTTCCACTGCATCATGACCGGTTGCAGCAGGAGATCCTGAAGCTCCCCAAAGGTAGGACAACTGTCCCTGTCACCAGGAAAAGTCCTCTGACACATGTGGCTTCCAAGATTCTGCTAGAGAGAGCTGGCAGAGGCATCAAATCCTGGCAGATGGACAAGCAGATCCTGAGATGTACCTGGGCGGTGGGGTGTGAGAGAAGAAACAGTGGGAAGTTGCCCCTGTGGTCTCACAGTTCCCAGAGAGCAAAGCTGGTCTCCCACAAAGTAGACATTACTGTCCCACAAGGCAGCAAACACACCAGGGAGTGACTTGATACAGATCAATGCGTCCTTTTCTGGCAGAACTCAAACTGAGGTCACGAGCTCTGATAAAGACCGCATGTGCCTTTTCTAGTGAAACGGCAATTTCAACCGGTCTGCATCAGCAGAAATACTTCTGCCCTCTGAGGCAGGAGTGAAAGCACAATATTTCCAGTGGTATGCTTAAGGGAAGACAGGTTTGGGATTACAGCCATCCTATTAACAAAAAATTGGCGCCCTTCCCTGCACTGCCTCGTCCTTCCCTGTACAGATGACTTTGTCCTTCCCCTCACCTTTCTGCACCCGCTCTCCCCTTCTAGTGATCCACTTGCCTTGGAAAATCCTGCCTATGCTACGGGTTCTCTCCAGGTTGTTTACAGAGGAATTTAGGCTGTGGTGTCATGGAACATGCAACATGCTTATGCAGCAACTTGCTGTTGGCCAAAGGGTGAGGTTTCTTTTGCTCCTCTGCTCTCGTGCCTGGTTCCCTGCTGCCTACTCCTGTTTGTCGGACTCTTCCCGTCGCCAATTTAAATCACTCAAATTATCAAAATCTCTGCATTTCTTTTGGGTTTGTTTTCTGCCATTTTCATGAGTTGGCTCAGCTTCTGCAGGGACCCTTTAAATGACAAGCCAGGTAAGCGAACAGGGACCTTTTATACAGGGCTGAGCAGTCACAATAACTGCCCCAGCCTTCTAAAAATTATTTTGAACGAAGATGACTGCAAAAACTCATTTGCCAGGGTGCTGAAAAACTGTCAGTCATTGCGGAGGCCCCTTCTGTTCTTGTGCTGGTGCTATGGGAGATGCTTCATGCAGTGAGTTCCCAGGCCTTGGCACTGAGGGCAGGCAGTTTTACTCACACCATTTACAGGGATCACAAAATGAAAGGCATCGGAAGAGATATCTGTTCCTTTTATAGAACTATACACACACCTGGACAGATGATGGCTTGGTGAATGGCTGCTAAAAGATGTTATGGAATAAAATGGAGATGAGTGTTTTCAGCCCAGGCACCTGGCAGAAATAATGTGTGTGATGTGGGAAATAAATGGCATCCCCTCAGATCGTGTGCAGTAGAGGTGGATGTGGGCTCATTGTTTTCATGCACAAAAGGACCAGCAGTTACATCTGAGCTGAGTAAAAGACACTGGGATGAAAAGCTTGACATCCAGCCAGTCAAAAAATCTAACTATTCAGGAAAGAATCCATCTCTGTAGCATGCACATACATAGGTGGATATAGCGGTCCTTCTTCTGCAGTGTGAACATGAAGAGATCTTAGATGTTTATTTCGTAACATTTTTTCCCAAACTAAATTGCAACCTACCTTCTTTCCTTTTGGGCAGTTCGGTTTCCCTGATTCCTTCATGTGCACTTTTAGTTCAAACAAAGGTAGACAATAATGTCTTTGAGATGACAAGCAGGGATGTATATCTGGGATGAGATTGGACCTTGTTGCTTCCTGGAGTGTCTGAGCAGGTGGTACCTTATTGGGCAGTCTGAAGAGGTTGCTCTGACTCAGGTAGGACTCTCTGCATCATGCTGTGGGTCTCTCCAAGGAACAAGAGCTTCAAAAAGCCGCAAATATGGTCTGTAGTTCTATCCTGTCCTATGTTGTTTGCCTCATTTATCCAAGACACAGCACAAACCCTTATTTTTAGATGTGTTAAAATGCTGTAGTTTAAAAAATAATTTCATTCCATTTGATCTGTCATTATAAAGATGAAACTGAGTTTTTCCATTTCAGGAACATTTTGTTCTCTTTTTAAGCTCAGTGTTTTACTAAAACTGAGAAGACACACCAAAGAGAGATCCGCAGACCTTGAGAGGAGATTCTTTGTGTGAAGTCATTAATATTGATTTTACCTGACACACCTGCAGTAAGAGAACAAAATTGTTCCGGTTGTATACAAGTAATCTCTATTGAAATCAGTCTTCTGGCCTGAATGGAACAATTACAAATCTAAGATGGAATAATTTCAATTTCTTTTGGTGTTTTTGCTGGTCAGCTGCATTATTTTATTTGGTGTTTATTTTTTGCAACTTTGATGCTCCTATAGAATCAGACCTCCCTCATTTGACATGGCATGAAGTGTGTTAAATATTTTCAACTTAAAGATTGTCAGCATTAGGAAAGTTTGCCGTTAATATGAGTATTTATTGCTCCTCACTAAAGACATAGTGTAATAAAGAAGCCTATTTTCTTCAGATACTAATTAGACAGGTACATAATTAAACATCTTAAATAATGAAATACATGCTCTGTAAAAGGCTAAAAATATCTGGCCATAAATTAGTCATTCAGCCTATATTAATAAATAAGTTCTGGATGTCAGCTCACAAAGATTTCCTTTCTGTAATTTGACCACCAGCATGTGCATTGCAAACACATCAGACTCCCCATCTAGACACTGCTCAGATGCATTTTTTTGGGCTCCTGGATCACTGGACCTTGCAGAGCTGGAGGGTTTTGTGTACGTATTGAGTCTGATCTGATTCTCGTACGTATATCTTGGCACATGGACTTAAACAGAAAGAGCATATAGCCATATATATAGTGGGCACTGGGAGGGAAATGGTACGTCGTGAGGCAGAACATACTCTTTGGCAGGAAGGTTTGGGGAGAGGTAGATTTGTGGTATAGTCACACACATCTGGGAATACACATGCAACATTTGTAAAATTTCATTTCCACCTACCTGAAAGAATGTCTGACGTCTGACAAGGTCTTTTTGCAGAGAGGTAGGGACACTGTGTCTGTAGAGGATACGTATGGGCCTATGTGGCAAACCTGACCTACTTTGGTGTCAGTGGGTCCAGGCTTTCACCCCCAAAGCCAACTGAGAGATCCTGGGGCTTGCCTGTCACGGGTGCCTTATGTTCCTGGGAAGCTAATCCCCTTCGCTGCTCCCTTCACCTTTGCAAAGTGAGGACTGTGTGTGCGTGTAACCTACCCAAACGAAGTGTGAGGACTCACTGTCTGATATTCATACTGGACCAGAAAGATTTTATGGTCCAAAAGAGTGCTAGTGGTTACTCTTAGCCAGGTTTCCTAAAGAAATTAGACTCACGAGATCCCACTGTCTGTATTTGCTTTACTGTTGTACTTCCTTTAATGACTGTTGAAACGTTCATTTGAAGCAAATTTTAAGCAGTAGAGGCTCTAGGACATTGTAGTCCTATGAGTCCTGTAAAAACAGGCATGTAAGCAGAGGAAAGACAATCAGATTGGTACTGCCACCAAAGGAAAACCTGCCATGACAGCACAGCCAAGTAGCAGGCACTAGAGAGTCCACTTAGCAAACAGACCACGGCCACTGGAGAAGCTGGGAACAAAGCTCACAGTTTATAAAACAAAGAACTCACGCAAACTGTGTAAGCACCCCTGCACAAGAAGGTACTTGTTTAATTTGCTTAACTTAAATGATAGGGAAAGGGCAAATTGGTTTTGGAAGAAAAAAACCCACCCCGCTTCTCCACTGGCCTTTTGCCCTTTTCTAAAGCCTTGCTCAAACTAAATCTTCGTGAAGGTTCTGAAATATTTAGTTACTGCCTTTCCTTTTCTTCGCATTTTTTTTCTTGTGTATTTCTGGACTCTGGCCAGAATGCGAAACAGATTGCTGAATACAGCGAAAAAAAGCTGTTCTCAAGGTACTTCCATGCCATCTGAAAGCTAGAAATGCTGTAAATCTTGAGCTAACCTGCTCTTGAAACCTTGAAACTTGCTGATGTTGCACTTCCCTAGTCTGTGCTACCAGGTATAACCGCTGACTGTTCTTGCATTAGCAGGTCCCACCTTACCAGGGCTGGTCTGCAGATACCAAGGTAACGCTGCTGTTCGGTGTGGTACCACACAACTGCGACACCATTCAGGACTGCTGCTTTGCAGTGTGCAATCCTAACATCAGCCACAGTCTCTGCTTTGTGGTCTGTGCTCTGCTGTTGCCTCTGTCTTTTTTATCCCTTGGTGTCTGTCTTAGAGCTGAAGTGGCGCTTGCCTGCAGGGTCTCACAAATTTGGCTGTGGGGAGAGGAGATGGATGTTGCCTCCTACTTCTCTGCATCCTATCTCAGAACAAAGAGGTGCAGTAGACAATCATAGGATGGTTCAGGTTGGAAGGGACTTTAAAGATCATCAAGTTCCAACTCCCCTGACACAGGCAGGGACACCTCCCACTAGACCAGGTTGCTCAAAGCCCCATCCGGCCTGGCCTTGAACACTTCCAGGGATGGGGCATTCACAACTTCTCCGGGCAACCTGTTCCAGTGTCTCACCACCCTCACAGGAAAGAATTTCTTCCTAATATCTAATCTCAGTCTCCCTCTTTCAGTTTAAAACTGTTACCCCTCATCCTACTGCTCCACTACCTGATAAAAAGTCCCTCCCCATCTCTCCTCTAGGCCCACTTTAGGTACTGGAAGAGTGCTATAAGGTCTCCCTGGAGCCTTCTCTTCTACAGGCTGAGAAGAAGAGCTGCTGCATGTGTGAAGCCAGTCCAGGATAATGCCTGTGTTAGCGGCATGCTGGGATGAGGGTTTTATAATCCCACAGAGAGGCATGGAACCTCCTGCAATGCCTCCTGTGATGCTATTTTTTGTAGCAGGCTCTATCACCATGTCCTAGGGACAGGTCTTTCCTTGCGTTGGACATCAGGATCAGCTGAAATTAGGTAGAAAGGATTGTTCAGCTCATAATGCCTGTCCCCTCAAACTCTCCTGACTTTGCCAATTCTGGTAATGTGTCGTGGTTTTATTACATTAGAGTATTTGGTAATATTGTATTTGGTTTTTTTATCAGTGTTTTGAAACTTCCAAATAGTACTGCCTAAAGAGTCCTGTTCACTTATTCCTTCTGGTTGTTTGGGACATCCTTGTCTTACTTTGATTTAAACGTTCAAGACGCAGGCTGTGCCTTTGCTAGGTTATTGCGATCCTCAAAATAACATATCCCTGATGACTGGCAGGATCTCAAGGAACTGCTGTAGCACAGGTAACGAACAAGGTTTTTATTAAAACTCCTGCAGCCAGGAAACCTTCTAGCCAGGTTTCAAGATCATGTCAACAAATGTAGTTTAGATAAGTCTCCAAAAGACTCATACCCCAAATGGACATATTTTCCATAATTAACGTACATTGAATTATTGATTTCTGTTTTCAGAGAGTAAAATCAAACCTAACAAAGGGAAAGAATGAATATTTTTGCATCCAGTTAATGAAACATAGTGAATTATTACAGAGTGCAGATTAATTCCAACCACGTTTGCTGTGGAAAATTCTAGTCCTTTTGTTCTGGGTTTTATTCTTCTGAAAAGTCAGCCTCGTAAGAGATAGGCTGTGCAGCCTTTACCCACACAGATAAGCTTGTATTCACACAAGAGCTCTGTTGCTTCGCAGACAACAGCCTGAGGAAGTAAGTCCTGCCACTTCTGCTGAGAATTTAGCAGATGTGTAAATGACAATAAACACAAATAAGGTCTACACTGTGTATCCATTTGGAGAGCCACTTGTTGATGTGAGTGTGTCAGCTGATCTCAGAGCAGCATGTGCACAAGAACAACTGCTCAGCAACAGGAGAACGGCTCTGGAAGGAAGGGCAAAAAATGTCACAGAAAACTGTAAAGAAACATTTCCCCTTTTTGATTGTGGAGGAGGCACAAACCATTTATTACATGTGGCAGCTGGCAAAGAGAAAGAGAGAGAAGAAAGGGCTGTTCAGACAACTTGAGAAAGCCACTCATGAAAAGTTGGGATTTAGTTATTCCATCTTGGGTTGATTGATACGTGTACCTTCACTGTATCTTCCTTATACCCACAGTCTCTTCATGGGCTGACTAAGCATCTGATATTATGATACTTGATTAATTCCATAATTATTGATGCCCTATTGATAAGGTACCTTGCACACAGACACTTCCTGCCCCCAGGAACAGTCTTTCTAGAGAAGCAGCCAAAGGACAGGATGGGGGCACTTTATTTCCCATGCTTTAGAGACAAGGAATTGGACATAATATAGATGAATTTGCTTTCCAAAAGTTACCGAAGAAAACTGTATCAGAGCCAGGAAATGGTTTTGTGTTTCTGGATTCCCAAGCTACAGCTTTAACTATTCCTTTCCCTCAGGTAAATGGAAACATTTATGAATTAGTGATGCCAGCGAGGTCCTACAGTGATGGGACACAGACCAGTGGGTGAATGGGTGTTTATAGATAGGGCATAAACCTAAACTATACGTGTAACTGTATGATCTCTGACTATCAATCAAAATTGCTTTCTTTCTGCCAAGGAAAGACATATGCCCACTTATTAGAGTATTTTAGTAAGTATGGCTTGAAAAGTTACTTCTCACCTGTTAAGGATATGTGTTAAGATCTACAATCCAATCCTGTATCACTTCGGGTTCAAATAAAGCTGGGTGAATTATATGAATTCAGATGAATACTCAAGTTCATGACAGTAAAATTTGTTACTTACCGTTCCCTGTCCCTGAACTTTCAGAGCAGAAGCATTCCTACATTCCAGGGGAGGGAGAAGACAACGGGGATGTTCTCATCACATAATTTTCAGAGGCTGGACCAAAAAAAAAAAGAAAAAGAAAAGAAAAGAAAAAAAAAAAGAGAGCACTCATGCCAAGCATACATCAAATTTTCACATAATTTCTATAAATGAGTTGCATTAGAAGACTCAACAGTTGAAATTATGCAAAATCAATATGCTGTCATCCATGGATATGAGCACGTCTCAAGGGCAGTTTCATTTCTACAGAGAGAGGTGATGGTAGTTGTGAAATGTATGTTGAGGGTTGGAATTAACCCAGAAGCCCATATGTTGTGCATATGAATAGAACAGAAGCCCGGTAGGTGAATGATCTACATAGGGATAATCAAATCTAGGGGAACTTGATAGCCATGAATCTACATCTAGCCTTTTTTTAATTTTTTTTTTTTTTAACAGACTAGCATCATACCAATTAGAGGACCATCACAAACAGAATTGCTTTTACCAAGTTACAGTGAAAAACCTGGGGTTTTGATCTATTTCATCCAACCATCCCACTGTACTTGATTTCACTGTCAATATGTGCCATGGCAAATATGATTTCCATTTCCAAGTGTTGTACTGTATTCCATGTGGTAGGGAGATCCTGATCTGGTGTTTTTGTTTAAAAACCACAACGTATTCAGAGGAATTGAATTCTCACAGGCACGGCATGACTAGGAAAATGGCTGGCTCATCCTCTGTTGTAAATATGTGTCACTGTTCCCTGTCGCTCACAGGGAAATACAAGTTCGTAATGACAACAGAGTTGGAATACATGGCACTTACTCACCATTTGCATTTCCAGCCAATGGAACAACACTTTTTTGAATCTCAAACTCAAACAAATCTGCCTTTTAACATACTGGTCTCCTTTTATTTGTGCAAAGCCTTTTTTTCTTTCTCCTGAAAAACCCCACACCCCAACAACCATTGCTTGAAAATATCTTAAATAACATTGGATTTACTTATTGGAGTGTTATGTGGGAGCACTGAGATTTATTTCAGTTTCATTCCTGTCATTTCTTAAAAGAAAACAATGGAAACAGAAAACATGACATCGGAGAGTACAAGGTTCTGGCAGCTTGGCATCTCTTTCATACTGTCATGGAAAGCAACTATAATGCCAAATATTTTCTGTTTTTTTCTGAGCATCTTTCTTATATATCAGAGGTAAAAAAAAGATATTGGAATGAGATGGTAAGGCTGGATTATGATGGAAAGGAATTTGGTACATTCATGAGTTTGAGTATGTTTGGATAAATGAACCTGGAGTTTGTATATCGGGAATTTGGTAGGAAGCAGCAAAGAAAAGGGCAATGTTCTTGATCATTTTGCCTCATCTGCTCCATAAGAGTGTTTTTTAAGGAAAATGAGGATCCAACGTATGCTTTGATCTCAGTGAATAATTGCCAGGTTTGTGAAAATTGGGGTGACAGCATTTTGTACAGTGATGATGCTGTTTTTATGTGTTTTTTGCAAAAGTAAAGTTAATGGGGGAGGTCAGCTTTGTCCCATAAAAAATACCATGTTAAACCATGACTCTGGTAGTCAGTGGATGGACTTTTCCTTCTATTTTAAGTAAATTCTAATTGGTTGCCCTTTAACATGCATGAGATTTTTTTGTTCATATGAGCTTGTAGCTTTCTTGAACAGGAGTTTTGCATGCCGTGGTTGCGGGTTGAAGCCACCTTCTTTCTGCTTTTCCCCTCCTTCAGACCATAAAAGATTTCCACCCAAGGCAGGGTGCAGCACCACCAGTCCACTTGCACACCCACCATCCGACCCCGGGAGTTAAAAGTCCAGAGAACTTGCTTTTGCGTCCACTTCTCATTTCTGACTGTTGCACGATTCTTGGCCCTCTTTCCTAGGGCTCTGCCCATTACCCTGGTGCAGGATGGGGTTGTGCACATCTTCTCATGCTGTGGGCAGCAGAGTAGCCCTCCCATTGAGCAAGAACTTGGTGTCTTTGCTTTCCATCCCTTTTTTCTTTTTGGCACAATATAAAGTTGAAGGCGATTCAAGCCTGCTATAGCTTGATGTTTGCTGATTGAGAACGGACCTGGTTGAACCTGAAGCTCAGGCTCTAAAGTTTAGGTGTAACAATAACCAATAACCAAGACCTGGAGCATTTGAGAGAGGTTCAAGTTCTGACCAAGACATACAGAGAAATGAGTGAAAGCAGTCATTCTTCAGGTCGTTGTGGGATGCTCACAGAAGCATCATACAATTTTTCGAAGGCGATCAGAATCACAGGCAGGAACTTCCAATCCAAGTCAGCAGCGCAGCTATACTCACACGCCTTTTGGGTCAGTGGCTAGTACCACCATTGTTGGAGCTAACTAGTGCTGGGAGGGTCAAACAAAACTCACTCATAGGATAAATTCCTTCTTATTTCTATCCATATCGGTACATTTTTAGCCTGTCCCCTGAACCAAGAGTGATTTTCTCCCTCTTTCCTAATTCTACCTATTGTAATTGGAGAAGCTGGTACTATTCAGACAAGTCTTGGATCTTTTAAAAATCAGTAAACTACTGTCCTCCAAGATGTCTTTGACAGCTGTCTTCTGATATGCAGTGCCTGTTTTTGTTATGGGAAGGATTAATGCACAATTTATATTTCCCTATACCCTTTGCTGTTGTGTATTTCTATATGGTGTCATTTCTTATTCATTTCCTCCCTGAATTGGACTTCCCTCATATTTTCTACTTGCTTTATATAGCGTTTTCTCCACTTTAAACACTCTTACTGATACAGCAAAGCACTGACAGCATTGCACAAGATTCCTGTGAGACCTCATCTGGAGTACCTTGTGTAACTTCTGATTGGGAACTGACAGATTCTTGCACAGCTAATTGGGGAAAGGAAAGATTATCATATGAGAGAAAAAATAGAAGATCCTGGCTTGTTTAGCTCCACAAACTGAAGGCTGAGAGGGGTTATAAGTGCTTGTCTGTGCATCAGGGGGTTAAACACCAGCAAGGAATTAAGATCTTTTTATGCAAAGGCTGATGTTGACATAAGAACCACATGGGTATAGGCTTGTTATGGATCTATTAAGCCTTGGAGTTATGAGGATGTCCCTAATGGTTACAGCAGTGAGGTTCTGAGGTCTTCCCATCAGGGTGGGGAAGGACTAACTGCTTCCAGGATGGAACTTGATAGTGTTATAGAGAAAGAAAGCATGATGCGATGCCTGAAGCAGTAAAGGACCAAAGTCAGTGAATTTAGAGGTTAATTCCAGTCTCTCTATCTGGCGGTCCCAGATCCAGACTGTAAGTCTGGATTTCTAGAAGAGACTTAAGTGTTTGTCTCCTGTTATATCCCATAGAGAATGGAGAACAATCCAGCTCAGACAAAAGTAGATACCAGCATTTGATCAGTCTCCACTAACTGTAATGAATAGACACCTACCTTTAGAGATGTCAATTTAAATATTAGCCCTAGAATCTCATTGTACTCTGAGTTAATTAACTTCATAAGTCACAGGGGCTTGACTCAGCCGGCTAAGGCATGGTGTCTGTGCCATCTGAGAGGCCCTAAGGCTAGTAACAAATTCGCAGAGACAGGCAGATACGGCACAGGACCTGCAGAAGACCTGCTTTCTTCTGAAGGAGCAGTCGGGGTCTCAACAGAGATGAGGGCATCTTAGAAAGCACGAGGTGCCTATATTCAGGCAACTGAATTGGACCTCAAACAGTGGGGACGATGAATTGGAAGTCAAAACCTCGATAGCATTTTCTCCTCTCCTTGTCTCCTCTCTTCTTTTTCTGATTTTCTTCTGTATTTATCTTACTTGGCTTCAGCAGTTATGTACAGCAGAACAGACTCCAGAATCTTGAAAAGCAAACAGAATTATGCATATTTAAGCTAAAAAGAAATCAACTGAGAGTGCAACTTTGCTTCCCAAGTAAAGGCTTCCATGTGCACTGGGCACGTGAATTCCCTTTGTACAGCCCCAGTCCTTCTGCTGATTTTTCATTAATGTTCCCAGCACAGTAAACTGAGCAGTTTAAGATTTACTACCAGGCTTCTCAATGACACCAGCTAGTTTCTTCTTAGCCAGCAGAAGTCTTTTCATAATGTAGGGCAAGAAAGAACTTTAAGGAAGGGCAAACAGCACCAAAAGGTAGAGCGCTGGTTCGCCGCAGGATCCCTGTTGCCAACCATTATTAATATGCTCATTTCTGGATTTGTCTTTGGGGCTTTCCTTGCACAGTGACGTTAAAAGTCTTGGCAGATGTTAAAAGTAAACACATTCTGCAGTGTTCGTCTCCTGTGTGTAGGGAAGGAAGGTGTGACTGATCACCGCCTTGCAACCCCTTGATAAAAACAATCAGTGTTACCGAGGCACGTGGAAGGAAAGAAATGCAAACCAGACTGTAGCGAGGGCTTCTTGAGGGAGTAAGAAGGGTAGGAGAATAAGACAGAAGATTTAAGAAGAGACAAGAGATTATGCAAATATGAGCTGTGAATAACATTCTGGCAGTACAACCCCTCCAGAGATAACTTGCCACCTGCATTTCTCTAACAGGCACCTCCAAGTCAGTGAGAGAAATGGAGCAGCTTTTGAACAAAAAGGCAAGGGGAAGAAAGAAAAATCAGACTAAGTGCTCTTTAATTCTAGCCACGTTAAACTCTAAATGCTGCCAAAAAGCTGGTAATAAAATTTAATTCTTTCTGAGGACATGACGATCAGTCATCCGACGAAGAATCAAAGTCTCCTGGGAGTGTTTCTTCCATCGTGGGGCTTGAGTAGACTTGACCCTCTCAGCATTTCATATTTCATAATTGAACTCAATGTCCCTCACACTTTTAACATCTTCCTAGATTAAAAAAGAGCATTAATCACTCTCGCCTCGGAGCAGTGCTGAAGAGGGAAGTAGGACACCAGGCGCAGCTTCAGAGAGGCCCTGGGGGATCAAGGTGATCGGTGTCTCGGTGCGTGTGTTAGCACGTGTTTGTGTCTGTGTCACAAATAAACAAAAAACTCCCTGCAGGCGCATTACAGACCCCAATACATTGCTCCAATATAAATGATCTACCACCACCTTAATAGTTTCACTCCAGAGATGGTGGCATACAATTGAGCACTGCGCTTCTGCGGCTTATCTCTGGAGAAGTGAAAAAAAATAATAAAATAAAATCCCTTTTTAACTGGGTGCTTTGTTATGATTTATACATTTCTTTTTTGAATAGCTGGGGTTTATCTTCTTCAGCTGCAGGAACTTTGAGCAAATGATAAACGAAAACATCAACCCAGAGCCTGCACTAATGCCTGACACAAACATGTCACTCGATATTTAAGTATTTATTTATTCATTTATGTTTTTGTAGTCTCTTCTTAGGCGCAGAACCTTTGTATTTATTATAATAATGGTGACAAAATGTGGGAATGGGGCGGGAGGGGGGAGAGAGGGGGGAAGAGAAGAACGAACATAAATGCAAGGATAAAACACAAAAGCTGCGGCACCAGAGACGGAGGAATGGTCCTCATAGAGCTGGGGCGGTCGCTCCTTCTCTTTGTTTTTTGCTTTGACTGAGGAAAACCCAGTTGGGGAGCAGGCTGCCCCCCTCGTTTTGAGGCTAGCAAGGCCTAGAGGGCATTTTGGGGCTCGGCCAGGAGGAGTGGCTGAGGGAGAGTGGGGTCAGAGGAGCCTGAAGGGCCCTGGGGGCAGCTTGAGGCCTCCAAGAGGACTATGGTGGGGCCAAAGCCCAGGAGGGACCCGGCCGGCCATGGGGTTGCCCCCGGCCCGGTGGCGGGGTGGTCCTGCCACCAGCAGGGCTACAAATTGCCGTGGCTGCGGGCCCGTGATGGAGAGCGGGGAGGTGTTGGGAAGGGTGGTGGTGGTGGTGGTGGTGGGGGTCCCCTTCCGCTTGGTCGATCCGCAGGGAGAGCCACGGGGCTGGGGGGAGCAGTGGAGCGAGAAGGGGACAAAAGCGGTGGCTGGGGCTGGCTGCCGGGAGAGGGGTGCCTGGCTGAAATCCTTCACAGCGCCAGGACACAAAAACTCTTAAATCTTCATTGGAAAGTCATTAGAAATCTGTCGGAGGGGCCGGGTGCAGATTGCCAGGGGAGGGGACTCAAAAAAGCCCCTCCGGGCTCCACAATACCTGAAATGAAGTGGAAGGGATGGGGTGGGTCTGGGAAGCAGATTTCCTGCCATAACTAAAGCCCCCCTTTCAGCCTGCTTTGCAACAGTTTTACGATGTGTTAGAATTTACATTCACGTGTTGTTAACCATTCTGCGGCGCAATGAAACGTTTTATCTGTCTGACCTCAACCTTTGCCATATGCTGGTGCAAACTGTTCAGCTTAAGCCTGGGTGAGTTTAAGAAAAGGAGGCAAGCAGATTTCCTGCCATAACTAAAGCCCCCCTTTCAGCCTGCTTTGCAACAGTTTTACGATGTGTTAGAATTTACATTCACGTGTTGTTAACCATTCTGCGGCGCAATGAAACGTTTTATCTGTCTGACCTCAACCTTTGCCATATGCTGGTGCAAACTGTTCAGCTTAAGCCTGGGCGAGTTTAAGAAAAGGAGGAAAAAAAAAAAAAAAGAGGGGGAGAAAAAGGAGGGTCCGAAAAGCACATTGCTGGGTAGGCTCTGTTGTTGCTCTTGATAGCTGCCTTCCTCTCCATTTTCCATGGAAACCTTTTGAAAGCTAATACAAAAAAAAAAAAAAAAAAAAAAGCAAAAAAAAGGGAAAAAGAAAAAGATCCATGCAGATAAATGAATAGGGGCTCAGAACATGGCAGCTCTTCACTAATTGTCCACTTTACATATGCTCCTTCATGTCTGGTGATTCCTTTTGTATTGTGGAGAGACAGCAATGAAACTTCATTATACTGTGTTAAGGAGAGGCGTATGGAATGCGTTTGCAATTGATTGGAATGAGTTTTATAAGGTTTTTATTTATTTTATCCTAATTTCCTGATTGCTTTCTCAGACCAGTTCGTTTGAAAGAGTAGGAGATGGGGATTATGGAAGGAGTGCTAATTTCGTGATACAAGCTGGTAATTCATAATGAAAGACCCCATTTTGTTCTTTTGAAGATATGCCTGGTTAACTTGGAAATTCCACCCTGTTTCTCTTAGGGATCTGCACTATGGCATTGCCCCAGTCCTGCTATTCAGTTCCTCTGAAGCTATGGTTATGGACCTGTCTCTGCATTTTGCCTGTGGTGTCTAGATGTGGTTAAGTGTTTCTAACCTTGCGTTTTGGGTCAACTAAGCAACCCAGACTGCACTTCCTAATATCTTGTGTGATGGATTTTCATGGAAATTTCGTTATTCCTGTACTGAGAAACATCAGTTTTTCTTCATCCCACAGGTGCCTCTGGAGCCAAGTAAAGATGGTAGCACTGAGGAAACCTGGCTTCAACACAGCCACTTGAATGGTCTCAGACTAGTCCCTAAGGAGGATGTCCACAAAGGTGTGGTAATATCGTCATGTTCAGCAGCAGGGGGGCTTTGGGATCAAAAAAGCTTGAGTAGCCCCTGTTCAGCTGTGAAGTCCATACCTGAAGAAGGTGCTTTAGCAAATGCATGGAGTTGTTTATGAGAAGGCTTTGAATGCTTAAGGACATTAGATTATTTAGGGGTTAAGCAAGTCCTTGGTGAATCAACTGGTAGCACTTACATTCCTGGAAGGCCCTCAACTCCTTTTTTAAATCTCACTATTGCTCTCTGACCCTCACTCTGTAAAGCCACAGTGGTCTTGTGGGGCATTCAGGTAAGAGAACTCTCAGGGCTAGATAAGGCGGCTCATATACTCACTGTAATAATGAATCCCCAAATGAAGAACCTAATTATGTATGTTAGAGTTGTGAGCTGATACAGCCCATCAGTAATTCTTATACTGGACCAATCACTGCTGCAGCTTCTTGCAGTATATATTGCTGCATTTCATGGTGTGTGGCATGTCTGAGGGAAATAAAAATCATTTTTGCTTTCTGTGAAACCCTGCCAACCCATCTCACATTTTTATAAGTAATTTCCATTCTGCTATGGTCTATTACACATGATGTTTTGAAAGAGTGGGAAAGAGTTAAGCAAAATGAAGACCATTATCAATATTTTATTTGTCACAGCTGAAAAACTACATTTATAGGTCAGTCCATTGCAATCCATTCATTGATTTCAGTACTCAAAGCCCTTCAGGGAGTGTCTAAAATCCACTGATGTTTTGGAGTGCTAAGTTTTGTGTTTAGATTTCTGATAAAACTGAAAGATGTGTCAAAATCATGTAACAGATCCTGGATCTGATTTACCACTGTACTTTTCCAGTCTCTGCTGGTGTTAACTCCAGTGATTTCATCAGACTAGAGCTGCATGGTATTGATTTAATTCTTATGTTGATGTGGCCCTCCAGAGACATACTTCCCTGCTCTTATTCCCACTGACTTCAGTTCAGGAACATAATCAGGATCATAATTAGGAGTGATGACCTGATTCAGTCAGGCATAGAAATACAGGCCACTATTGAAGTTTCTCAGTAGTGCTACTGACTGTAGTGGGGCTACTTTCTTCCTTAATGTCAAGCATGTGCTTACGTTCCTTGCAGATTGTTCTCTGCTGAGTTCTGTGAAAGTGGAAGTCTTTTGACTGGCTATAACAAGTTTTGGATCAGGTCCACAAATGGAAGAAACTTGGTAAGAGATTTAAGACGACCCAGGAGCTAAACTGCAGTTGTTCCTCGATCCCTGTCTATGCAATTCCACTTGCTTCAATTAACTTTTATGTTTGTAACTGGAATGGATAGAATTTGATCAAAGTCCCTTTCAGAGTACATTCATGGTATTGCCTACAAACCCATTACTTTCAGAAAGCAAAGTAGGATAATGTGCTTCTTTCTGCAGATTGTGACGTCTATTCTAGCTGCCATTGAAATATCTGGTGCCTCAAGAAGCATAGCCAGCAGGGTTCAAATGTTTTTGTTTATGTGTATTTTTTCAGGCAAAAATGTGCCAAACTCCAGCATTGGTTACAGGCTTCTGAGGAGAGAACTTGGCTTGGAATTAAATACCCTGGAAATGGACTGGATCCAAGAATGAGCAAAATCTGTAGCTGAGGTGCAAACACCTAATTATAACCGTTATCCAAAAATTCGATGTAAGAATAATAAGGGAAAAGTTACTCATCTCATTAAAAGGTGAAAATTTCTAATCGCATTAAAGAGATTTTAAAAGCAGCCAAAATATCAAAAGTTGAGTAACCAAAGTATCTATGATCAATATTTATATTCAGGTGAAAGTAAAGAGAACTGAGACAATGAAATTTAGAAATGCACGTATTGTAATTTGATTTGAACAGTCAGCATTGGTAAAAAGCCTAGCTGTTTACTATAAGATTATTTTCTGATTCAGCATTACCACACAGAGCTACATCTGTTACTCTTCATTTGAATACAAAAATTACCCCTAATCTAATTAAAAAAAAGAATAAAAGCAGGAGCTTGATGTCCTTTGGAAGTCCTCAAACTTATTAAAGCTAAAAGGAATTCAACAAATTTAAAGAATTAATTGAATTAATTAATCAGGGGCTGGATTTTGGCTAGTGAGCTCCAGCTGCAAAGGTAACCGTGAGGAATAAGAATTCTAATGCAACGCCAACAGTGTCCTTATTGCTTGGTGGCTGTCATATACCTAGGTTACCTTCTAAACAGTTAATTTGACCTATGTTGCCTTTGAAACAGCTAATTTGAGTTGGGCTAGCTGACAGCTGCAGCAGCGCTGGGCTCAGTGTGGGTTGATTCATCGTTCTTATACTGCAGGGGACTAACTTCTGCAGTTAGACTGCTAGCACTGGCTTAGATCTACAGATACTCTCTCTAAGGAGTGAGGGGGTAGGCGACAGGAAGAGAATGCAAATTCAGGTAGGCTGATTTGTGTCCTCCCTGCTCCCACCTTCCTTCCCTTGCAGATCTTTAAACTGCCACCTGAAAAGAGTTTGCATCAGAAGTTCCCCTCCAACACTGTAAGACCATTATTTCTCTTAAATACAGTGTATTGCATCTAAAAAATGAACCCAGCATCCTAGCAATAACCCGTTCCTTTTTTTTTTTAAATTTTTTTTTTTTTTTTTTGGGTGTATGGTAGTTCTTTGCTTGGAAAAGCCTCAACTCGGCAAAAGCGATCTTGAGGTATTTTTATTCCTAAAAGCCTAAGAAAGCAAACACAGGCATATGCCAGGGAACAGAGTGTCACTTTTTGAGTCTTACATCTTATGATAAGTGACTAACTAAAAGAGGTAGAAAATTAGTAGTCTTCAGTATTTATGTAACACTTTATGTTCTTATTAAAGGTCTCCGCTTTCTATAACTAAGAGAGGACATTGGTTTGTCATTTTAATGTGGAGATGAGTGAACACAGAAGAATAAATATCATTTTTGTTTCTGGTCTTGTAGTAAATTTTGCTGAATTGCTTTGCAAATTTCAGGTGGGATTCATCTCACCTAGCTTTAGCTGTTCAAGAAAATCCCCAAAAGGCAGCTAGCATAAGATAGCAATCTGGCTTTCGCTTTTAGTCAATGAAGAACAATAGACTTCTCCTATCTGTGGTGTGTTCTGTCCTGATGGAGGTATGTAAGAGAAGTGGGGTCATTAGCCTTTGATGAGCACCAAGAAACGTCTTTCTTCAGTGGCTGTGGAGGGAGGAAGCCCAGGGAGCAAATGGCTTAGACCAGATGCCTCATTCTTTGAAGGTAGAGTTAGTTGAAGTGAAGCTCTCCCACCATGGTGTTGTTGCATGTCTGTGAAAGGGAAAGGCACTCTGGTTGGTGGCTTTAGTAGATCAGATGTAGATGGTCAGATGTAGATTTGATAAGGTGAATGCTGATAGTCTCTGGCATTCCTGAAGGACGACATTTCTTCCTTACTGCCCTGGTATGGAATGGTTGTGGTGCAGTACAGCAGTTTCTCGTTCAGCAGTCATGTGTCATGCCTGGCTGCCATAACAGAAGTGGGGTCAGTGGGTGGTTGGCTGCTAAGCAGAGCTTTGAGCCTGTAAGTGTAGTCTTGGATGTGTCTGTCACAAGTAAGGAAGAGTGGTATGCCATCCTGCTTGCCAAAGACAGGTGCTTGCAGGCTCTCTGAGAGAAGCCATTTAGGTAGAAGTGAGGTGGGATACACAGTAGATGTGGCTGCTTTGCAAATATCTTGCACTTCAAAAATGTTAAGCACCTTGACGTAATTCCCCAGATAAATTATTTATCATTAATATTATATTGTCCTTTTGGAAGAGCCAAAGCAGACAGGTTTGATATTACAGGGGCAGCTTTCAAAGAATTCAGGTCCAATTGTTTAAATACATGGCGTAGGATTCATCTTACCTGTCTCTAGAAGTCTGCAGTTTAAATGATGTCTATTTCTGAGCTAGTCACCTTTGGCTCCTGTTAGAGTCAGCAGAAAGAAACTAGGACTGCCAAAGGGCATGTCTTAGACACTGGCTGTATGAGAGGCGACTCACCCAACTGAAAGTGCTTATACTCTTCCTGCTGACTAGGCTAACCTGGAGCAATGAGCTCAGACGAGACACCTCAGTTTCAGACATTCAGCATTAAGTTGGATGAATCCTGTCCTTAGCATGCAGGTACCACTATTTAAAAATTACAGGTGATTTTAATCGAAAAGTTGCTGCTGGTTGAGGTCTTCCAGCCTCATGAGACTGGTCATATGAGCAAAAACCATGTGAATATTTCACTGCTCAGAGGATCTAAGCCACACTTACTGCTGTTTAATTAAAAATAAAAGTATCTATGCATTTTTACTGGTGTCGTGTTAGGATCCCACTATAGATCCTCTTTCAATATAATCCCCTGTGTAGCAGAATGAGTTTTCTATTTTGACATTATTACTTTCCATGCCAGAGCACATATGGGAAGATCTAGAAGTCTACAGTGCAGCCATGGAGTGCAGGTTTAGAGAGAAGGTAGCTTTACAGTAGCTGTATGCCGTGCTGTGGCCAGTACTCCATGTGCAGCTGGGGGCTACACTGCTATGGGCTTCTGTGGCTGAAATTGGAGATCTGCTTCAGTCCACAGGATGTGGTTTCTCACCTCCTCACCTCTACAGCTGCCACCGTGCTATTGCTGCCTGCTCTTGCTCCTCTCCAGCAGTCCCTCTGGCTCCTGCAGGCCAGGGTATCAGAGGTGGCTTCCGGTGCTGAGTGCTGTGATGTGCGTATGAAGAAGAAAGGGTGAGAACTGTCATAGAATCATAGAATTGTCTAGGTTGGAAGGGACCTTCAAGATAATCTCATCCAACCATCAATCTGATAAAAAATCATCACTAAACCATATCACTAAGCACTATGTCAACCTGTCTTTTCAATACCTCCAGGGATGGTGCCTCAACCATTTCCCTGGGCAGCCCATTCCAATGCTTGATAACCCTTTCAGTGTAAAAATTTTCCCTAATATCCAATCTGAACCTCCCCTGGTGCAACTTGAAGCCACGTCTGTCACAAACAGCCCCTCCCTTGTCCCTGACACTCCTCCTGGACTCCTGTTGCTTCTGTTGCTGCCCGAGGTTGAACCAGTGGTTACTCTGATTGGCCAGAGGAATGTGCAAGAAGCTAGGGAGCAGAGAATACAGAAAAATATCAGGAGCAGAAGACTGGAAGGCTTGTTACCCACCCACAGCACACCTCCCACTTACACATCCAGCGTAAGTGTCTATCTCTTGCTGTTCTTCCTATACCACTGACCGCAGAACTGGTGACCGCTGCACCAGGGGTCATCCTGGTCTCATCATCTGTCTCATGAGGAGTGGCAGAATACAGTGCAGAAAGGAAATTGTTTTGCCGTTTTGGGATTTCAGGGCATACATCTCCCTTCTTTCACCTCCTGATGTCCTTCAGGGAGTGTAGGGAAATTAACCCCATTCACAACGTGACAGCTTGTAATTAGAATCCTCATTCACTCTTAGTAGTCATTGGTATCCATCAAAGACTTGATTTCCAGGTCTGTTGCATAGCGCAGCGAAGAGGAAAAGAGCTGAAGGTGCTAAGCATGTTGGCAGAACTTAAGTGGAACAGGAGGGAGCTGCTGTGCTGACTCTGAGAGCAGGTTTGAGAAGTCCCAGCTATGCTTGGCATGCCCCGGGGTGCTGTGTGGTCTTGAAAAGCTGGTCAGAGGAGCGAGAGTGGGGCTTTTAAGAGCATTTTATTGGGCACCAGGGGCAGAGCAGGAGTGGTTTATAATCTGTTGTCATGGTTCAGCTGACAGATGGCAACTGGTGAGCAGCGCTGTCTTGAATGCTTCACGGGACCGAATCCTGTGCTAGCTATTATAACCTGATGGCAGGCTGATCCAAGAGTCCCTGTGCAGATAAACTGTGCTAGCTAAAGGCTGAATCAACTTGAATATGAATTTTAATTATAGTAGTGCAAATTGTGTCAGCAAACCCACAATCTCCTTGGTGGTAAGGAGGGAGATGTCATTAGTGGTGTGTGGGACCAGTCCATGCTCTCTGGATCAGGCTAGCACATGCTGAAAAGAGTATGAGAGACAAGGTAATTGCCATAAAATAAAGGTGAAAAGTCCCTTTATATTAGGATGGTAGATGTTAATCTGTCCCTTATTAACAGGATCCGACTGATGATCGGGCTGTAATTCACACCTCAAAATCGGGGAAAACCCACACAATAGTACTCTATAAGGTACAGGAACAGTGGATTAACAGGGGACAAGGAAGCCTGCCAGATCTGCGTGGTATCCTAAGCTCCCCCATCCCGTTTGGCAACTTTCTCTTTACGGTGCAACAAGTGTCACCCTCACGAGCTGGCCGCACGCTGACACACGGGACCCGTGACCCGGCGTTTCACCCCCGCGGGCAGGGATCAGATGGAACGCCATTAGGGGTGATTCCTCACCAGCACAATGTCCAGACTCATGTCACTGCTGCTTCGAGTCATCCTGGGAGCAATCATCCATGAATTGATTTTATGGCAGTGCTGACACTTGCCTTCATTCTTTTGGAGCCGGAGAGAATTGCTCTTAACCGTGCCCCCTGCCGCCTCGGGATATAATCTCAGGAGCACAGTTTAGGGGCACAGCCAGCTTCAAGGAGCATGACTTTGCTTCAGTGCATTTTTATGTGTTTTCTTTTCCCTGCAGGCCTTTTTCTGCTAAGGGGGATATTCGGACCAGTGAATGCACTTTTTTTTTTTTCCCCTTTTTTTTTTTATTTCTTCTTTTTAGCAAAGCAACAGTCAAAAACTCTTATGTCTGCATGCTGTTGTCAAACATACAAACGTTTGCCCAGTTTGCTACTGTGTAGGAGCCTGGGTTTATGTCTTAGCTTCCAGCTTGGTGATAATATCCTCCCTCAACAAAGGATTTTACAAACAAATGCACATACCAAAATCAGTTCATCAATACAATTGCAGTCTGAAGCCCGTATTTGCCAAATCCACAATCCTGGGAATACGTTTTAAGGATAAAGCTTCAGTGAGATTATTTATGCAAAGAAAAAGGTTTTTCTTTTTTAGCATCAGGACCAAAATAAGATTTTTTTCCATAGGTCAGAAATCCTTTGAAGTACTTTCATTTTTTTCCCAGTAATTCTCATTAGCTTAATTAATTGTTGCTCTCTTTTGAAATTAAGGAGAACAAATTGTTCTCCTGGTACTGAAGGGCACAAGAAAATAATTGCAAACAGTCTGTTTGTACCTGCGTTTTTATTATATTTCTCTTGAATGGAATCTCAGGAAAAAGGGAGGCAATTTGTTCGCTGAAAAAAAAAACCAAACCCATCCAGTTTATTAAAGCAAGAAATATATTTGTGTGGTGGTTTCTTGCAGATGCATATAGCATTGCAATGTTCTGATAATGGAAACAATTTGTTTTTGAAACAGTATAAAGGTTGCTAATTTCCAAATAATGGGAAATGGTCTGCTTGACAGGTTTTTCTTCTTGGTATTTATACTGCCTGTGTAGTAGCAGAATAGGAGGAGCCGGGGTGAAGCTGAGCAGCTGCTGCGACCCCTGCTGTACTGCTGCCAAGGCCACAGGACAGAGACAGGGACATGGGATTTGGGGGGTCCCGTTATATGATTAGCCCTCTCCCTTTTGGGGTGGAAAAGGAGAGGATTTCTATCTATTTATTTATTTATTTTAAGAGGAAAATGAGGGCAACACCCACATGGGCTGAAGTGAGTGCGCTTTCCATATTTTTCTATTCCATGAACAAATATCTCTGAAAAACAAGCACGATTTGGAAAGGTAATCTGGCTGGGGAGCTTGCAGAGTTACATTTCTGCCAAACTGTTTTTCATTTTTCTATTACATTTCATGCATCTGAAACATGGGTAGGGAGCTTGTGCTTACTTTTCACTGTCGTATAAGGCAAATGGGGTTGGAGCTTTGTGGATTAATAGGATGGGAGGTGGCTTCCTGCCTTCTGTCAGTGGGAGATAAAGGTGCCTTCTCACCTCACAGTTCTTTTTGAAACAGTCCATCAAGTTCCGTATTAGAAAAAAGAGTTGGTGAAGTGGGTGGAGAGCAGAGAGTTTCTGGAGCAGAGTTCATACATTATAGTTACTGACTGTTGATCTTATGAGTGTATTGGTCATACTGCTCTGGCAATATTTGGGGGGAAGAGCAATGGTGGACTATTTAGGCAGCAAGAGCTGATTTTTGGGAAGAGTGGCTAGACTGGATCCTATTTAGCTGAAGAATGACCTGGAACTGGGATGGGAAAGCATGAAGATCACCACCCATGTGTAGCCTCTTTACAGGATATGAAGGTTGAATAAAGGCTGTTATATCTCCTGCCTTTGCCAGCTCATTTCTTCCCCTGTCTATGTAGGAAAGCAGTTAGGAGGCAGAGAAGGACTGTTTCCCCATCGATCATAGAATATGTGATGCTCGATACATAGTAGAGAATATGTGATGGCAGTGCAAGTCACAGAAAAGCTTCACAGATTTGAAGAGAAGATGTACCATCCTGTGATACTCTGTCAAGATAAGGTCATGTTTTCAGTCTTTTGAGTTTTCTACTGAATTCCTTAGTGGTGACATATTTTTCTAAAAACTTTTAGAAAGGTTATCACAGTCCCGTAAGAATCCTATAAACTTCTAGACCATAGCAATGGAAGATGTTAAAAATTACTGTCTTCTGGGATTTTGTGCCCATTAAGTCCTAGAAGGCTTTATGTGTGGCCAAAACTGCAAATATATAGAAAGTCAAGGGTGGGACCTGCAAACCCAAAGAATGTGGATATCAGGAACATGGAAAAGGTCCCTCATTGGCTAGTTGAATACCATTTACTCAAGGAAGGCTAGAAAGCTACATGGTCAAGGAAGTCTTAAAAGGATTGAAGAACAGCAACAACAACAAAAATTTAAAGGAAAGTTACAAAATGCCCATGGGAAAAGGAGGAGGACTGAGACTCCTGTGAAGTGCTGTACAGCTTCCTTTCTCATTTGGCTTCTGCATCATGTCACACGTGGGTTTTTAGGCTCTGTGGAGCAGGGGCCAGCCATCTTACCTGCTGTTCACAAGGAAAAATACACTGCCTTCCACATGCAAATACACATAACAAATCATATTATCATTCCCGATCTGATTATTTTGATTATTCAGTGTATTGTGGATGAGAATGAGCAATTAAAATAATATTTAAATGTAGATTTTATTTTCACAGATACTGAAAAATATCTCTCTTTAGCAAAGCCTTTTGCTATTGCTCTTTGCACCCTGGGGAGACTTCAGATGCCTGATCATTTCCCTTGGCCCCCCAGCTCTGGGGAAATCATATCTTTTTGTTGGCTCCCTTGGCTTCTCAGGCAATGCAAAGAGCTGGCTCAACATGGGACCTAAATGACAATTCGTTGCCAGGAGGGAAGTAATTTTCAAGCCTCCTCCCCTTTTTCTTGCCATGAATATAATAATACACTTTGGAAACATTACTAGAGTAATCTGAAAACAGCAACGCTGTCAGAAATCAGAAAATGCCTGATAGAACCGGTTGTTCACATAGCTTAGCTGTGATATTTAGAATCACTGTACACCGTATTTCACTCTTCACTGACATCCTGCTGGATTTTTCCCCAGTGGGAAGTTGTCTTTGCACTAAACCACTATAAGAGCACTATAGGTTGGACATTGTTGTTATTTTTCTTCTCCTTCCTCCCTGTCCCTTCTTTCCCCTCTTCTTTTTTTTTCTTTTTTTTTTTTTTTTTTTTCTCTTCCAGAAAGCTACTTCATGTTGCAAAGATCATCAGATGAAATGAATGCAGCCCAGCTGGGATTTGCTGGAAATGTGTTCAGCTTGGCAACACCTCTCACAGAGTGGCTGGGTCCCTAAAAGCTTTGTTTAAAACGATGAAATGAAAACAAAGGAGACATAATTAGCTAGTGTGTAATAATAGACAAGGCTTGTATCCAGCTACTGTAAAAGTCATTTAATGAAGGGTAATCTGGACATAAGCCTGCACACTATAGCTGTAAAATATTTAAGCTTTTTAATGAGAGGGAAAATGGAGAGAAGGGTTTGCTAACGTGATTAGGAAAAATGCCTTTCATAACCATTTTTACAGGGGCTTGCAATTCCTACACTGAGGTTTGTAGCTTTCTTGAAGCCAAAGCAGCAATAAAACTTTTATACCACACCAACACTTAAAAGCTACATACATCACATTGGTTTTATATGTCTGAGTGGGAACATCAGCGTACTGCTTTTTATATCTGCAAAGGGCTACACAGGCTATTGAGTAGCATCTCCAGTTTTTTCCACTTACCTTAGATTGTAGAGTGCTTGTGGATGAGCAATCATTAATCTTAAGCTTCAGTAAAAGTTGCTTTCAGTGCTATTCTTTCTCATCTCCCCCTCCTTGTTCTGTTTTTCTTGTCTGTGTTCCCTCCCCTCCTTTCTCCTTCCCGGAAAAATCCCTTTTCTCATACTTCCTGTACTTGCCACTATTGGAACCAACACGGATGCTGCTGAGGTGGACCAGCTGCTTCAGTGTGATGAATACATACCATTATTTTTAATTCATTCCCAGGTTACTGGGAAAAATGCAGGAATCAGCTGGGGATTTTCGGTTATGAGACAATCCTAAATGATGAGATAAAACATTACCTTACCCCTGTGAAACATAGAATCATAGAACGGTTTGGGTTGGAAAGGACCTTAAAGATCATTAAGTTCCAACCCCCCACCATGGGCAGGGACACCTCCCACTAGAGCAGGTTGCTCAAAGCCCCATCCAGCATGGTCTTGAAGACTTCCAGGGACGGGGCATTCACATCCAACATTTAGAGGTAAGATCCAGTATGATTACTGTGCTTACCTAACCTGAGTGCAGATGTGTCTAAGAATTTGTTATCTAATCCTGGGAGGGATGGGTAGTCCTGTCCTCCTCCTGCAGGAGATACCTTGCTTCTCTCTAATCAATGGAGAAAGATGGATACCTGAGAAAGGTGGATACCTCTGAAAACCTCCTGGTTTAGATATGTTCCTCTCTTCATTCAAGAAAATTGATGGAGTCTGACAGTGGTACACGAGATTTCCCAGTCTTTTCTAAGTTACAGGAGCAGCTGAGAAGGGCCACATGATGCTGAGACAGTGTGTATGATTATGCATGGCTGTTTGAGACATAGAGGGGAGGAATAATGGAGACAGACTGGTTTCCACCCTGAACCTCTCTCTGCGAAAAGTTGGATGCCCACAGATAAGAGAACACACTGGAAGAGCCTTCCCTGCAGTCCCCTGGGCCAGTGACTGGGATGAAGGCTTGGTGATGGGGAGGAGCTGCTGGGCAGTGGTCGGGAGCTTTGCCACTCTGAAAGTTTTCAAGGTGGAAGTAAGAAAGTCCTGGGAGTTCACTTGTGCCCATAGTGCCAAAACATCTCCTGGGCACTGCTTGCCTGGCTGGCGCATGTGCTCTGCCATTGTTCAGCTGGCTTCAGCTGTGATCTGCCCCTTGTTTTCTAGCTGCCTGTTTTCAAGGGCTCCATGGATTGCATGCATTGTCAGTACAGTCAATTAGGGTAATTGTTGCCTTTATTTCAGTGTTATCTCACAGAAATAACATGCTCATAGACACGGCTTTCTTACTCCTTCAAAGTCATCACCGTGCCGTCAGAATTTTAGCTCAAAGGTTTTGCTTAAGCATATAAATAATATTTGTAGGTATGTCCCTCACATTCTTGCAAATTTTTCGTTTAAACTTCCATGTAAGAATGGAGATAATAAATATTCATGCATTTCTTCCTACCTTGATATGCTAATTCTGGTGTGAATGATAATCAAGAAGCAGCTGAAAAAGATGACTCGATTCTGGTATTATTTATGAATCCTGCACTGAAGTATTGGACTGAGGGTGTGTGACAATGCCAGTTAAGAATGATTTAACATGAATTGCTCTCTGGAGATATCTTCTTTGCTTTATCCATCGCACAAAATCATTTAAGATTACTGACTTTCCTATTTATTACCTCAGTGAGTTGTCTCAAATTAGGTGAAATTGGTTCTTTTTTTCCCAGCCTTCTAAATAAGGTGTTGAACTCAAGTGCTTCTAGTTGTGCACCTAATAGTCTGATTAACTTCAATGAGTTTGTCAAACAAAGCCTAAATATTTGTAAGAGTGGTGGATCTTTTATAGTTACCAGCTTTATAGTATAAACCGAAGAGTTCATTTCCAAGCAAGCTGGATGGATGTTCAAGTTCACTTATTTAGTGTTTGAAGCAGAGTCACAAAAATACTTTCATAATATTGGAGAATTAAAGATATGCCTAAAATGAATCTCAGACACTAAGACTTTGTTTCAGAAAGCTTCATATTTGAAAAAGCTGGGACAGAAACCTGAATATTGTCACTCATCTTGAGCAGAGATCCAAGCAGATGCACTGTACCTGATGTCAGTGAAATGAGTGGAAGTTTCGATTTAAATTTTGCATTGGGATTCTGAGAGATGGATTCATCTCTACACAGAATATTAGTGTGAAAATGTAAAGTTACACCTGTTTCTCAGCCAATTATTCATACAGACTCCAAATGTCAGGGTTCTGCTATTGACTTCAGTGGTGTCAGGGACCTGCTTTTGTCAGCACCAGAACCTAACCGAGTCAGAAAAGTAGCAGTGGCTCAAATCAAACCAGTCAGACCAAACTAACTTCCATAATAAATTCTTGAAGGAAAGACCAAAGACAGCTCGAGTTACCTGTACATTGATAACTCTCATCAACATATGTAAACTCTGTCATGCACATGTTTGCTAGAAGAGGTGTCACACAAATGGTCAGAATTATTATTTTTTTTTTTTATTTTTCACATTTCAAGAAAATTGTAAATAACATGAAGGATTACAAAAACATATAACCCCACTATAGCCAGTTTCACAACCTGTTCTCCATTTGTAATGAGTATGAAATTATGTTTGTCATATCGACAAATGTTGATGGCTGAAAGATCAAATGACCTTTGAATGTAAGGGGTTAAAAAGACCAGATGCTCAGAATTGAGTTAATTGTAGATTCAGAGTTCTTAGAGCTAAAAGCTGAAAGACTGATCATTGTCTTTTCTCATTTGATGTTGCAGGTCACCGAGGTTGCATGCTCTAACTATGTGAAGGCCCTATGAATATGAAGACTTCTTCCTTTTCATCTAGCTGCTTGGTAGCAGAATAACCCATTACAGTTATAAATTACAATTTTCTTTTCAAATGGCTGGAAAGACAAGAAGGGCTAAATTTAAAACCCTGATTCAAATATGGCTAGTTTCAAGCTCTTTAACATGGGAACTGTGGGGATTGTATTTAACTGGTGGTAGATGGCACTCAATTAAATAATATCAATTTGGCTCATGAGCTGCAGCATCACCAGATGTACCCATAAACTGCAAACATCCTCTTTATTCTGTTTCCTCATCAATGCTGTGTAGGTTAAGAAAGAATATTTGCCTTTGTAAGTGGTCAAAAATTGTCTAGTCCATAAAATGAGAAAAGATAGTAAAAACAGTGTAAAACATAAAATATAATTAAATGCAACTTCTCTATGCTTTCCCTAATAGACTTACAGTAAACATATCATTAGAGTTTTCAAACAGTGTTTTCTGTTTGTGAGATCAGTTGCTTTTCTGATTGATTTTATCATGGGGAGGAGGTGGTTTGCCAAATTTGACACATGATATTTGTTCTGGGCCTAGATTAGCTGGATCCAAATGATGAGGATGATGGAGGCTGCAGGATGCAAACCTATTTTTGTGCTTGCTCTCGAGCAGCCCTAAGGAAAGTGACATATACCGCATCAGAGATTTATTCAGTCTCATTACTGCTATTTCACCCAGCTACAAGGAGGGCCTGACTGGGGAGGACTCTGAGAAAGTGGGAGTTTAGTGTTTCTGGGTAAGGATGTGCAGAGACAATAGAAAGAAGAGTGGGACCTCTGCCAGAGGTGTCAGGGGGAGAAAGCAGGTCATTGATGCCTTCTATCAAAATGACAACTCCCAGTAGGAGTTCCTCATCAGGGGCTGCCTGGGAGCAGTGGAAAGGTAGTCAATTTTGTTGGTGACGGGGGTGATCAGGAGCTGGCATTGTATCCGTTGCACCCCCCGCGACCGTACTGGAGCATGACCTGCTGGTGGGAAACGCACTGTACAAAGACAGAGGCACTGCAGAAGTCTAGAGGTGTCAGGAAAGCACTGACAGCCTGTGCTTTTCAGATTTGGTAACCAGCTGATGCATGGCTTGTTTAGCTGTGCTATGAGGGTAGCAGGCCTTTACATGCTGTTTTGTGGTGGTGAAGCTAGTTAAGTGTATGCCTCTCATAGATTGATTTGCCTCGCTACTGCTGAGGTTTGAATGTGTTTTTATTCCTCTTCTTGTTTCAGAAAGCAGATTGTAAGAATTACTTCTGTTTCAGTGAAACATATCTCTCTTAAACTTAACGATGCTACTTTCACTCTGGCTGGCCCTCAGATCCGGGTGAAAATCACGTATGTTCCTGGTTGGCTACCTTTTGGGGAACCTGCTTTGATCTTGCGGACTAAAGGTGAAGGGCTTAACACAGCAGGACCAAGAGGGGAACTCGGCAGAGGAGGTAGCAAGGAGCTAAGTTGCCTCCACACAGCCAACTTCATTTGACTTTCCAGCACATCTTTTAGACCTTGGTGCTTTAGGGCTATTCCCTGCTGTAGGCTACGCCCTGCATTGCTCTTACCCAAATGTAGCTGTCTAAAAGTTAGGTGTCTGGCCTAAAATAGACAACTTGCCTCTAGACTTCACTGCCAGTGGGAAAAGAGGGAGTTGTGATTCCTTGTAGCCTGTTTTCATACAGACAGACTTGACCTTCTTTGAACCATCTCATGCTTCTGTTTTTTGTGACAGGATTTGGTGGCTGCACCATTTATAGCTACCAGAGCCTGAGACTCAGCTTGGCCACCTGTGTTGACCAGACTCAAAAGATGTACTGTCCAACACTGAAACACTCCACGAAGATTCAAGTGTCACTGCTGAGGATGGACTCAGAGATGGTTTGCCGCCATTCTCATTTCAGGGCGTGGTAGCACAGATGGAAGTTAATCTGTAAACATTTTTTCTTAAATGTAATCCAAGCATGCACATTTAAACTGCTTTCCAGATTCTGGCCTCATTGCTTTCTTCATGGGAAAATTTTACACTGCAACTGCTTTCTCCCTAGACACAAAAGGCCTGGGTTTTCTGTAACATATGATGACACATTTCGCTACAGGGATAGAAATGAGTGTTTTACTGAAAAAAGACCCTGTTAAACAACATCCATCTTCCTTTTTGCAAAAAGGGCAGTTATTATCAAGTTATTTCTATGAATGTCCCTGCTATAATATGTTTTCTTTTGCATTTAAACTTAATCAGTAGCTCTTCATTAGTGCTGTTAGATCCTCAGGAAGAGCAATCCATTGTACTAAGTGTCCGGGATGCCAGATACAGAAGCTGGCACAGAATGAAACTCAGATGGTCACTATCTGCTTACTACACAGCCTGCCAGGAGTGGGATTCACCAGGAAAATAGGAGTTGTTTAACACATCTTTGAAAAGGAACACATCTTTTCTCAGTGCTGATACCTGTTCCCCTCTCTTCAAATGAACACTTGCTTTTCATTTTGTTGAGAGTGTGGCTGCTCCCTTTGCAAATGTTTTTTGGCCCTTTTAAAGTCTCTGCTAAAATACTTTATTCTTGGTCATGAGGGGCCATGCATTTTTACAGAAAGTCATGGGATTTTGGAATATTCCTAGATTTCAACATCTACCAATGCTGGAATTTTTGAGTGCTTCAGTCCAAAGGAAATACAGAAACACAACTTCGATGTAGGCACCAAGAAAATGATTTATTTCACCTCTAAAAGTCAGTTCTCCAGTTGAAACTAGTTGTCTTTCTTACTCTCTAATGAACAGAAAGAGAGTCATACCACAAATCTTTCTAAGACACTTACTTTAGTGTCATGTAAATCACCCTTTGGAATTACCCTTCTCTCTACTGATGTTAGAGATGAATCCCAGCCCTGCTTCCCACTGGTTTCCCCTTGATGTCGGTGGGAAGTTGGATGTTGACATAGAAATTGGGCATCTGAATATCTTTATGGAACTAGGTCTAAGCTGCAAAATTGTGTTTGATGTTGTTTCTGTCTGCTTCTAAGTTCACAAGTATCATCTTACCTTTTATTTTCACAGGGCAGAGGAGAAATACCTCTGCATAAATCCTTTCCTCAGAAAAATACTACGATCTGCTGAACAGCAGTAATTGTGTTCTAAATCTCTATAGCCTCGGTTCTAGTCTTTAAAGTATATTTAGAATAGCATATTTAGCTGTATTTCTTCTCTTGCCTCTAGAATGCCAGGCACACCAATAGAACTATATGAATAATAAATTATAATACTGTTTATCATCTAAATTGTTATCATTTAGAATTTTTCTCTCAAGTGTTCTAGAAATCTATTCATCCCTCCCTGATGACACATTTGGATGAACATTTTTCAACTGTGAATGCCTAAAGTTAGTCATCTAGATCTATATTTAGGCACAAAAATGAATGACCTGATTTTCAGAGTTGCTGATTACTTATTTTGATGCATTAATATGAACTTAATAGCTTAGCTGTAGGTGCCAAAGTCTTAAGAATGTTTTTTTTTCCCTGTGCACAACTTGTCTATCAAACTGCAGAACACATGCAAAAATAAATAACTAATGGATGATGACAATATGCCATATACAAACAATGTTATATTGATTCATTTATTTGTTTACATGGTTGGGCAGGCTAATTTTATGCACAAAGTCCACGATGAAAGCTGATTTATAGTGATTTGAACAGAAAAGGATATATTTCTCCCATTTCATATCAAGACAATGGTGAATTCTCTGTGAAGAAAGCACATCCTCTGGTTGTTCTTTGTCGCGTGCCAAAGAGAAATAGAATCTGAAGACATTTTGCTCATTCTATCAGAAAAGCAAACTTAGTTTTTCCTGATGACTTTCATTATGTTAAAAATTGAGAAAAACTGGATGCCGCACAATAAATTGACGCATATTGTAAAACAAAAGCCTTTCAGAAAACATTAAGAGCCATATGTTCATTTTAGAGATATGTGATGCCACTTTGAAATACGGCTTCCTTGTTGTTTAAAGACCCAATTCATCAAAGCACTTGGCTAGGTACATTAACGGGTCATAAGCATTTGCTTAAGGGCATTAGTGAATAGGGGCCTAATAGCCCAATTTGCTATACCTTGTCTAGCTGAATTTGGGAAGGTCCCTAAACTACTTTGCGGATGCACAAGGATGGAATGGCTTCAAGTTGCACCAGGGGAGGTTTAGACAGGATCTTAGGAAATATTTTTATATGGAAAGGGTTATCAAACATTGGAACAGGCTACTCAGGGAAGGGGGGGAATCATCATCCCTGGGGGTATTTAAAAGGTGGGTAGATGTAGTGCTTAGAGATATGGGTTAGTGATGGTTTTTGTCAGTGTTATGTTGACGGTTGAACTTGATGGTCTTAAATATCCCTTCCAACCTAGGCAATTCTATGATTCTACTTAGAGAATAAGGACTGCAGTGTGAATGGTGGGATCTACACTTTAGAGGTAAGGGTAATAAATACCCTTTGTTTAGCGCATTGTTCTATTCTCTCTTTTTACATTGAATTTTTCTTGATACACACAAGGATTTTTTGGAGAGGAAGAGATGAAATGAGGATCAGCTGCTAGGTTTCCTCATCTTCAAGAGTTGGTCTCTGGGCCCTGATCCAACAGTGGGGAGATTCCTAGAAGCCACAGGGGCAGTGGGTGCAGGATCCCACCTACTGCACTTAATTTGCTTGCAAAAACCTCAAGGAGGACAGCCTGAATAAAAGTAAGCTGAGCGAGAACTGCACAGCTCCATCTGACATTGTATTGACAGCAGGTGGCAAATGTGGATGGAAGTGCCCGACTATCACTGAATAAAGCACAGAGTCCCTTCAGCATCAGCAGCTGTGTGATCACTGGGGAGTTGTTTGGTTACATGTGTTTTTTTCACATCTGTCATTTTAACTAAATTGGTGGTCTAAATGAATAGTGTCATGCACAGGAACATTACATGGATTTATGACAGCTGAAATGTATAGCACCTGGAGGATTTGGGGTCCGTGAAGCAGTGAATGGATTTCAGAAAGGCATGATTTTCATCTGTGTAGATATAAGATTGATCCATTATTCATCATGCTATGCAAAAGAGAATTGCACATTGGGTTCACAGGGCAGTCTTCTGGCATTTCAGAAAGAAGAAAAAGGAATTTAAGAGAAAGATTTATATGTTTATGTTGCCTCTGTTTACGATGTGAGAAAAAGAAGTCCAATTTTCTCCTAATTAGATTATAACAGGTGCAAGCAAATCCAACAGAAGGGAAGCTGTTTGTATAATATCTATACGGCATTTGGTGTGCGTGTAGCAGGGAAATGGGAAACATCTCTCAGCTTTTCCCCTCCTATGGTCTGACACCTGCCATGTTCTCTGCTGTCAGATAGCAGTGGTACCGGGCTGGGTGAGGTGGCTTCACCTTGGCTCAGGTAGCGCAGCTGAGTTGAGCTGAACCAGCTGGGGAAGCAAGTGTGAGTCACCTTTTGAGACTCATTTCCCTCTGTGCCTTGCTCTTCTCAGAACTGTGTTCCCTCAGGTCACCTCATTTCCTTCTCCTGTTTCCTGTACCCCCTGTTTCACTCACGCTTGGGTCCATTGCTGTCACCCATGTTGGGGGACATTGCAGTCCTTGCCACTTCTCCACTGTTGGTCCTGCCTCATGTTCTACTTCACCATGGGCTCACAGCCAAAGGGTCAGTAAACAAAAGGCAGCACATCCTACACCCAGACATTGTGTCCTCCAGCCATTTAAGCTGAGATGCTGAGATGTGAGCAGAGGTGTCTTGGGGAGTGTCATGCTTTCTGCTGTGTTCATGTGTGGAGTGACTACCAGCGGAGTGACGAGGTGGAGAGCTGGAGGCAGAAACCTCCCAAAGTGTCGTGCCAAGAACTGCCAGAACCTGCCTATCAGAAATTTCAGGTTGCCTTGGTATCTACAGATGGTGAGGGTTATTTTCCTTTCTTCTCAGACTTGTACTGATGAAGCTCTATGGACATCCCTCTGATACGCTTCTGATAATGAGAACAGAGTCTGGGTGGGCAGGCACTGAACAAGGTGAATAAGAAGATGGGTGTTTCACCCCTGTTTTTAAGCAGCCCAGGGAGCAATGTTACTCCAATTAAAATAAAAACTAATGAGTTGAGAAACTTTCATTGCATTTTAAAGGAGGGGCAAACCTTCTACTTGCATTTCAAGTTTGTAACTTAATATGTAAGAAAGGTGAAGATCTACTTTTTAATTAAATGACTGAAGAGATCAGAACCGAGATCCTATTTGACTAGGATGTTAATGCTGTTCTTTAAAAACTGCTACTGAAACAGAAAATCTAGAGGATTAATTTATGATTCTTATAGAGAAATGCATAGAATCATTCATGATGGTGGACTTAATTTTCTCGTAGGCACAATGAACTATTCTGATTTTATATAGTGTATTTGTGAATAAATGAGGTCTATTTCTGTGTAAATACATTTTACCATTGCTTCAGACTCCTGGTGAGATCATAATGATAAAGCAGCAAAAATACTGTCACAAACTGGCAGAAACCAGCCTGGCAGAAAATTCCAAACCCAATGGCAAACTTCCACAGGCTATTGGAAATTAGCTGCTGTTCCACTAAAACAGTGATTGGGGGTATGTCTTATGGGAAGAGGACGGAGATTTTAATATGCAGACATGCAGATGGGTCCTTGTCAAGTTTATGGTGTGACACTCATTTACCTTCAGGGAGAAGCTGAAATCCAAACTGTAAAGCAAAAACAGGTTCCACAAGCAGGATCTGTGAAAAAACATAATTCTTTTTGCAGATATTGCTCTTGACTGTTCAGAAAGACATGTGAGGAAGTGCATTTACAGCAATTGATGGCTAAATAAGTGAACATTATAGTTCTGTGTTTTTTTCTAACTCGGATTTTTTCTCTGCTTCTCTTTTCTTTTTACCATCATTTCCTCTTCTTATCTGTTTTTGATACGTGTTTTGAGAAATTGCTCCAGACTTGTCTACATAGAGATCTATTAATAGCTATTCATTCTCTAGGCAGGTGCTCTAATTCCATCGATAAATGTCTTTTTTCGAATTAGCTTAGCTCGAGTCAGAGTGGACTTAAACTTGTTCAGAGTAAATCACATCTTTTTTTTTGAAATAAGAGAGCCTATCCGAAAGCTGATTGAGGAAAGATTTATCTTTCTTTAAAGTTGACACTCTATCAGTCTAAACACACTTTGTCGTGTAAACAAGCCCTTGGTAGTGTGCCCTGTGTTCTGAATTACATTTGCAAGCTTTTCCGAGTACTCCAACTCATGCTCATGTGCAATTCAACCTACAGCAATTCAAGATGTTATCACTTCCCCACCTTCTCTGCTATTTATCACATCCGTTCTGTCAGAAGTTGGTGCCAGGGTGGCAGATAGCAGACAGGAAAACGGGCTTATTCAAGTCTTACCGCTCCAGTTCAAAGAGAACCGTCTTAGCACAAACCCGGTTCCGCTCACGAGTTGCACTGGGCTGTGAACTGGAATGGGGTGGAGGATGCACGTTCCATTCCCTTGACTCCATTTTGTGGGTGGTAAACTGTTGCAGCGGGGGGTAGCTGGATGCAGCACCATCTTCTGCTGCTGCAGCGGGGTTGACCAGGTGCAGAGATTTGTGAGAAGGTGCCTAGGAGGTGATGTGAGTCAGTAGCTCACCCTGGGGTCTGGGCATTACAGACTCCTGTTCTTTCCCCTATCATTGTATGAGTGACTTTGATATTTTTCTCTAAAAGGTGAATTTATAACTTGGACAAATTGGATCAGATTTGGTTTTTTTTTTTTTTTGAGATCAACAAGAAATATTTTTCAGCCCCTGCACGAGGTTCATTTGAATGTCAGGTTCCTCTGAAAGCCAGTGAGGTTGTTCAGAATTCTGCCAAAAAAATAGCATTCAGGAGAACTGTCTGTTCTCCCTTAACCTTGCTCTCAAAGCAACAGCAACAAAAAATTGTTCTGGTCCTCCTGAGCCTTAAAAAAACATTAAGGCAAGCACTGAGCTCAGACACTTGAAATTTGGCTGTATTACAAAAGACTGAAAATGAGGCATTTGCCCTGGTAAATGCCTTAATAGAGGGGTCATTACCTGTGCTCTCTCTACGACTGGATTAAGCCCACTGCAGCTGAGGATGGATTGGACTAATAAACTCGGTAGCCTATAGAAAGCCTGCAGTAGTTAACAGCAGGGAAGGCAATCAGAGTGCATGTTATAGCGCGAGCATTATTGGAGGAAAGCTTTCCTTGCTCACGGATCCTCAGGGCAGGGAGCGGGTGGGCTGCTTGGGCCACTCTATTTTTCTTCAGACTCTCTTGCTTCAGTTGTCTCAAATGTTGAAAGGGGGGTATGTTAATTTGTTCTGAGAAGCAGGCTGAGCTGCATAATGGCAACCGCAGGTGACACACAGTCTATCCCATCCTGAGATTTGCAGAAATCTGGCTTGCCACTGTAGTTACGCTTCGGGTCAGTCAGCTACGGAGAACATCTCTGAGCGTGACTCTCCTTCATGCTGCCCAATACCCACATTCTCCTGTGGTCCATCTATTTATTTCTAGGAGAGCAGGGCTGCTTTGGCATTGCTTGCAGCTACCATTATGCAAAGTGTGTCTCTGGTCAGAACTGGTCAGAATGGATTATTGTGTCCATTGCAAAGCCCAAAGCATACATATCCGTGTCTACAGGTACAGCAAAGCAGAACATTTGAATTGTTTATAAAACCAAATGAGGACTGTATTTTCTAGGATCAAGCCTTGTCTGGGCGTGAGCTTACTTTTCACTGATCCCTGAGTGATGGATGTAGCTGAGAAGAAAGGACTACTCACGTGAATAGCTGTTCATCTAGTCTGTTCGATCATAGCCAAGTCCCTCTATAGCCCATCTCACATCTGAATGCAGCACGTCTATGCCGCAGCACAATGTCAGGCTGTTTGAAGATACAGTCGGCCACACCTTGGTCCTGGATATATTAATGCTGTGGTGATGCAATGCTCCTAGGAGATCGAGTAGGTATAGGGTCGGTTTAACTCTGTGTGCACGCCACAGGAAAAGCATGAGAATAGTCTCCTTGCCTGGGAGCCAATAAAGGCTTTGAAATAAATGTTATGGGCCTCCCCAGGGATATCTAATATTAATGTGAAAATTTCACAATTCTAATGGCTAAATAAAGCTGCAGCTGTATCCAGCTGATAGTCTAGAGGCTTCCTCATCTCTTATTCCAGCTCAGATATTTTCCATGTCCTCTTTGTTGTTATATCTGGCTAAGATGAAGATGTAAAGGAGGACCTTTTTTGCTATGGTGCCAAACTTAGAAGATTTTGTCTTTTGTAGAGCAAGGGGTGATTAGTGTTTTTGGCATGATTGAACATATTGCACTTTACATTGCTTGGCCCATATAGGGGGAAGAGATCCTCTTCGTATCTCTGAGAAGGAAAATATTAGCAGAACTGCCATGAAAACCCATTTATCTCATCACCACCTTAGGCTGATCAAGGCAACCCTGAGCTGAGATTCAAAACAGGGAGAAAGACTAAGAAATAGAGGACCACACCATTCAGACATGGGTTTATCATGGAGGAGGAGAATTTTTCTTTCCTGTCCCTTAACTCTGCACAGCGTGGTGTGTGCATGCTTAGTCAAGTGGTCACTAAGCACTTGCCACCTCCTGGCTGGGCTAGCCACATTTCTTGTTCATCGAACAGCTGGGGCTGTTGGTGCATGAGATCTGGTGCAGTTTAGAGAGGCAACAGTTTGCCTGGAACATGCAGGGTCATAAAAGCAGCTGGGAGTCTTTTGCCTCTGGCCAAGTGGCTGAATTTAGATTCACCAACCAGAGGCGTATGCAGGCATTAGAGAAAGGCTTTTTGTTTTTTTTTAATAAAGGTCATCTTGTTGTTGAGATCTGCGATACAGTGGTATGTGGAGCAGACGTGTCATGGACCTTTCTGTATTAAGTCTTTATTATGTAGTTGTTGTGATTGGTATTAATGACTCAAACCATGTCAAGACTATGTTTCTCTGTCCTCTGGGACTGGGGACATATCTATGAAGGACAAGTCTTTCTGAAGGAGAAGGTATTCTCATCATTAGATGTGCTTTTAAGGGAAGGGACAGGAACTAAATGCAAGACTCTTGAGAGTTTCAACTGCAGTCTACTAAAATGCTAAAAAAATAGCTGCTCAGATGAAAAGACAGCCCTTATTAGGTTGGGGTCTTTCCTAATTGTGTGTCAACTTGTACTTTTGAAAATTGATTTATCTGCAACGTAATACCAAAGTAAATAATTCCTTTCAATGTCATGCTGGCTCTGCTTCTGAGATGCCTTTTGAAGGAGCAGTTATCTGTTGTCAGCAATAACATGCCCCTGCCTTGTCATTGCCCCAGGTTATTGTTGAGCAATTTTTCTTTCTTCTTCAAAAACATTTGCATGCAGGTTTCTTCTGCCTTTATGCATGTGGCTAACCATCCATGCAAATCTGTCACAATCCCAATGCAATGGTACTCTTCTTCCTAGCCTGACTGTCCCTCCTTCTCCCAGATGTTTTCTTCTGCCCTTCTTTGCCATGCTGCATGAATAGACCCTATTCTCTGGTATTGTTCTTGTTTCTTTTAATGAAGTAATTATTGCGTTTCCTTAAGTGTCCTTGCAAGTAGGATTTCATTTTTACTCACTGCCCCAGCATATTTTGATACTACTGTCCTCTTAGGCCTACTTAGGCCTCTCATAGATTTTGCTTTTCATGCATATTGATGTTCTCTAACAAAATGTGCCAGTTTTCATCTCTGGTCTCCCCTTTTTGCTATCCTGTCTCCCCTTCTGCCTGTTGTCTTTCCCTTCTTACAGACCAGGGTTATACTTCCTTGATTTCTTTTGGCTTTGAACTCGCAGGCAGATTATGGCTAGACACAGCTAATTTATCCAAGAGTCTCTAGGTTGCTTCATTTCAGGGTAACAAGCTCTTCTGCCAAGCCACAAAATCTGTGGCCAATCATTTCTCATCCTTCTGACTGGTGTGAACCTCACCTGCTGTCTTTTCCTCTTTGTCTTCCTTCTGAAGGTCTTTCATTTTAGACATTACAGATAATTTTTTTTTTTTCTTTCAGTTTTGGCAGCTCAGTCAGCTCAGTTTGTGTCACTGGCATTTTTAAAGTAGTAAAGGAAATTTTGCCCTCTCTGTAGGTAGTGCTCCATTTCTTATTCTGCTGCAGAAAGACACCCCTTTCCTATAGTCTCAGAAAACTGTGGCTCACCCTTAGTAACATCATTTTAAAACTAGGTGTTAACATTTCTCATACACTTTCTTATTTCAGACATAGCCAGAGGGATGGTTTTTAAAACACTAACCTGACATTCTACTGATAAAGGGATTAAATGAAAGTATTTGCATAATGTCTTCCAAAAAGATGGGCTTTATGATAGGTGACACCAAAATATATTGCATAAGAATGTGAATCATTCGGAGGGGGAAGAAGTGCAAGTAATTCGTAAAGAGATTAACAGAGTAGAACAGGGTTATGTTGGACATTGATATTGTGAAATAGTAGGATTCCATGATGCCAATTGTTACACAGCATCTTACTGAAGAGACCTGCCCACCCTAACTTCCTTATTTCCCTACTGGATGATCCTATAACCAAAGAAGCCCAGACTGGTTAGCTTCAGAAAGAACCAGTTTTCAGCCACCTTCAGACAAAAAAAAAAAAAAAAAAGAGTATTAGCTCTTACGTTCTTGTATCACAGGATGAATTTGAATTAAAATTTTCTCCATCTTTTTGGCTTTATTTCAGAAATACATAGTTTGGTGGGAGGGGGGATTTAACAAGCTTTAGGCAAGCTTTGCTAGCCCCTAAAAAAAAAAAAAAAAAAAAAAAAAGGAGTATTAGCTCTTACGTTCTTGTATCACAGGATGAATTTGAATTAAAATTTTCTCCATCTTTTTGGCTTTATTTCAGAAATACATAGTTTGGTGGGAGGGGGGATTTAACAAGCTTTAGGCAAGCTTTGCTAAATCCACAGTATATAGGGTACTGGACGACATGCACTGGAATGCTGATTCCATGAGGCTCGGAGTCTTATCGTGTCTGCAGGCAAAGAGTAGAAACGCTTTTACATTTGACTTGCAAAATGTAATGTGCAGTGCAGTACTTTCTGCCTGAATCGTTCTGTCAAGTTAGCACGATTAGGTACTACACCCCTTTTTGAATCTTCTTTTTTTTGTGTTTTGTTTTTGTTTTAAGAAAATGTAAGTCATACACCTGTCCTAGGAGTGTTTTGAAGAGTTCAGAGAGAATTTGAAACTGTCATGTCAGCTAGAATAAATATATTAGTTGATGATCTTTAAGGTCCCTCCCAGCCCAAACCATTCTATGATTCTATGACTATTTGATAGAACCACGATACGTAATCTTCATTCAATTCTTCATCCTGTCATTGGCCTACTAAGCTGAGACAAGTTAAATCCTCTCTTTTGCCTTTATTTTTGCATGTTTAATGTGGTCCCTGTTCCTGTAATAGTTGAGTCTCTCTTATTCTTCTTAATCTCAAAACATGCCTCTGAAGCAGGGAAATACTATCTTTTCCAAATGTAGGTGGGAAACCGAGACTTAGAGGGTCATGTTCATACCACCAAGCATGATCAAATAGTATTTGACTCCAATGACTTTGCATAGAGCCAACAGCTTTAGAGAGCAGACGAACTGGATCACCTATCTCTCTGTTGAGTAATAATCACAGTAATCTCTGCTGTAATAAACACAATGGTTAAGTTAGGCTGGATTTGAGAAGGGCTCTGCTGAACAGACCTCTGAGAGACAAAGGGGGCTTTTTTTGCAAAGACGTTTTGATGTATAACTCTCAGTGAAATCAAAGAGAAGGTCTGCGCCCCAGGGACTTTGCCCTGAATTGCCCACTGGGTCTGTTGCACAATAAGGAAGTTATGGTAGGTGCAGCTCTACAAAGATAAAATCCTTGTATTTTTCTGTTTTCCTAAGTGGACATTCCTAAATAACTGCAGCCTTCCTGTATGACGTACATGTAAAGTTTCTCTCCTCTAAAATGCAATGAGTCTAACATTTTTCAGATGAAGGGCTCTACATTGATCTGAAGAAGATATTTGTATTTAGTAATAATTGTGATTTGACTAGGAATAAAAATGTAGGTTCCCATTGTCTCTGTGAGGTCGTGCGCAAACAGAAATACGGGAGAAATTGCCAAAGCAACTGATTAACTATCATTACTTAGCTAATATTTGTTTCATATCTCGGAACTGGCTTTTAAGCATAAAAGAAAAGCAGGTGAGAAAATATTGTGCTTTGTGGGTGATTTGCAGTACCAGCTTCTGGAAGGAACAGAGACTCACTGTTATGCTCAGAAAACAGGTTTTTCTCCTGATTAGAGATCCTGGCTCCAAACTCACGGGCTGTGTCTATGCTGACTGCACAAAGCTGCTTTCAAGACTGTACTCTCTTGCTACGCACGGCAGCCTGCCCGCGGGGCCACGAATGCTGCAGGGCTGCCCCTCTCTGTAGCCAGCAGGACTCCAGGTGCCCCAGCAAGGCCAGTGGGCTTCTCCAAGCCATAACCAGCTGGCCTTCAGGCAGTTTGCTAGCCACCAAGGCATTGCTGCTTGGATGTGGCATGGAGCATGCTGCTCCTCTGGGGCCTGTGTACATAGAATCATAGAATGGTTTGGGTTGGAAGGGACCTCCAAGATCATCGAGTTCCAACCCCCCTGCCATGGGCAGGGACACCTCCCACTAGAGCAGGTTGCTCAAGATGTATCTGTACTCTCAGGTTGGTTTCCCTATTTTTCTCTGCCTTAGGCTTTCCCTTGAGGCTGCATCTATCCTCCTACATGCATCCACCCCTGGGAATGGTGCCTGGTCCACAGGAAAAAAGTGGCCTGTTTGCACCCTGCTCAGAGCTGGTTCCTTTACAGCAGCCTGGTGGTTTCCCTTGTATCCACATGATGAAGCACTTCTCCTTTTGGGTCTCTTCTGGGCCCCTTGGCTCTAAGATGTGATCATCACTTTTCTGTGTGGGTCTCTTTTTTTTTTTTCTTTTTGTCTTTAGCATCAGAAATTACCTGAGTCGTGGGTTGCAGCCCACTAGGTATTTCCATAACAAAGGATGTGCCAGGATGGCTTATGGCAGGTGTTTGTCAGTATGAGACCTGGTGAGATATTGGTGGAGGGCTGGTTAGGACCAGGCAGGGTTGCTAAGGAACAAACTCTCATCGATGACACCTTTTGGGAGTGATCTGTTTCTAGGACTTCCCTTGGTTTTGTATGGAAAGGGTCAGTTAAATCACTCTAAGAAAGAGACTGGGAAGGAAATGGCAATTATGCAATATTGGGATATCTCAATCTGAGAGTAAACTGGGAGTTAACTTGGTGGGCAGTGAAGGCTTACCAGTTATCTGCAATATGTGCTGATTTGCACTTTAACTCTGGTCTGGAGTGGCCAAAGTGTTTTTATTCTGGTACAGAGGATAGTTCATAGCCTATAGCTGGTCTGAGGTGGGCCAGTCTTCTCTTCTTGGGCTGGAGCTCAGGGCTTGAGCCCTTACGAAGACACTGTAATTACAGCTTCAGCCTCTCCATTCCCTTGGAAGTCCTGTGATTTACCCCAGGAAAGCAGACCGCTATAACCTGTGAGGAAGGGGCCTGGGTTTGTTTTCTTGCTCTACCACCATGGCTCTGGTTCTTTTTGCTTAGACGTTATCACATGCCTTCCAGGTCTTGTTTATCTTATATTGAATTATTAAAATCGTGGCAGTCTGGTGAAGTTCCCACTGATTGGAAAACAGGGAACATAACTCCAATATTCAAAAAAGGAAACAAAGAAGACCCGGGGAACTACAGGCCGGTCAGTCTCACCTCTGTGCCTGGCAAGATCATGGAGCAGATCCTCCTGAAATCTCTACTAAGGCACATGGAAAATAAGGAGGTGATTGGAGACAGCCAACATGGCTTCACCAAGGGCAAATCGTGCCTGACAAATTTGGTGGCCTTTTACGATACTGCCACAGACTTGGTAGACAAGGGCAGAGCAACTGATGTCATCTACCTGGACTTATGCAAAGCATTTGACACTGTCCCACATGACATCCTGGTCTCAAAATTGGAAACCCATGGATTTGATGGATGGACCACTCGGTGGATAAGGAGCTGGCTGGACGGCCGCACCCAAAGGGTGGCAGTCAACGGCTCAATGTCCAGGTGGAGGCCAGTTACGAGTGGTGCTCCGCAGGGGTCGGTATTGGGACCAGTACTATTTAACATCTTTGTTGGAGAGATGGACAGTGGGATAGAGTGCACCCTCAGCAAGTTTGCTGATGACACCAAGCTTGGTGGCGCAGTTGACACGCTGGAGGGAAGGGATGCCACCCAGAGGGACCCGGACAGGTTTGAGAGGTGGGCTTGTGCACACCTCATGAATTCGACCAGGCCAAGTGCAAGGTCCTGCACCTGGGACATGGCAAG
>NW_015094510.1:11599468-11777629 GCF_001431845.1 Calidris pugnax | reverse complement strand
CCTGGAGAAGAGAAGGCTCCGGGGAGACCTTAGAGCGGCCTTTCAATATCTGAAGGGTGCCTATAGAAGAGCTGGGGAGGGACTCTTTGGCAGGAGGTGTAATGATAGGACAAGGGGAAACGGTTTTAAACTGAAAGAAAAAAGATTCAGATTAGATATCAGGAAGAAATTTTTTACTATGAGGGTGGTGAGACACTGGAACAGGTTGCCCAGGGAAGTTGTGGATGCCCCATCCCTGGAAGTGTTCAAGGCCAGGCTGGATGTGGCCTTGAGCAACCTGCTCTAGTGGGAGGTGTCCTTGCCCATGGCAGGGGGGTTGGAACTCGATGATCTTGGAGGTCCCTTCCAACCCTAACCATTCTATCATTCTATGATTCTATGATTATTAGCCATGAAATCCTCCAGTGGAGATGCAGCTTCTGCTGTGAAAAAGTGTTTTTGCAAGAACATATTCTATCCCTTCCCTACAAAATGAGCTACTCCTCAAAAAAGATGCTGTTGGCAGCCTTGTGTATCTGTCAGGAGGATTATGTGTATGCAAAGCTGTGGTAAAACCATGTTACCCCAACCAGCGGACTTCATTGCTTTGAAGAGTTTTCTACTATGGATCTGTCCTAGGTCTCAGCTTTTCCGTTTGCTGCCTGGAGCTGACAGCGCTATGGCAATGCAAGAAAGCCTCCTGAGTTCCTCACCCAGGAGATGGGTTTCACATGAGGCACTACTGCTGCTCAGAAGTACTGCTGCTCCTGCCCTTACCTCTGCCCTCCAACGTTGGAAGGGAATAAGGGTCTCCTAACTGCTTTCTCCAGTTACAGACAACTGCAGGCCTTTGTTGACGCAGTAGAAGAACCAAGTCTGACAAAATGAAGAAGGAAATGGCAAATGCTGCTTTGATGATACAGGCACAGGAATGGACAGGAGATGACATGTTTTGGTCCAGGGACTTCTTGACTTCTTTTACAAGTGCATAACATGGTCATCCCCTTAGTCCTGACTGGAACCTTCAACCCAAACAACAAGCTCATTTTCCCAGTGATCCCCAGAACTCTAGAGAGAAATTTTAATTTTATTTCTCTTGCACCAGATGGAGACTGACTCCACCAAGGTGGCAGCTTTTTGGAAGTGGGGAGTTCCCATGGTGGACTAGATGCCTTGGGCACTGCAGACAGTGCACTGCCTGTCATAAGGTAGCGTGGCACAGTGCGGGGGAGTGTGAAGACCACACTAGACATTGCCTGTGGCTCTTTTTTACCTCTCTGGATCAGTTTTCTAGAGACAGGACAGTGAATCACTGTGGTCAGGTGGCATGCAGCTCCATAAAAAGTGAGCAAGTGAGTAAGCATTGATGAATACACAGTGTTAATTCACAAGCAACCGTTACTGGGTACATACTGTTAATGTACAAGACATTCTGGGAAGGAAATGGGAGGAGGTAGTCTGTTTGTGTCCCACCTATACTGTGTGAGAATTGAGGGAACTGAAAAGCTGTAGAGACCCCTGTGCAATTTATTCATTGTCAAAGGTCTGTTGGCTTTTGAAAAAAAGGGAGGATATTTCTGGTGTGTGAACAGTCTAACCAGACCTGCTCTGCTCTGTATCTATAAGAAGTAATAAATACCACCCAGACTTGTATTGTCTGCATAACTTAGAAGTAATCTATAAAAATTTTTGTGATTGAGTCACAGTAAGAGGAAATGCCTATCCACCTGTCCTAGCAAATAAGCACCTGATATTCTGCCTGACCAAGATTAAGATTAGATACTGCACCATGGGAAAGCTTTCCTATAAGGAAATTGTATGTAGTTAATTTCTAATGGAGTAACTTGTATGTTTTTTGTACGTTAGTAATTTGGCACCTATTATTATATGAGTTTATGACATCACTTCTCCAAAAACTTAGAAAAGTATCATGCAAGTTCCTCAAGGTTTGGTTAGGGAAATCCCCAGCCTTTAGTATATAAGACCTCCTTTGTCCCTTTGCTGTCACGTCTGCTGGCCGAGAAGATGAAGCACACACAGGTGGCTGTGCTGCTCCTCATGCAGAGCGTGAGGGCTCTGACTGCAACAACAACAGTAAGAGAAGAGGTAAGATGAGGGTCTCATAACCTTCTTGTCTTCTCATGTACTTTAGACTGCTGAAAATTATTTTAAGGTTATTGGAAAATTATTCGGCAAATGTTGAGATCTCTGCATGGAGAAAGCTTGAAATATTCCTCCATCCCCCCTCCAACAAATGTACAGGGACTGGGGAATAAATGTAAAAGTGAGGCACAGGTTTAAAATCAGAGTTAAATTCTGCTTTTGGTTAGATGAGTGCAACTCCCAGTGAGGATCTGAGTGGATATTAAATGCTCTGTGTAGCTTCTAATTAATTAGCAAGGGCTTATAGCAGGAAAGGATCCACATCTTTGATGTGGAAGGAGATGGGAGGTGGGGGCTTTCCTAGTTGCATGGTTGCTGTCATACTCTGTGACCAGGCACGTGAAAGCCATGCTAGGTGTTTTTTGTGAGGTCCTCTCCCTCTTCCCCAAAAAACTGTATCTTTTTGGGCAAGAAAGAAGTTCAAATAAAAACCATCAATCAGACAAAACCCTCCACAAAACCAACAACAAATCCAGAGAGGAGGGAGAAGAGAAAACTTGAAGAAAAACTTTAAATGTAAAAAAATACATTAGTGAAAGATGTGCTTTGGTTTTGTACTGCCTCTTTTTTTTTTTTTTTTTTTTAAATTTAAAACTGGGCTTAAATTATCAGAAGAAAATGTTTGTGAATAGCTTAAAAGCTCATCCAAGTGAAACAAAAGATTTTGGTTTTGTTTGACCCAAAGTGACTGCCTTTTGGTATTTTTTAGTTAAAATTTAGAATAAAACCATTTTGGCTCCCAGTCACTCTTTCTGATTTGTCTGGTTTAGTCACCAACCAGAAAAGGCTTGTGTGCCCCTAGCTGTATTTTCTGAAGTTTGGGAGCACTGTGAAGGCAGGCAGTGAAGTCAGCATCTCCTGGGAAGGTGCTTTTATCTGCTCAAGGAACAGAAAGATGCAAAAGTCAAGATGGAGGTGTAAATATACGTTGATAAGCTGAGGGTAGAAAGCTTAATATGGGAGACATTTCTCCTCAGTCTGCTTAGCTTTAAGCTAGTCCTTAGTTTGTGTAATTTGCACAATTTGTGATACTCTCTGTCCTACCACTGTTAATTGCAACTAGCTGCCACCCCATGTTCAGTGTAATCATCTGAGCACACAAATACTTGTTCAAATGGGTTTATTTGACAAACTGTCCCACAAAAGCTTGTTTACCCTGTGTCCTTTCATAGACCTGCCCTTTGCTGGCCATTTGGGTTTCCCCACCATTCCCTGGGTTGGGAATGGGGCTCCATCTGGGATTTAGTAAATGCAAGAAGACACAGGGGTAGGTGTCCCGTTGCAGGGGGAAACCATGTGATGCTCCATCTGTCACACCATTTGACACTGAGGGTGTCTTGCTGCACTTCCCAGTTTGCCACAGATTTTGGTGAGACTCCCACTCTGGGTGACAGTGTGCTGCATCACGGGGATGCTCTGTGCCCTGCACGCTACATGGGGGTGCAGTAGACCTTTTGGGATGCACAGTACAGTGCCAGGGTGACAGCCACTCCGCTGCTTGTGACAGGAAGGCAGGCACCAGCCTCAAATGAAAGTTAAAGGATGTATATAATCTTACTTACATAAGAGACTCCCAAGGTGGACCTGGCAGTATCCATGGCAGTGTGGTAGGTCCCACAGTGGTCCCTCCCCGTGGTGGGATGCTGCCCCCTCCGTGGTGCCAGTAGCAGAGTGGGATGTGTGCCCCAGCCATCACAGCCTGCAGCCTGACAGCTTGGTGTGAAAGGGGCAGCAAGTCCCACGCCGAGAGGAGTGGCAGGAGAGGATGTCCCTGCCAGGAGGACAGTAGTCTCTGGATTTAGGGCAGGGGGGCACAATGCTGTTGTTTCAGACTGCCATGCAATCTGCCAGGGCTGCCTGTCAGACCCCCCAGCTCGCACCTCCCAGGCAGGCTGAGTGTCCCCTGTCTTGAACTGGTCATGCAGAGCTTTTCTTCAAAAAGAGGTGTCTATGAAGTGACACTCTGCCTGGGGAAATCTTAGTTGCCTCAGCAGCAGATGAGAAAAGCCGATAATTTTACAGATAGTAAAACTGAAGTGCTTTGGAGCAGCGGGATGGAGGTTAGCTGGTGGGGAAGGGATGGTTCCATATGCAGGAATTCACCCTGAAAAGCCTTTCCTTTGCTTTTTAGACCACTTATATGACCACTCATATGACCACTCCATATCTGAGAGAGCCTGACATGACGACTGAAGTCCTGCACGCTTCCCCAAAGGTATGACCATTACTGTTCTTCAATGAAGTCCAGAAAAAAACAAAATCAGGAACTTGTGTCCAATTTTTTAAATGCTACATAGTCACTCAGAGATTTAATCTTGCTATGTGTTCACCATTTAGGCTGCCCACGAAAAGGCATTTAGGTGTTTTGTATCCAGGATTTCAGGCAGTAGTGAATTCCTAAAATCATCAGTGCTGCTTCCATGTCATTCAGTGCCTGAAATATATATCCAAAGCTCTGTCCTTGTGACTACTGAACTGGATCTCAGACATGAAACGGTGGGGGTTTGAAGACAATGTACCAAAGAGTTGGTGGTTACAGCCTCCCTAGAGGAGGGGAAAGACTTCTTTTCAACTCTGCTTTCCCATGTAAACCAGAGCAGGGCCTTGAAACCGTTTTCTGACCAGTGCCCTCATGTAGTTGCTGGGGAGGAGAAAATTTTGATTCTTCCTGTTCTACTTAGCTCAAATTTTATTCTACTATATTCTGGTAGAGGGACTTGAGTCTGATTCCTGTGTCTTCTGGTACAGTGCTCAAGTCCATGGTCTGCAGATTTCAGGATTTGGTTTCTTTCCCTCTCTCTGTCAATGACTGCTTAATAACATGTTTGCTTTGGAATAGATTTGATGGGACACACTAGCTCTGAATGGTCCTGCAACCTAGCATCAAGAACAGGGTTTGTCCAAAGCACAGCTCTACATCAGGTCAGAGATGGTAGACAGCTCTGAGGCAGGTCTTTGTTGTCCAGGCTAGCCCAGTGTGGCTCCTGGAATGTGTGAAGGGACCTCTTCTGAGAGAGACCTAAGTGTCTGGCTCCAGTAGAGGGTTTAGAAAGTTAAATGGAGCTAGGAGTGTCTCTCTGAGTCTCAGTTAGCAGGACCCAAACCTCATCCATCTCCTTGCCCAGCTGAGGTGGACTCTGTCCCTGCCGTGTAGTTTCTGTGGATCCCATTCTTTGTCTTAGGAAGAGAAAATATCTAATTCAGCACTGTGAATGCCACTGGGCTACAGTGTAGCTGGAAATTAGGCACTGAAATGGGTAGGCTGTTTTGAGGATGTAACCCTAAGTCCACATTTAGGCAGCTAAATAAATGTCCTGGATTTCAGAAAATCAAGTACCTGCTGACTCCTACTCCATTTCTTAAATTGAAGTGATGTGGAAAAGGCATACTTCATGCCCATACTCAGAGGACTTAGAGGTGCAGAAGCTTCTAAGTGACTTAGGAACCTATTTTTCAAAGTAATCTAGGTACTGATAGCCATATCTTCAAAAGTACTTGGAAACTTACAAATAGTTTGCAGCATGGTCTCAGTGGGATTTTCAGAAGTGTTTTGGTAACCTACCTGGCAGTGAAATCAATGGAAGTTTTGTGCTGGGACGTTCTGGAATGCCACGAGATACTTCTCTGCTTCCTTTCATATTAAATGTCTTCAGCGGTCTGTCTATGAGAGAAGTTTTAAGGCCCATGGTACTTGAGTAACACAGATAAAACACCTTTTCATGCTTTCTTTCAAAACTGAGATGCGTGCTGTTTGCTATGGCTGCGGTAAAGAGGCTGCCAGAAGTGTGAACTGGGATCATTCCTGCCTGCTGCTGCTCTCTTCCTGGGCTCACAGATCAAGACAGCTTTGCTGCTGGCCATCACTGCATATCCTGGGCTGCTTTGGCAGTGAGGAATTTAGTTGAAACCACTGTGAAAAAGCAAGGGAAAAAGTGCTGAAGTGTCAGCTTTCAGGAGTTAGTTTTGTTGTTTGCTTGTTTATTTTTAAGAGGGAAGGAGAAAGAGAAAACACATGAGTAACACCGGGATTTCTGCAAGGCAGGAGGAGAGATTATACAAAGAAGTGTATTTAAAGAGCAAGTCTGTAGCTTTAGAATGTGCAACTGCATTGAAGTGTGTGCCAGAATATTTTAAAGTAACATCAAATATCTTTATTAATAAATTCGTGATAGGTTTATGAACAGGGAAACGTTTTGTATACAAACAAAAAAGAACTGCTCCAAACACACTCAGTATTCAGCCCAATGTTTATAGGAAATGATATGCTTTAGCTATAAATTATGGCAAGATCAGGAATTGCCAGCCCTGACCTTTCTATAATACAGTATAGACATTGCTCTAATGGTGATGTTTTGGGCACGCAGACTACCAGGACAAGGAGATTCATGCTAATGGCATGGGCAATAGCTTTGCAAACTACCCATAAACATGGGTGGGCAGGCTGCGGTGTGTGGGTATTAAGTGCAATATTTTGTAGCAAAGTAAGTATCTCTACCTGAGGCTGAGCCTGTGTATTTAATTCATCACCTTTCAGTGGTGTATAAGGAAATGCATATGTCTATTTTGTTGGGGCTGACTGAGAAACTTTAAATGAAGCATTTTTCTTTTCAAAACTTTCCCTTTTACTAGCTCTATTTTGGTGCTTTCATCTCTGTGGATGGAAATGACTAGATGATCTGATCGATTCAGATTAACGGAACAGTAACTATAAGAACTGAATTACTAAGTTACCACTTTCCTGCTTTAGCAGGGGAGTTGGTCTAGATGACCTCTAGAGGTCCCTTCCAACTTTGACAGTTCCGTGATTCTGTGATTCCATGTGTTTTTCCATCCTCTGGAAAAGTTACTTCAGTATTTTAGGAATATTGTCCACAAGATTGGGAAAGTAAGAACTATTATATGCCTCTGCTTGTCCAATGGTAGAATCTTTACAGCAATATTTAACTATTTTCAGAAAGATTTGTAAGGCCAAGTCATAAAAATTGTTATATACCTTGAGTTCCTTGGAAGAAAAAGCTGAAAGACCTCTAGTAACAAAGTTGTTGATCTCATGATTTTCACAGATCATATTGGTTTTGGATGTTAGCTCCTGATTTCAGAGAAGAATATTAACACTTTTTCCTTGCTTATTTCTCATTGCAGCTCTTCACCAATGTGTCTGGCTCTGTGGATGACAGGGGATCTTGCCAGTGCTCTGTGTACTTGCCGGATACCACCTTCCCAGTGCAGAAGGCTGAGAAATTGGAAATTATAGCCGCAACGCTCTCGGAGAAATTTGAGTTAGAGCTTTCTAAAGTAAGGTGTTCTTTTCTCATAAATATAACAATTGTATCTTTGCTGAAAAAAATGGTTGCCTGTGAAAAAGTACAGCAGCCAGTGCTTTTCTGTGACTTGTCTTTCAAACAGTGGGAAAAAGGGTTCTGTAAGAAAGACGAGAAGGGTGATTAAATCTCAAATCTTTGACATTGTAGTATGTAACACATTTGAATATCCTTAGGTCTCTTTTCTAGGCTTTTGTAGCTAGACGCATATGGTATTTTGGGAAGAATGGTTATGTTTTTCCTCTCTTGGCTCAGTTTTATTGGTTTGTGATTGCTACACAGAGCCACAGGAAGCCAAGCCTCCTGCTCTTTCATGTGTTATTATTTGTATCAAGCCAGCCAGATTGTGAGAGGGAAAGGAAGGGAAAGAGGAGAAAGGTCACCACAGACCAGAGTGAAGAAGTAGGTGAATATTTGTCCCTTCACTTCTGCTCTCAGAGATTAAAAAAAAAAAAAGATAAAAAAACCCAAATATCTTCCTTGTCAACATCTGAAGCTGTGGCAGCGAGACTGCTGAATTATGCATTGTTGTTGAAGTCAAACACACCTTACACTACTTTGGCTGCTTGTTGCATGAATTCAGATCCATTTTTTGAGGAACTCAAGCAAACCCACACATGCTGCTGTGCACCAGGTGAAGCTGCCTGTGAAGACGGAAGTCTGTCTTTGACTTTTGACAGTGGGTAAATATTCAGGATTCAGATTAGGTGTCCAGCAGAAAATGTTTTCTTCAGGAACCAAGCATCTTAAGAAATGAAGTGTCCTTGAATTAATCAGCAGAAAAGGCACGGCATTAAATTATAAATTCTGACCATAAATATTCATAACCCTCCTCTGGTATAATCAAGAACAGATAAGAAGTTGTGCATAAAAAACAGAACAACAGGCAGAAGATCCTGTGGTAAGATCTTTCAGTTCAAATCATTTGTTTTGAAAGAACTGGAGCTAACAATGAAACACATGCAGCTGTCAGCAGGGATATGAAGGGCAAGCTGACAGAAGTCTCTCTGCCTTGAAGCACAGAAGTTACCTGATTCTTTGCAGGATGGAAGCGTAGTTCAGAGTTAATGATCCATGAGAATTACTGAGATTTTAGGTCCCCATACTGTTCCCACTGTGGTCAGTGCCAGCATTTTAAGCTAATTGCTCTGGGACAGGATCAGGGTCATGATTTCTAGCCAGAAAGTTGGTGTGATTCTTCAAGGTGTTTGTGCACCATCTTTCCCAGTCACTTGCCTTGGTGTAACCAGTCTCTTACAAGTATTTTCCTCAAAATGGTGCATTTCTCCCTTAGGATGTGTGATTTATCTGCTAGTCTCATGAAGAAATGCAAAGCATCTCAAGTGCTGCTTGACCTCTCTGTATGGACAACCTCAGATCTCCTTCAAAGTCGTGTGTCTTGCTCATATAAATACATGGGTTACTATAGATATCAAAAATTAGCGTGGCACCCATGCTGTCATCCTTAGGTGTCCAGCAGTGTAACGCAGTGTAGACACTGACCTTGGCTTTCAATTCTTGCTGCAGACAGTGAAAATTCCTGACCTAACTCAGGCTTCACTGAATTTCATCCTGTCGAGACCAATCAGCCAAGCAGTGTTACAATGCATCTAGTTAGATAAAGTGTGACATATACTTTGGTGTGATCCAGGCAAAGAGATACTGTGGGTCAGAAATGCATTTTGATGTAACTCTGTGTGTGTAAAATTTTTCAGTTATGATACTGTTTTTCTGTAGAAAGAAGAAAGGTGTCAAGCGTTGCCCTATTGATATCTGAATTTAAGTAATCTCAGATCTTGTGATACATGAGTCTCCATGCATAAAAATTCTTCACCTTTCCAGTTGTGGAAACAACCCTCCTTGTACAATCCTGTACACAATCGTGATATAGTCATAGAAAGAAGGAAATAATGAAATGGAGGAAAGCCCAGTTCTCATTATTGATCATTATTAGAAATGATCCTGAGTAAAATCCTGAGAAATTGTGCTCAAACATAACCTGATCTCACCACAGGGGTGGAAATTTCTACTGGCTGCTTGCTTTTTTGACTCTGAGAACCCATTCTTTATTTGCTCTCCTAAAACACCCTTTGAAGCTCATGGGAGCTTTCCCAGGGTAAGAGCTGCAGGATTGGACCCTCTTAAGGATGCTTTCCGTGTGCTAGAAGTCCCAGATAAACAACCTGATTGAATCGTTAACCTTTTGCCTGATTGTAGGCTAATTCAAAAAGCAAGGGGGTCCTTTTATAGAATCAGCAGGCAAGGAAGCTCGCTGATAAAGAGATGCTCTCATGTGCCAAATGAGTACAAACCGTAGGCTGAAAATACCAGACTAATTTTTCCTCTGTCACATCAACCTTTGCCAGCATAATTATGATTACAGAAGAAAATTAACCTTTCAAAGTGAAGCTGGAATTGGCTGCTTCTCTCAATAGGAAAGGGGAGAGGACACCTCCGTACCAGGGATGGATCGGCACTTCATCCCAAGGAGAGAAAGTGCCTTCCAGAACTTGGCCCAAAACAGCCACAACACCCTCACATAACAAAAACAGGAGACAGAAACTATGCCTGCCCTCCACCAGGAACAGCTGTTTTCAAAATGTTAACCTGCAGTAGAATTCTTCTCGGTGTCAGCTTGCAGACTGCTTGCCAACTATGCTTCTTATGTGTCCATAGAGCTCAGGCCTGCCCGAAGCCAGTGTCCTGGGCCAAGTGACTTTATAGAGTTGCTGGTTTGGTCTCTTCTATCTCATCTTCCCTCAGCCCTCCCACTTTTTTTTCTTTTCTTTTACATCTTCATCTTTGCACTTTTGTTCCCCCTTCTGTACTCTCCAAATACGTGCTGGAGAAGTGTCTGTTTGCATGCTGCAAAACCCGTGTTGATAAATACCAACTGCAAGTAAACGACACAGTAAATGAGCATTGCAGATTTTTCATGCCCTTTTCATTCCATGAGGGTGACAATGCTTGGAAAGGAGGAAAAACTGAAACTGAGGAATTTTTTTTCCTACATATGCCTCACATGGCTCCATGTTCTTCCTATAAAGAGATATTACAGGCCCTAAGCACTCATCATACCCTTCTTTAGGCTTTTATGACAAATGTGGCAGCAATCAATACGAGTTATTGTTCTGTGTGCCTAAAGATGGGATATGCACACAATTTCTGTGCCAGTCTGTCAAGAGACGACAGCCAGTCCCTAGCAGGTAGCTACAGTAGAAGACCAGGGATTACAAGCTGCTTAAATCTATCTGCCAAGCAACAGAGCAACATCATGTTCCTCTTTCAACCGATATTTTTGAACTACAGAAACTCCTGCGCCAGATCTGAGCAGGCAGGAATGTCCACACAGGGCATTGCGATGCTTGACATATGTGCTGGATTTGTCTTCAAAAGCGGCATAGACCTGTTAGAGCAGCACTGCTGAGAAAATTATATTTGTCCAATAATTCGCCAGGGGAGCTATTAGCTCGAGCTCATTGCGACGATGGTGTGGCTGTATAGAGCACTGCAGAGTGCTGGGGCTAGTTCAGGCTCAACTTGTGTGGATATCTCTCAGCTATACTCCACTGGATGGGGCTGACATGTCCTTAAATGACCTAGATGGTTGACTGAGTGAAAACCTTCTGATGTGGGAGAAGAACTTCAGGTCTGTGCCCTGCGGCACTCTGCAAGCGGGGCTGAAATAACTATGTGTGCCTTGTTCCAGCCCCCAGCATTTTGTCCAGGCTCTCAGGCCCCTAGAGAAAACTCCAGATTCACAGTTTCTCACTAATGAGTAGCCATCATTAATTCCAGCATTTCAGCGGCTTGTAGATTTGACCTATATTGCATCATTATTATTATTATCAGTAGTATTAGTGTTTGTATTAGTGTTACTGTGAGAAAGGTTATTAATACCTAGATAGATTTCCAAATATCTCTGTGATATGTGTAGCTTCACACAGCAGTGAGATCTTCTTCAGACATGGGCTTGCTTTATACTTCTCAGGTTGCAATCATATGTGCTTGCTTTTTCGCTGTGCAAGCTCTAGGCACACATTTTAAACACTGACCTTTGGAGAATCTTTTCAGAAGATTTTTTTCGAGGGTATCTTCCAACTCCAAACTGGTTTTGGTGATCAGTGAAAGAGTGGCTTTTCCAAGAGCATTGTCCAATTCCCTCTTGAACAGATGATGGTGTCAGACAGGACAAGGGCTTTCAGCTGTCTTTTTATACAAGAAGTTAGGTCTAAGACTTTATATGTTATTAGTATTTTATTCTTAATTGTAATAAATAGCTTAGTTTTTCCTAAGCTTGAAGTTACTCAGATCTGACCTGGGAGATCTAGAGCATCCAGTCTTATGAGTCAGGGTGCTTCTGCTGCAGCTTATGGAGATGTGCCAGTTTAGATCAGAGCAGCTCAAAGTCTGGCTGCACACATTTAGAACACAAGATCTGTTTCAAACCCTGATTTAAATGCACAGGGTTGAGCAGCCTTGTTTTCAGTGTACGTTATGTATGTGCATGCAGAGAGGTTAATTCAGATTTATGGTGTGGTTGTGCCACTATAGAAAATTATACTTTTCAAAAGGGGGTCTACTCACTTGTGGTTCTACTTCTTAAACCACATCACTGACTATTTTATGATCTCAAAGGATCCTTTCTGCCCTTCATGAATTTCCATGTTGTGAGCTCCTGTACCTCCTCTGTGGTACCCACAGGATTCAATCAAAACTGAGAGGAATTATTTGATAAGTGTGTTTGTTGGGGTCTCCATCCCAGGGAATGCTGCTGGAAAGGGAAAACAGGGAGTCCATGGTCTTCATACCAGGACAGGATTTTAGAGGTCATTTCAGAGCCAATGGGAAAAAATACCGACTTTCCTTTTATGTTAAGATAATGCAAGAACAGTTGAGATGATATGGGTTAAAAATCTTTCAGCCAAATATGTAATAGTTATGGAAATCATAGCGCTGTAAAGAGAGGGACTTATACTACAAACACCATCTGAGAGTATAAATTTGGAGTTACTGGTGCAACAAAATAATTATATTTATTCCTACTTCTTACATTTTGTGGTACAATTATATTGATTTAGGGGAAAACAGGCATGAATTTTATGAAGCATATAGGAGAGGAATGATGTATGTTTCCCAAAGTGTTAAATGTCAAGGAACTAACATTTTCCATGGAATTCCATGAATCCGTATAATCTTAACATCCGGCATCACGATGCTTGTGCTGTGACCTTTACCTCAGCAGATACATGTGTGCAAATATATTTATGTGGACAACTGTTCAATGGTTCAAAGGCTGAAAAGGCTGCTACGTAAATTACTTTAGCTAAAGCCTGCAATAAATTTTACACTTTCATTTAAACCAGATTTGATTTTTAACACTGTGTTTAAACATTACCCCCTGCCCAAAGACAAACCCCAAACTAGTTCTGCCAACTTTTGTCATAATTCACACGTACGCAGGGTAAAATCCTATTTGGATTCAGAGTTAATGGGAAATGTGAAGCTGAAAAACTTGGGAATCCTTTATTGCATTTTTTCAGCCTTCTCGGGTTGCTTTTGTGAGATAATACACTGCAGATTTCCTAATAAAATTTTCACCAATGTAAGTTCTTGGCATATCGAGGATAAAATTAGCTCACAGAGACAATATTGGCAAAGAATTAAAAAAATGGAAGACCGTGAGTAAAATTCTGCCTTCGGTTATCCCCAGGCATTCCTGAGGGGACTTTGTGGAACTGCCAACAATAAATGAGGGTTAAATTTCACATTTTTAATGTATGTGATGAGAATTTCATTTATGTAGTTTATGTGAAGAATATATATGTCAAGTATGTGGAAGTTATGCATGGGGTACTCAGAAATATAATAAAGATGTCAGACAGGCTTGTTTTATTTGCTAACCTTGACTTGAATATGTGCTTTTTTCTTTTTTTTTTAAGGTTAGAGAGTACTCAGAAATGATTGAACTGTATCAGAAGCAAATCGTTAATCTAACCATCAGAGTGGAGCATATGGAGCACACCAGTGTATCTTACACAGAACTGGACTTCCAGTTACTGAAAATGGAAATCAGTGACCTAGAGAGGCTGGTCACTCAGCTGAAATCCAGCCTTGTTGGAAGCAATGTCATCGTTGAGCAAATATATTTGGAGGTATTGCCAAAGCCCTAATTAGCCACAGAGGATTCAAATATACAGATAACAGTTTACTCTCTCTTTACTGTTTAGGTTGAGGAAATGTAGCTGGTCTCTACTGCAGCCAGTGGAATTATTTTAGCATTTCATCAGCATAAATTAAAAGAAAGCTTGACCTTAAATGTATTAACATCTTTCTCCTTGATATAGAGCACAGAAAAACAACAACAAAAAAAAAAGCCAAAACAAAATGGGGACATCTTTATTTTTGCCAAATATCTGCCTGAAAGTTAACAGTTTTGCATAGCATTAAGCACATGAGCTGATTAAATTATTGTAATAAATATTAATTTTTAGACCCCCATGCTTGAAAGCCTCCGTGCTTTAACTTAGATAATTATAAAATTAGCTTCTGGTTGCTAGGGCAGTGGCCCAATCAATATGAAATCAAGAAGTGGGAAAGACTATCACCTTCCCAGCAGACTATAAATCACATTTTCAAAATTGTAATTAATCACTCACCTAGAGAGAATAATTACTTCAGATTGAAAGTGAAATACCATTTTCTCCATTGTCCTCTAGCTCATCAAGTAGGTGATTGAGAGTGTTATTTATCTTTGCAAATAAAATTTCCAGATACCTTCATAAAGCTGGAATGAGAACTTTTTATGTACAATAGCCAGTACTTGCCTAAAACTTACCGGATACTTTTAAACTATTAATAAAATAGCACTATCTTTTTGCATTATAATATACAACTGAGTGTTAAAACATTTCCTTGTGGCCACATACCTCTGCTGTAAATGTAAAGTTCAGACTAGCAGGATGAGGTCTTTTCTTAGGGATATTTCTTAAAACCTGTTCTGTAGCATCTTCTGTGGTATGATCAACCCTGCCTGCAAATATCTATAAAATGACGTTGACAAAAATTTAAACTTACTCTCTTTTTTTTTTCTTTTTTTCTCTAGATCAAAAATCTGACTATACTGGTAAATGAACTAGAATCACTGGACAAAAACAACGTCCTTGCAATTCGTCGGCAAATTGTGTCTCTGCAGAATCGATTGAAAGAGTGTGAAGAGAGCAGAAACAAAACTACAGTACCCCCTTATTTCCCACCAGGTAAGCATTTCACTTCTATGTTAGATAAGAAACAATATAATACATGGGCAGAAGAGTAAATGCAAAGATTTCTTTGTTAATATTAAATACAATTGTAATGATACCACTTAGCTCTTGGCAAATTGAGAAGACAGCTCCTAATGTTTCATCAATGGGTTCAAAAGGAAAACGAGGGCAGGGAACAACTCTTCCAGACACAGTAGCTGCTTTCAACTGGAAAAAGTTGTAATCTTTCTCTCAGCTGCAGTGTGAAAAGTGAACCTCTACCCCCCTTCTCTCTCTCAAAACAATTACCTTTTTTTTTGCAGGAAACGATGCTTTTTTTCTGACCAGCTTTGATTTTTAATAGTTCCTGTGAAAGTGACCTGTGTCATGGCAATTTTTCTCTTATGCTGCTTGGGAAATGTATGAGCAACAGTTGATGTTCTAAAGCTGTTGGTATGCAAGCTCTGGAAGGTAGCTTTGCATGAAGATTACTTTTGCTTCACATGCAAAAGATTCTTCTAAATCAGAAGGTCAAGAACCTTGGGGGAAAATTCTGGTCTCAGAGAAATAAGTGGGAGCTTTATCACTGATTTCAACAGAAAGAGGATTTTTACCATTTTCTTAACTAGGAAAGGTTATGTTCTGGGGCTTAGATCAGTGGTTCCCAGAGTGTGGTTCATATAAAAGTAGCAACAATCACAGGGCATGTGGTAATTAGTTTACAACTGGAATAATTCCTGTCTTGACGGTGTGTTCAGTTGAAAAATCATGTTGCAAGTGAATTGTGGTCTGAGAAATTTTGAGATTCAGATATGAGACACAGGAGCAAACTGTTTAGGAAGCAGTAGTTTAGATATGCCAGGTCAAGCATCCCACTCGCTAACAGACAGGAGGATTTATCAAGCTGTCTTGATCCCCTAGCATTTTATACACAGGGGGTTCCTTTTGACAGAGTATTGTAAGAGAGAAAGTGCTCTGCTGTATACAATACCCAGGGGAAGGATCTTAGCAATCAGCCACAGGAGCCCATAAAAAAAGGAGGAGTGGTGTCTAGCTTGTGAGTAGCCCAGATTTGCACCGACCAGCATTTACTTCTCATCACCTTGGGGTCAGCTGTTTCAAACATCTTGTTGGAAAGGTGAGAGACAGAAATACATGCTTCCCCTAGGGTCAGCAGCCTTTCCTACTGCGATCTCCTCAGGGCTTCCTGACCGTGCAGGCAGCTGCTGTGCTTCTCTGACAGGCTGCACGAGTAACACCTTGTCTGGGGGATCAAGCAGGAGAGAAAGCTGAAATAAAACCCCACCTTGCAAAATCTCAAGGCCCTTCTCAGCTCCTTAAGGAAGGGCTTAAAATGTTTCAATGAAAAAAAAAGAAAAAGAAAAAAAAGAAGCAAGCGATGTATTAAAAGTATTTGAAGGGCATCTCATTGATTTATTAAGGGTGACGGTGTGTGGAAAGAAACAGCCTCTTTCTCTTCGAGCCTACAGCAAGCCTTTGTTTTGGGAGAAAGTACTGAAACAAGAATACTGTGTCCTTCCCTGAGTGATGGAGGAAGGCACTGCTTTTATGCCTGCGTGGGTGGCGTAAGCGTCTGTGGGATGTGGGAGCCTTCAGAGTGGGAAAGGAATGTCTGTCCTTCCCAGTGCAGCTCCATGCAGGGGTTGGCAAGTCATGGCCAGAGCAGGATGATAGCTCTGGGATGAGTCAATGTAACTGCGTAGGATTGTGACCGTAACAGAATTATTTAGCCTTGCTTCTTAGGGCACGATGGGGAGATGGACAGAGTTTATCTGAGACTAAAATGGTATTGCTTTAGTGTTGCCTTATTCCTGACTGGTGCGCCAGCTAGCTCAGGCACCTTTGCATGTCACCGCGTTGTGTGAGAACCAAAGAGCAGAAAATAGCCTAGAAGGCCCAAACACCACGTGATATGAACAATAGCTTCCACTGACTTCCAGAGAATTATCACCACCGACATCAACTGAGGACATCCTCTGGTGTTGGTGTCTGTGAGTTTATCTCCTGCCCACAGGAATAGGAACCCCGAAGGGGTTGGAGGAGGTGTGTGGGCTTATTGTCATGGCCAGATTTAGGGTGAGGGTGGTCTTCCACTGACTTCCAGAGAATTATCACCACTGATAAAAAAAAAGAAAAAGAAAAAAAAGAAGCAAGCAATGTATTAAAAGTATTTGAAGGGCATCTCATTGATTTATTAAGGGTGACGGTGTGTGGAAAGAAACAGCCTCTTTCTCTTCGAGCCTACAGCAAGCCTTTGTTTTGGGAGAAAGTACTGAAACAAGAATACTGTGTCCTTCCCTGAGTGATGGAGGAAGGCACTGCTTTTATGCCTGCGTGGGTGGCGTAAGCGTCTGTGGGATGTGGGAGCCTTCAGAGTGGGAAAGGAATGTCTGTCCTTCCCAGTGCAGCTCCATGCAGGGGTTGGCAAGTCATGGCCAGAGCAGGATGATAGCTCTGGGATGAGTCAATGTAACTGCGTAGGATTGTGACCGTAACAGAATTATTTAGCCTTGCTTCTTAGGGCACGATGGGGAGATGGACAGAGTTTATCTGAGACTAAAATGGTATTGCTTTAGTGTTGCCTTATTCCTGACTGGTGCGCCAGCTAGCTCAGGCACCTTTGCATGTCACCGCGTTGTGTGAGAACCAAAGAGCAGAAAATAGCCTAGAAGGCCCAAACACCACGTGGTATGAACAATAGCTGGAGATGGACAGAGTTTATCTGAGACTAAAATGGTATTGCTTTAGTGTTGCCTTATTCCTGACTGGTGCGCCAGCTAGCTCAGGCACCTTTGCATGTCACCGCGTTGTGTGAGAACCAAAGAGCAGAAAATAGCCTAGAAGGCCCAAACACCACGTGATATGAACAATAGCTTCCACTGACTTCCAGAGAATTATCACCACCGACATCAACTGAGGACATCCTCTGGTGTTGGTGTCTGTGAGTTTATCTCCTGCCCACAGGAATAGGAATGCCGAAGGGGTTGAAGGAGGTGTGTGGGCTTATTGTCACGGCCAGATTTAGGGTGAGGGTGGCCTCTGAGGCTAGCACAAAGGACTGCTGGCTGAGCAACTGCAGAGGACTGGCAAGTTTCCTACCTGTTGGGAGATGCCAGCTTTACAGATCACCCAGGTGTTGTGTAGGCTCAGATCTCTGCTAATGCACACAGCGCTGGTGTATCCTGAATTTGTGTGCCTGGCAGGGAGCAAATGTTCCCTGGGCAGAGAACTTTGTAGAGCAATTACGTGTCCTGCAGACTGTATCTGAAAAGAGGTAGTAGTAGGAAGATGTTATTGCTTGGGGAGATGGAGTAAGTATGTGAGAGTGCTGCATTTTCTAGAGGGTCATTTTGGAGGCTTTGCATGGATGCTCGCACCTAGGACTCTGAAGCTCTCTAGCACTCATTTATGCATTTGAACACAATTTCCATACGTTTTCTCTGCAAGCTTGAATGCCTTGAATTCCTGCCAAACCATTTGGCCTTGCCCTGCTTTTAGTTCATATTATATTTATGTTTGTATTAAACTGACTCTTTGTCCTGTTTTCAGGCTGCGTTTTCTTTCCCCCTTCATCCCCTCTCCTGCATATTTTGGGTAGGCAACATGAACTAGAGAGAGCTTGGCTAATCCCCAAGCTGTCTAAGACCATGAGTCTAAAGGCAAGTTTAATTAAAGCTTCTTGCTTCTCAGTGCTGTAGTGCACAGCCCCTCTGACTCTCTCCCCCAAGGCTTTTGCTGCTGTGTTTCTCAGAGCGAGCAGGCCTGTTCTCAGGTGACATAGCAGAAAGAAATCACTGGTCTTCATTTGCCGCCTTCTCTCACCAGACAGGTGGGTGTGAGTGTCTGAGATGGGTCTCAGTAAATATACAGTTAATCATCCTCCTCATCATCACTTACTTTCCTATCTGTGGCAGTTCCTGGCATCTCTCTGCTCATCACTTCAGTGGAAAGAAATACTTATCCATTCCTTTTTTTTTTTTTTTTTTTGGTGCTGATCTCATCTGGCTGCATCAGGGCAGACAGAGAGAGAAAAGACCCCAGGATGGTTCTTTGAGGACTCTGCAGCAGATTCTTTGTCACATCTCACTGAAATGATCTGAGAGAGGCAGCAGGGAGAAGTGAGTCAGATAAAACTCTCAAAGGCAAAAAAAAAAAGAAAGAAAGGAAAAAAAAGAGGAAAGCTGATTTTTCTGGCTTTTTTACACTTAGAAATTAAGGATTTCAAGTTACTGGTGAATAGGTCTCCGCAGGAGGAAGACCTGGTGTAGCCTAATGCTGAAACTCAGACAATCCCATTGGAGTCTTACAGTGATTTCACTTTTACCTTGTATTTTACCTCCTATGTACCCAAGGTTTTTGAGTGATCTGGATTGTGTTTTGAAATGAGTATGTCCATACACAAAGAGAGAGACATGCCCTACAGGCATCTGAAAAGAGCTGGCCAGTGCCTCCTCTCCAAGACTGCTTGAACTGCCCCTGGAGACGCATGCCTTTCTCCATTGGCAATGGAAGGAGCTTAGGTGAGGTACCCGAATGTTTAGTTGCCTGAAGGTAGGTCAGATGAACTGCAGCCCTCCACCTCATCCCCTGTTAGATGCTGACAACATGAGTCTTCCCTGATGCAGTTGTCAGCCTGTGTCTGGTGAAGATGGAGCTGTCTATGTGTGGGTCTTCCTATGTCAGGGAGACAGTAGGAAAAAAGATGAGCCGTTCCGCCAGCAGCTCTGTCCCCCGTGTAACAGCTTACACATCTGGATGCAGTGGTTCATCTGTTGAGAGAGGAGGATGCACATCTGGTGCTTGGGAGTGCCAGAGTGAGAGCGTAGCACCAGTCTGCTCCTGGTCTCTGTACCCCTCATGGGAGTTCCTTTAAATGTGGGTCCCACCTCTTGCGATCCCTTCTCTTCTGTGATCAGACGCAGCTGCTTGAGGGGAGGAGGCTACTGGAGGTTTCTTGGCACTTGTATTGTTGGAGTGAGGAGCTGATGTGCTCTACAAGTGCTTCAGAGTGAAGCAAGACCCAATGGGATGCGTCTCAGTGCTGCAGCCCATCAGCTGAGCAAGTCAGGCTCTCTCCAGCCCTGACAACTAAGTGCCAGCTCCTTTTCTTATGAAACAGGAGGATTAGTAAACAGTTGAGCTGAGATACTGGTTCTTTATGTAGGGAGAAGGAGAAGTACGTGTGTATGTACCTATGTTAGTCCTCCTCTTGCCTATTTGCCACATAAGCATGAAACAAAGGCAGGCAAAAATACCAGGACATCATTTATCAGTGGCCCAAAAGAGTGGAGAAAGGAGTTAAAAACTTGAAAGTCTGAATAATGCATATGGATTTATTTCAAGTACCTTCTAATATTTACAAAATTACATGACACTTTGTTTCCTTTGTGCATTTTTTTCCCCACAAGATCCAGACAGGGAGGCAAGTTTAGATTAAATAAACAACAATGAATTCTTCTGAACCTGTGCAGAAGACAGATCACCCCCTGACTACCACAGAGTTTTTTGGTAAAAAAAAATAATAATTCTGGGAGAGTTTTCAAGGAAATCAAAATCGGGCACATACTCTATAGAAACCTCAGACAATTTTTGATGTCATTAAAACAGAACACGCTTCTAACTTTATTTTAATAATTCATTGTTTCATAAATAAAAACCAAACAAGTGTTCAGCAGAGAGATCTCTTTAAGGGAAGAAATAATAATTTATTATTTCTTTTGTAAAAAAAGGTCTCTCTGCTGAACACACGTTTGTTTTTTATTTATGAAACAATGTATGAATTATTAAAATAAATCTGAAATTGTGTTCTGCTTAATGACATGAAAAATTATTTGAGGTCGCATATAGATGAGCTTAGCAGTGCTTCACTACCTGCAAGCTTCGGCGCTGTATTTTTCTAAACAAATCAAGAGTTTTAGAGCATTTAATAACCATTTAATTCTTAGATAAGTTTATTGTGATTTAAGCACAGTAATGTATTCAATATGTCACCAGCTTGAAAGAAGCCCTCATGCCGGAGGTAACAATACATAATGGAGATATACCAAAAAAACAGTTCAAACTGATTTATGGAGTTGGCAGACTGCAAGCCATTTTGCCCGGTCTGCCTCAGCTTTCTTCCTTTGCATGAGCTGAGGTATAAGCACCTCCAAACGCTGACCCCCATGCCAAGTGCTGAGGCCATGTTACTAGCCACGCTATGTGCCATTTCCAGGGACGCAGCCTGGCTGGCCACACAGCACAGCCTTCCTCCTGTGCTATATTTGGAAATGAGGTTTCTGCTCCGGGGCCTCATCCTCTGTAAAGCACTTAAGTGCATGCTTAAATGCTCATCTGCTGCGAGCCAGGGAGGATGATTCTCTGCGATTCTTGGTGGCACGGAGGGAAGCAGCGTTCAACCGGGGTCATCCCGCGTCTCAGCCGCGGGAATCCCAGGACACAAAAGGGACTGGAGGAGGAGACGGGGTTGTTCACAACTCACGTCATCCTCTCTGCCATGAGCTGGGAACTCAGTGATGCAGAGCTGCTCCCGTGGGCACTACAGACCCCAAGGATGCTGCCAGCATGGCCTGGATACACAGGAATTTAGCTCAACATAGGGATTTACACTTAAAATAAAGCTTCTCCTCACCTTCCTCTTAGATGTTACGAGGAGGCTGCAGGTGAGTCACGTCCCTCAAGCACAAGACAGCACAAAGCAGTGAGAATGAAATGTTAGGTAGTTCAAGGAAAAAAATGCTACATTTTGAGAAAGGAGGAGACATGGAGACCTTCAGTGGCCAAATCGACTCTACACATTGGCACAAATGTTGCCCCCTTGCTTGGATATTTCTAACATTCAGGCCTCAGGTTTCCCTGTCCCAGAGGCTTTCCCACCTTCCCCCCTGGGCTTTAGATCAGAAGATTTCTCTGCATTTTCAACAGTCTATTTTTTCACCAAGTAGCTTGTTTCTCAGTCTTTTTCCAAGGAGAGTACTTCAGATTGGTCTGTCTCGCCATTTCACTCTATCCGTGGGATAGACCAGGATGCCTTTGAGAACTAGATATCTCCTAGGCTTTTTCTGTCAGTGGTTTTAGGAGTCTTCAGTACACCTAAGATGTAGGTTATTTATATGCTAGACATCCCTTCATATGACTGAGCTTATGAACAGCCATTCTTTTCATACAGTCTGTAAGCAATCATGACACGGTACTCATGGAAAGTATTAAAACCTCAAAAGGTAAGTTTGACTTTCATCATCGATGCCATAGCTGGTGGTGCACAGAGTTCCTGTGCTGAGGGAGGTATTATTAACATCAAACAGCTGTGGCCATTAATTTATCCATTAATTGACGTGTGAGACTTGGATCTATTCATGTTATACTCCATCTATCATAAGGAAGGCTGTCTAGTGGCTAGAGCACCTCACCGAATAGGGAAATGCTGGAGTACCACTGAACTCGTGAGCTCGTGCCAGTCACTTGACTTCTCCGTCTCCGTTACCTCAGGTGAACATATCCTTACAATGAAAAATCTGGGACACTTTTGTGGCAGTCATAGAAAAAGCTAATGTTAACACTTGAAAAAAACCATGCTGGTTTTTGCCAGTGGCAGCTTTGGACTCATCAGAGGTGCACAGAGATTTCTGAGTGGAGGACTTTTTCCACCAGTGACTTATAGTATTGGGAATTTATCAGGAAACAGGAATGTCACTGCCATTCACCATGAGTAAAAGGAAAGTATTTCTTGTATCTAAACTCATTTTTCCATGATCGTGAAAATGACTTTGTAGTTGATATGTGGAAAACAGAGCTGTTCTGGTTCAGCTTGAAGTCATATTCTCTTTAGAGTTGCCTCACACGAAAACTGGGAATAATATCTGTCTACACTTCCCAGGCTGTGATTCTTACTGTCTGCAAATTTCTTTGAGGGTCTGAGGTGGAAGGCATCATGCAGCTGTGACACACTGTTGTAAAGCTGTGATTCTGACAGCAGAATGCTAATCTGAAATGTGACTCTGGAATTACTGCTGCTGCTGCTCCTTCCTTCCCCTCCTCAGTGAAATACACAGAAATCAGATGCTCTTCTTTCTTTTTTTTTCCCCATCTCCCATGCTCTCAGTTCCACTGAGGTGGAAAATAACCTAAAATGCTTCTGAAATTGTATTTTCCAAGGGATTTCCTAGTGCATCAGGCTGGCATACATCAAATGGGTAGAAACAGAAATCTGTCCCTTGTCTGGAACAGCACAGTGAGCACTTGTTTTCTGTGAATTAATCCTGACTGAGGATGGATGTCCCTATCTTTTTTACCCCCCACCTTACTCCCCTGGGCCAAAAAATGAACCTTTTACACATGGAGTTATGCATTTGTGTCTCTGCCTTGCCACAAAACTAATCCCTAGTAAGCACACTCTAGAGGCTACAGTATGCAAAACCTCTCTGTTAATGATGACATTTGGAAAACCTGGTTGTTTTTTTTTTTTCTTTAATTGCAGGTAGCTGCATTCACCGTGGACTGCTGAATGTTAGCCAGCCCTATGTTGTAAAGCTGAACTGGAGAGGATTTTCCTACAAATACGGTTCCTGGGGTAGAGATTACTCTCCCTCTAACCCAGAGGAAGAAGTCTATTGGGTTGCACCATTGAACACAGATGGGAGATACTTGGAATACTACAGAATTTATAGTTCCTTTGATGATTTGCTGCTCTTTAAACCCCTGTATGAAACTAGAGTAGTGTATGGGGAGGGAAGTGGTGCTGCCCTTTATAATAACTTTTTGTACTATCATGCTTATAGTTCAAGACAAATGGTGAAGCATAATATAAAAACAAGCACCGATGTTTTGAGAAAGGATCTTCCAGATGCTGCTACTGGTAGCCGTTTCTCTTATGCAGGTGTATCATGGCAAGACATAGACTTTGCTGTGGATGAAAGTGGGTTATGGGTAATATATTCAACAGAAAATAACTTGGGCAACATTGTGATTAGCAAACTCAATGAGACCACACTTGATGTGCTAAGTACTTGGCAGACAAGACAGTACAAGCCATCTGTTTCCAACGCTTTCATATTATGTGGTGTTCTGTATGCCACAAGGCCAGTAAACACTAGGAAAGAGGAGATCTTCTACATGTATGACACAAATACTGGCCAAGAAGGTAGAGTAAGTGTCATGATAGATAAAAAGTTATCTACAATCCAGAGTATTGATTATAGCCCCTCAGATCAGAAACTGTATGTTTACAATGATGGTTACCTTCTAAGATATGATGTGACCTTTCAGTCTTAACATCTCAGTGCCATAAGCATGTGATAAAACTGGCAGCATCTGAAATGAGAGATCCAATTAGACAATGCTATTGGTGGTTTAGGGTTTATCTGGTCTGGTATACTCTATCTGGTATCCGGGGTGATGGTGTTATATATATTATTTGTACTCTTTAAGGGAATTAGTAGTATTGCTGGCAGCAGTGCCTGTCAGTACTGGGTTCTTTACGTTTTGATTGGTGTTCATTGGTGTTTTGTGCTTTACAATAGTCCTGCCACTGGGGGTAGATTTACTGTACAGATTTAGTGCATTTTGTTCCCAGAAATTGATGGGCACAGCCTATCTACTGACCAAGAAGACAATTATCCACTGATGTGCATTTCTCAGTGTAACACAGACAAGACACCCAGAAACTGAGGATGAATTTCCACTGATCAGCAGAGTGGATTGAGACCTCAGAGAAATTGGTAGAAGGATTAAAACGGTATAGGAAATAGACTTGGTTGGAAGACAGCAACCCATTTTTTTTAGGTGGAAGCAGTAGTATCTGGCTCAAGGATTCAGAGGAGAGGGTAGAAATGGACTTTGATGTTTGAAGCCCTACCACAGATAGGAGAGAGAGGGAATTTGGGCAGAGACAGAGCTCACTGCCCTTGCCATCACTGACACAATGGGACAGCCACCCCTGGGGCACCACCTGTAGCTGCCTTCCCTCGGCTCAGCCCTCTCCCAAACTGCCATAGCACCAGGCTGCCTTCCCAGAGTCACTATGGGGGCAAAACTGGCAGCAGAGCTTTCACCATCTTACTTTCTGTCCCACTCTGTTGCCCTTAGCAACTCCTGGTGCCTAGACCTGGCTGTATGAATGGTCTCAATGCAATTTAGCCATGTTTTGTGGTCACCATGGCTCTATTTTCCTGGCAGTACAGGGCAAGAAACACTGTTTTCCTTTCCTTTATGCTCTTGTAAGCTGATGCAAATGCTCCCGTTGACTTTATTGGCCACGAGTGGCTTTTAGGTATATATCATGCATTGCCATAGAATGACAGCCATGTGATTTAATGTGCCTCTATTCAGCACTTTTGCCATTCTGTAATTAGATTCCTGAGAGCCTTGTTAGTATAGGGTCCAATTTTTTCCCTGGGTAATTCTGTCTTTCAGTAAGGTAAGCAGTCTTGTGGAAAACAGAAGTCTGGTCAGACTAGTTGGATATGTGGGGTTTTTTAAAATGGGTATTGTGTAATAATTTTTGAGTTTGTGCACTGTATCAATGTCTTACCTTCATCATGTCAGCAGGCTGAAATACTGAAATACAGAACTCTACAATGATGAAGAAAGCAGTTCATGTAGTTCATTTTCTTCTGTTACCTATGCAAGCATGTCTGTGTCTTCTGATAATAAAAATCAATACATATATCAATGATTGCTTTTGTTTTAATAAAAAGAATATTTCAAAGGATCCCAGTTGTTGTGTAGAGCCATATAAAGCTGCTTGTGACAAATAGGTAACTTTTGGGATGCAACAGGAAGCCAGGGCACCAAATGTCTGAAATGGGATCATTGCACTCAGCTGGGCTCCGTGTGCTTCAACAGCTCTGGGAACAACGCAAAGGTGTGAATCAGCATGTCAACAGGTACAACAAGAGGAGCTTTATTTCCCCACACAGAAATATATTAGCTGGTTAGGGTAACATTTCTCCACCAAGCTGAGATGCTACTCGAGACATCAGAGGCTGATGAACTGATGACACGTTTTGAAGCCAGGTGCTGCCACTTATCAGGTATCAGCATCTGTTTCTTGGAAACCTGTGAAATGAATCTGAAAGCCATGGAGGCATTGGTGCAGTAATCTGATCAGTCAGCACAGGCAGGGCTGCTGTGTGAATAATCCTTAACAGCCCAAGTAAGGATTTGGCTGAGAAAGGAAGAAGAAAATACTGCAAAAAATATTTTTTCCTTCCACAGCTGTGCGTGGGTCATGGAAGGTGAGCAGCTCTCCACTTATTATCAAGAAATGTTGTCAGCATGGGCCTTTGGGCTCCTCAGCTCACCACCATTTGGGGAGGGTGTTGATTTTAGCATGTGTATGACCAATTCTGGTGAATCGACTGTGATTCTCAGGTCCTTCCTGGGGGCAGGTCCTTATGGTCTAGCTTTCTCCCCTTTGGAAACAGTAGTTGGCCTGGACCGGAGGCACCCCCGATGGTGGTGGAGGTGGGGATGCCATGACTATCCCATGGCTCCTTGGTTGTGGTGTTGCCCAGACACTGTGTGACTTGGCACTGGGCTACAGCTGGACCTCACTGAGGTAGCCCAGAGGTGGGGAGAGAGTGGCAGTGGCCGTCTCATTGGGGTACCACACAATGGTCGCTGCAGAGAAGATGAAACTCAATCAGGTTAGACACCAGTAGCTCAGCATCAGAAGGAAAGCACAAACATCCCTGCGCTTATAAAAACCTTAGAACACTTTGTGTGGAGGGGCTCAGTCAGGATGTTTTGGTTCTGGCAAGGTTGAGCTTGTCCTTTGAGCTTTGTTCTGTGTTAGTATTTCTTAGGTAGCCAGTGCCAGGGTGCAGTGGGGGCTCCCCTGGGTTCCATCAGAGCAGGGCCTGGCAGACAGGGCCCGCCCCATGGCCCCAGCCAGGAGCAGGGTGGCTGGGGGGGCACTGGGGCTGCCCCAGCCTGGGGCATTGGACACCTCCTTGGGGACAGGGACATGCTGAGGCTGGGCTGCGACATGGGCCCACTGGTGGGCTTGGCTCAGTGGGCCCCATGGCTGGGCAAGGCAGGGTTGTGGGGAGCTGGAGACCGGCCATCTTTGTGTCATCGCTGGGGCAGGTGCTGATTGTCCTTGGGTGTTGACATGGGGTCCTTGGTCCTGGGCAGGATGGTGGGGAACCCCAGGAGGGTGGGCAGTGAGGTGCATAAGTGCCTCTGGAGCCCTGGCAGCTGGCAGTGCTTCTGCTGATGTTATAAGAAGCTTTGCAGAGTTGTAGGAAGACTGTTGTCCTTTTAAAAGCAAAAAAATAAAAGGCAGGAAATTACTATATTTCAGCTCTTGGCCTATTGATTTGGCATTTCCCCGCAGAGGTTTTGGGGTATATAAACAATATTGAACATAAATAGTACCTGCCACAGAGCCCGGAGGAGAGGACATCTGTCTGCACGGTGACACAGGGAACTGCAGTACAGGGACTTCAATGCAATTTCGTTGATGAGTGGTTTTCACACCACCTAACTCGAGGCACCTAAGGCGGGAGACTCAGCTCTGATCCCCGCAACGATTGTAAGCGGGGAGAGAGGGACCTTCTGCAAAGGTGCACTTCAAGAAGAGGGTGTAATACATCTTTTCAATTCTTCCCTTAGACTTGTCCTTTCAGGCCTAGGACGAAGGTGGTTCAGTAGAGCTGGTGTGTTCTTGAGCTGTCCCCAGCACACAACCTTGGGTGGGCTTCATTCGCTGTTCCTGTTGCCCCCTCTCCTGTAGCTGGAGCTAACTCTGCTTTGTCTGAGGGGGTGTTTCCTCCTCTCCTTCCTCCTTGGACTTGGAGAAGACTTCCCCCCATGCTTCCCAGCACAGGCTGTTACTGATTTGGTGACTCCACACCATTTCTTGATGTTGCTTTTGCCTTCAGTGACACAATTTTCACTCAGATCCTTTTCATCCACTGACCTCATTTCCCCCCAGGTCTGTTCAAAGTGCAGTGACAAATGCATTCTCTTTTGCCTTTTGCAGTCGTTATTGGTTGCATCCTCTCTTTAACATAGAATCATAGAATCATGGAGTGATTGGAGTTGGAAGGGACCTTAAATATCATCAAGTTCCAACCCCCCTGCCATGGGCAGGGACACCTCCCACCAGACCAGGTTGCTCGAAACCCCATCCAGCCTGGTCTTGAACACTTCCAGGGATGAGGCATCCACAACTTCTCTGGTGTTCCAGTGTCTCACCACCCTCACAGTAAATAATTTCTTTCTAGTATCTAATCTGAATCTCCCCTTTCAATTTAAAACCATTACCCCATATCCTGTCACTACACTCTCTGATGCAGAGTCCCTCCCCATCTCTCCTGCAGACCCCCGTGAGGTACTGGAATGCCGTTATAAGGTCTCCCTGGAGCCTTCTCTTCTCCAGACTGAAAAACCCCAACTCTCTCAGCCTGTCTTGATATCCTGTTAGATACAAGTTCCTTATTCTTTGGTCCTAGACTTTTACCTCCTTCCCTCTCAGCAAACGTGTTAACCTGAGCCTCCCTGCTTTGCTTCCTAAACTATGCCAACTTCCTGCATCCTCCTATTCCGTCTTCATACACCTTTCCCATTATCCCACACTGGCACTTTTCTCTGGGATGCCCTCTCCAAGAAGATCTATCAGCTTCCCTGGGCTCCTCTAAACTTCTCATGAATTTCTCTGTGAAGCTCCTGATAAATTGCCAGCTGACTGCAGCTAACTTGGTGCCTTCAGTAGGAGACTGGTATTTATTTGCATCATATATTCTATTAGCTGGCACATGAGAGCATAAAGCTGGCAATTATAAACTCTCTTATTCATTCCCGTATGTCACTCCCTCACTCTCTGTTACGTTCACTTGTTGTATCTTGTCTTAAATGGAGATTATATGTTCCTCAAGGGTAATACCTGTCTTTTAGGTTGGGGTAGTACAGCTCCTAGCACAAGGGGTTGCTGCCTTTCTCCTCTCTCCCAGGTATTTCTGAGCAACAAACAATAAAGAGCAGCAAGAGCTGGCCAGGGATTGTTGCATGCATCTGTGTTTTTGTCTGAATTTTCATGCATGCTGCTACGTGTGCTGCATATAAATTGACTTTGAAAAGTAGGCAAACAATATGCTTCCAGACAACTGTGTAAACATTCTGCTGGAAACTGTTTCAGTAGCTATGTGCACATAATGTAGCTACAATGCATCCCTAAATTTGTACCATGTGGGGTAGGATCACTTTTCCTCCTGTAAATATTTGATTTCTTTCCTTTCTTTCTTTGCATTTTTGTGACAGCACAACAGTTGCTCCCTGAAAGCCAGAGACCAATGGCACAAGTGTGTACCACACGCAGAGCCTGCAGCCATGATGCTTTTCATACTGCCAAGCAACCTGTGATTTTTCAGGACTAGGAGCTCTCCTTCTAACAGGACAAAATGCTTGCTTTGTGACTGGGCTGGGTATGGAGATACGAGAATTAAGGAATTGCAACATTATGGTTTGTAAAAGTAAGCACATGTGAGGGCAAATGTGTGTGTCTAGCAAGAATCCTGTCTTCCCCTCTGCTTGCTGGGTTGCTGCCAGTTTGCAAGCTGTTAGCCACGTACGGGGAAGCAAATGAAGTGAGCGAAGCTGCATGGGCAAATGTTCTTTTGAGTCTTCAGGGAATGGCTCCTGCCACTGGCCTACATTCTCCAGGCCAGTTGGGCTGTACTTGGCCTTGGGCCATGGGTGAGGGCAAATCTGGCTTTACACCGATGCTCTTCCTCAGCAATGAGTCTGGAAAGTGGTGGCCCAGTCCCCAGCTCAGCAGTTCCCAAACTTCTTTATCTTCTGCCTGCTATGTGTGATACCTCAGGAGTAGTGCGACACAGCCGTATCTCACATACATCTCTTGGCCTTTGGTAAAAGTATGATGCTGGAGAAGGAAAGAGATGGACAGTACCGCTATACACCCAGTGCCTCCACCAGTGGCAGAAGGTATAGCTGAAAGAAGACATCTGCACAGCTCCAGCCAAAAGCAGCACGCTCAGAAGAGGGGCATAATCCTAGACAGAGATCCCAGGAGGTCTCCTTGTCCACCTCTCTGCTTGCAGGCAGGATCATGTATGTCTGAGCTGCCCTTGACAGCTGTTTGTATAATCTGTTCTTTAAAACCTCTAATGATGGAGATTTCACAGTCTCCCTAGGTGGCCTCTTTGGGCAATTAACTAACCTCAAAACTAGGAAATTTTTCATAAACATTCTCTGCTGCAAATTAAGCAGATTTAAGAAGATAAGCATGACTATGTTGCTGAGACCAAAGGCTCAGCTGTTCCAGCATTCTCTACAAAAGAGTGGCCAATAGCAGAGGCTTCAGAGAAGCGTATAGGAGCAGGACAAGGATGCAGTGATAATCCTGCCCTGGAATTCCTTAGCCTGAAGTCTGGGAATGTTTTCTTCTGTCTGCAACAGAAGCACAGTTAACTCTCATCTGTGTAAGAACAATCTGTGTAGTGGAAAATACTTTTCATATATCTATGATGTTTTCTCTTTTCTAGATAAATAAAGCCCAGATTCCTACCGCTTCCTCCTAGGTTGTGTTTTCTAAGCCTTGTAAAATTTGTGTTGATCTCTTCTTTCCGTTGACCTGTAACTCTTTTCACCATAATTGAGGAGAATGGACTGGTTACCTGTAAATGTCATGTATAACACTTCGAAATGACACTATCTTTTCTTTTGCTCATGGGTTTGGGGCCCATCTGTTTTGAAAGGAAAACGCTAAGGAACCAGGATTAGAAGAAACAAGGGGGTTAACACCCATGTCCAAGAAACTTCTCTGAACATGGAGAGTCCCACGGTCTGCCACCTGCACCTAATGTTCATGAATGGTGTGCACAAGGTATACAGAAGCTGCCTAAGATATAGGAACCAGCCTTGGGATTCCTTCTTCATCAGAGAACCACAGCAGAACTGGGGTGTCATTGTTCTTCAGACTCCAGGGTTATTGCATTCCTGCCAAACCCCACACCCCAGCCCCTGTATTATCCCCTGCTGGTGCTTTAATGAGAGTTGAGGGCTATATGGATTTGTCCAGGGTTTGGTTCTGACTCTTAATGTTGCAATGGCAACTAACTAGGAGATTTCCTAACCAGGAGTTTTTGGCATTTCCTTTTGGCTGGCTCGGTGTGTTGGTTGTTCTGAATAGTCCTCTCAGAAGCTCAGGTCTCTCACTGGCTTGCACGGGGAACCGAGGATACGTCTGTGCCCTGCGGTGCAGCTCCTTACAGCGACGCTTGAGCGCTGGCCCTGAGCCGAGATGATGTAAAGCTGCCTCTTGGCCCAAGGACAGGAATCTCTTTACCATCTTTCATTTGACAGTACAGACAGCTTCTTTAAACTGAAAAACAGGATAGCTGTTTTAGCACGATGCTCACAGGAGCACTTGGCTAGTAGGCTATGCTAATGTGACTGACTTCCAGAGCGCAATCACTACGCTGTGCCACAGAAATGACCCAGCTTGTTTAGAAATACCTGACAAACCCCCTGTCCAATGTGGTGTGGGTACATCAACAGGCATTTTCCTCAGTGCTGGGCACCCTGCAACTGGATGTGGGAATGCCTTTTGGGGCTCTACGTAGTGAGCCATGGCTTTCCTTACCTGCTGGGTTCCTGGCTGATTTTACGTGCATCTGTGTGACTTAATTAATTAGCTTTTGATCTGTAATCAGGGTGGGTCAAAGAAGACTCTAGAAAGACTGAGGTGATGGAGGATTGCTGCCATTGCCCGTGCGGTGGAAGATCGGTGTTAGAAAGACTGGCATAAAACAACTCAGATTCTTGATGTTTACGTGGGCTGAGGTGATGGAGGATTGCTGCCATTGCCCTTGCGGTGGAAGATCGGTGTTAGACTGGCATAAAACAACTTAGATTCTTGATGTTTACGTGGCAAGCACATACATAAGCTGCACAAATCATTACCATCTGTATTATGAACAGACCCCAGAGCATTAACCTGTTCTATTAGTTCCCGATGCTGGAAATACTGTTTATGTTAGCAAAGCTGAGGTACAAATCTTTCTTATGCATAATGCAGGACATTTTATACATTTGACAGGAAAGCAATTTGAAACATTTTGAATGGAAACATTCTCTGCTGAATCGTTTTATTGTGATGAAAAATACCCCCAAGAAACAGTGACGCTAAAGATGCTGGGTCTTTGGAACTCAGGAAAGTTTGGAATGATCAAATGCACCTTGATTTAACATTTTCTGCATCTCCCTTTTCGGTGTGTTTTAAAGGGGGAAGAGATTCGTTTGGCTTTTTAAATGGGAATAATAATGGTTAGCTCTTCGTATAGTGTCTTTTATCTGTGGGCCACAAAGTCTTTCATTAATAGTAATTTAGCATGGAAACCTCAATGTGAAGAAGGGGGAGATATAATAACACTCCTCATACTCATGTTAAATTCCATGCCTTTATAAATGGGTGAGGAGAAAAAGTCAGCTGGAAGTTGTGAAAGATCTCTTTATCAGCAAAGCATTCCGTTTATAGCTTCCCTTCCCTTGAGGAATGCGTAGCTTTGCAGGGTAGGGGACAGTCAGGTTTCTGTAGGTCAAACGAAGGGCGTACATCTGGGCTTTCCTCTCTGGACTGACTACTGGGGTTCTTCTCTCTTCAAGCAACCTGACTCCCCCAGAAACTTTGAGGTGCGATCTGTGCAGCTTCACACTACGCCCTGCCATGCAGGACAGGAACCGGGATGGGGTTTGGCACTGCTTCTGGCACTGCCAGCTCCTGCAGGGATTTCTTAGTGCAAATCTTTGGGAACCGGATTATGTTTTGGAAGTGATTCTTTGATGTCTTCTTACTGAGGGCCTGGGGGCTTTAACTGTGTGTCTGTTCTCTGTGGGAGATGGGAAGTATTTTCTCTTTTCCTCAGCTCAGACTAATTTCTGCTTTTCCCTTTGTGTTGGCAGCCAGAGAAGCAGCCCAGAGAGATTCAGAGGTGTGTCGGCAGGCACAGATTCAGACTCAAGGAGGAAGGCAATTATGTTTCTTATTCTGATCTTCTGGAGCAATGTCCAGAATCTGGGGTGATGGTCACAGCATAAGAACTTTTAAGACACAAGAATGATCTTCTGTTGATTTTCAGTTTTATCCGATGTTAACCCTTCATGTTTCCATATGGAGAAATATGAACAAGGAACTTCTTTTTGTCACAAAGCAGCTTTCCTAAAAGAATTTTAATATCGTTAGATATTAAATCAATGGCTTTTCAGGTGAAGCTCCTCACCTCTTGGAAATGGAAACGTGGATTCATACACAGATCACAAAAATGCATCTTTGCAGCCCTCAGAAAAATAACTGACACTGTCTGCACTGTAAGGGAGTATGTCTGTCTGAGCCCACGTGGCATGGACTGACACTAGTCCATACGGTGAGAATTCCCAGCTCTTTTATAGCTAAGCCTTGAAGAAATCTAGTTAGAGAGATTCAGAGCAGAGCCAGGGAGCGAGGAAACACCATCAGCAGTCCAGCATAGTTCCTCATCTTCCATTATTTAGTAGTATAGATCTTCTCTTAGTGCATATCTTTGGCTACCAGCACGGGGATTTCTATGATTCATAGGCAGGTCATGGACATACTTCACAGCTTGAGAAACTGAGTTCCATATGAAATATATCTGGGTATCATGAGCTAGAACTTTTTCCACTGCCAGCCTACGGTGGGGTTTTGGACAGGATGTCCTAGGTAGTGCATCCAAATTAGTCTGAAGATGCTATTAATGGGATAAAAGTGAAAACTGTAAATACGGAGATGTTACCAAAACAGAACGAATCATTTTGAATGGCTTGGCTTTGAAAGGATTTCTGGGTAATAACAAGGACAGACCACAAGGTTTCTGGACTCATGATCTTCAAGAAAAATACCTGGAGGTATTTAAGAAATGTATAGACATGGCTCTTCAGGGCATGCTCTAGTGCCCAAGGTTAATGGTTTATGGTGAGGTGTTGAGTGTGGGGTTTAGTTGGTGGGTGCGGTGTTTTTGGTGGGCGTTTGGTGTGGTGTGTTTTGTATTTGTTTGGTGGGGGTTTTTTTTTTTGTTTTTTTTTTTTTTTTTTTTTTTTTTTTTTTTTTTTTGTGGTTGGACTCGATGATCTCAGAGGTCCCTTCCAACCACTAAGATTCTGTGATTCTGTGATTCTGTAATATAGGTACTAGTGGGCTATATTGACAAGGTCTCAGTTTTACTGCTGAAATAGGGCGCTTTAGAGAACACCACTTAGTTTTAGACATTGCAGACATGATCAGCAGAAAAGTGGTTAATGTGCTGAGAGCTGAAAAAGAGATGATGGTTAAATGGAGCAAAAATTGCCATTTTGTACCTGACTCTTCACAATCCTGCCTTCGTTTGCAGCTGTATTGTGTCATCAAACCATGTGCAATCCATGGGGTTTCAGCTGCATGACTCCCATTAACTTTAATCAGAGTCAGGAGAATAAACTGCTGAGCAAAGCACTCCGAAAATGTACCCCTCCATTCTTAACAATTATATTACTCTGCTTTGTGCGGTGGGGAATCTTTAGGAGGCAGAGCTGAATGCTCCATCACTTCAATACCTGCTCTTTGTGCATAATGAAATCAGCGCTGTTTGCAGCTTGCTCCCTGCCATGGTCGACGACTGATTTCACTACACAAATGACCAAATGATTGACTTCAGCATTTCTCTACACGAAACAGATAAATATCTTTCAGGAAGATACCAGTCGTGTTCTTGTGCGTGTGAGCGAGGTTACACAGGATGGAAAGGCTGTTTAGGAAAATTCACTGTTGTCATCCTTTAACAAAAATTGTTGCCAGGATACTGTCAAGTCATACGGGATAACTGCAATTGTGGCAGTTCTAGTGTTAAAGAGATGAGCAAATATCAGCAGTCAGAACCAGTACCGCATATTTAAGGCTAGAGCAGAGGTCTAGGTGCAAGGTGACATATCCCCACTGCCCTATTTCCATGAACAAGCAAGCATGCAAACCCCAGGATGGCCTGTGCAAACAGCCCTACAGCAGTCGTGCCTGTGAGATGCTGAAAATCCTCACCCCTCATTAGTGTCAGTGACCGAGAGATACGGCTGCTCAGAAACCCACATAGGCAGCGAGCACGTAGAGCTGGCATCTAGCCCTCTCACTGTATATGTGCTTCCTGGCCTTTATGCCCAGGCTTGATTGTTCTGAGTAAATAATCGCTCTCGTTTACAAATCTGCATTCTGAGTAATTTCTTCGGCGCTCGAACACGCCCCAACCTTTTACATGACCCTCAAAGTGCAGATAAAACCTCTGAGATTTCCTGTGGGAACTTTAAAAAAACAATAACCGCAAAGTCCTCTGAAGGACAGATAAAAATGTGGTGAAAGTTTCATTAGCAACAAACTCTAGCCCTTTTAGTTGCACTAGCAGCCATATTTTTTGTTTGACGGGACAGTTTTTGCACAGATGTCAAGTTTTGCTACTTGAGGAATGTGAAAATGAGAACAGAGTTTTCAATGCATTCGGATCAGTAGGCATAATCAGGTCTCAAGACTACCCTTCCTTATCCAGATAAACAGTAATTCTTTACAATGATTTCTGAAGTGTACCATGTTCCCATTTACTTAGACATGCAGTGCTTATAGTGGGAACCATTGAAAAGCGTTGTCCTGCATTATCTGAGGGATTTTGAAGGAAATGAAGCAAATCTGCTTTACAATACATTGTTCCTGCAAGGAAGGATCTCACAGAATCTAATCTTTTTTTCATTCATTTTTTAGTGTAGCCTGCACAACAGAGGCAGCTCTTCAGCATCATTTGTATGATAATAGCATTATTTTGTCCCAAATATGGTGCACATCTCAAGGACCTCCACAGTCACATCAGGGGGATTGTTCAGTCCAGACAAGGGGGAGGCAATTGTGGGGGGAACAAGTCCAAACACAGTGAAGTGAATTTCAAATATTACCGTTAAATCGTTACATTACCTTTTTCGGCTGCCACCAATAAGCCTTTTCAGCAAGAGGGACGTTTGGCTTCCCATGGAATTTCTGCCAGACCAGAATAAACGAAGCTTTTCCAAGAGACTTAGTCTCCTGAACGTCACCTGTCTGCCTAATCCTGGATTGTAATAGAGCTTTAGGCAGTCAATAAATGCTTAGTCTCAAAACAGAGGTCCTTTTCAGTGTGCATGGGTAATTAAAGATAAACTTCTGGGAATTCTGAGGTGAAGTAGGAAGTCACTTAGACCTTCATGTAGTTTAGGTCTAGAGCTGTCTGAGCTGCTGTGATTGTGGCCACCACAGCCATTCCAGAGGGGTCTATGCTTCCTATCTGATAGCCACGATACCCCAGAGTATCTTGCATTATCCTAAATACCCATATGAGAGCAACCAAAAACTCATTTATTAACGATATTAAGCATCTATAGGGTTGAGAGGGCTCTAAAGTCTACAGAACGAGTTGTTTGAGATTTAGGTAGCATTTAGGGAAATTGGTTCCTTTTGTCCTCTCTCTGTGGGTTACGCAGGGAGCCCAGGGAAATTGGCCTCCTAATTTAGGCACTTCATTGGGAAGCCTAAAGCTGGCAATGTCAGTGCCCTAGGTGCCAGTTAGAACACTGCCTGGGCTTCCATGACACTTTAACGAGTAGTTTTATTTTAACAGAGCAAATGATTTGGCATGGATGCTTTAATTATAGAACTGAACCCACTTTTCCTTTCTGTAAAATGTTAGCAAATAGCTCATGAAGTACTTCTTGTGACTGGCTGTGTTTCATTCATGGTCCTCTCAGTGTGATGAGTTTACTGTGAATATTCGAAGTTCACACTTGCTGTTATACTGCAAAGCCACATGAATCAGAGGGAATGGAATTTATTTTATGCATCTTTGTCAATCTACAAGATGTGTTTACTCTAAGCTAGTTGTATAAGCACTATCCATAGAAAGAGTTAGACGCTGTCCACCTGTGATTTATCTGATCCTTAAGGAAAAACATGAAATAATAAAACCAGGTAGACTGGATAAAACTCTGCAGTATTGTTGGGGTGGTTGGACTGGATGATCTCCAGAGGTTCCTTCCAAACCCATATCATTCTGTGATTCTGTGATTGTTGCATGTTAAATGGATTAGATTAAACATACAGGGTTTAATTCTGTGGTCCAACCTGATATTTTTAGGGCCTTAGGGTATACTGTCTTGCCTCTATCTGGTGTATTCCTGTATCCCCTGTGTCATATGTATCTCCTTTTGGGGATCTCAAAGGGCCCTAGGTGCTTATAATTCATGCAACTGAATCCCTGAACGCGCGACCATCAGTTATCATGATCAATGAAATGAGAGATTTCTTTATCTGATCAGATGGTTGTGCTCGGTACCTTTCTAGACTCTGTTTCCTGTATTCCCTTTGCCTCTTGGACGAAGCCCCTTACCTGCACCCCAGACACGTACATGTAAGTGGAGTACCTGAATTCCACTGTTGCATTTAGGGGGATGAGATAAATGTGACCTAAGGGTTTTTTTATTAGTGAGAAAATAACAAGTAATAGAGTTTATGATGTAAGGGCTGAGACAAAAAATTGTGACAAAAAACCCTAGCTCCATCCACATCAAACTGGAGTGTCTCTCCTTTTTTTTGGGGCGGGGGAGATGCAGGGACCCAAAAATAATATGATTTGCTACATACTGGCATAACTAAAATGTGTAGTCAACTAAAACCACATGTTCCATATACGGTTGAATCCCCTTATTTTTAAACGAGGTCAATTTTGATATGAAAAAGCCATTTCAAAATAAAAAATGCAAAAGATTCCTTTTGAAAATGTTGAAATGAAATGTGCCATTTTGAAAGTTTCATTCCTGTTTTTTCAGATGAAATGTCAAATAAATGCAAATCAAATTTACGTAGTTTCTATCATGTGAAAACAACATATTTTATCAAATCTATTATTCACCTATATTTTCAGGATAGCTCTAGTTCTGATGTGTGAGCAGACAACTTATGAAACTAGCACAGTGTGAATTCACTTACAAGAAGATGACAATTGATTTTCTGTGACTCTCAACATTGTAAAAGAAGGACTCAAAATTCATCTGCCAGCAATATTTGAGTTAAAAAGGTTGGCTATATAATGTTTGTTACTGAATAGACTATGAGTGGAAACTAATTTTGACTTCTAAAGAAATAATTTTGGACTATGTTTTTCCTTGGATTGAAAACAAAAAGAAACTGGACTTGACACACAAAATAAAGATAAGGTCTAGTCCTTCTACTTTGTGTATTTAACTTCAACTTAATTTTTAAGCTGCTGGTTAAATGATCCTTCTGTAGTAATTGCCTAAGTTTTTATATGGGTGCCCTCTGTGCAGATATTTGGGAATGATAAGTGTTACTGAAAAAACTCTAAAACGTTACATAACCCATCTACATTTGGTCACGTATCTCCCTGCCAAAGCCCTCACTCTTTGATATTTGCTGTGCAGGGACCGAAACAATTTAGGAGGACTGTCTCATCATAAGCCTAATATTTAATTTAGGGGGCAAGATTAGAAAGCTGAATTCTATTCTACTAGATTAATGACATAATTTCCAGGTGAGAGTTAGGGTAGAAAGACTATAGACACCTATATTATGCACATTGCTGTAATGGTAGCCGAGTCTTTCGTGCTTCATGTAGTCCCTTTTTCTCCTTGCTCTGGAAAAACCCTAAAGCCATTGGAAGTGCAGCATTGATTTATGGGATCTGTTTTACGGGAGCATTTGTAGGGTGCAGGTGACTCGTTTGCATTATGTGATGTTGCTGATGGTGCTGAGAAAAGAAACTGAAATGAAAAGTTTCTGTTGATGTGTACATTGCTTTCTTAACTGTGCCCTAAAACTTCTGCAGGCAGGGACCTGCGCAGGAATTAGGTTCTTATTTTTAGCAGTACCGTCTTAAATTATGGCCCCATAACGCTCAGGTTCTGGGCCCTTCCTTCCAAAGCAGCCCTGCAGCCAAAGAGGTTGGACTTTCTGGGCAATGGCTCTGCAAGTCTTGGAGACTCATAACGCTCAGGTTCTGGGCCCTTCCTTCCAAAGCAGCCCTGCAGCCAAAGAGGTTGGACTTTCTGGGCAACGGCTCTGCAAGTCTTGGAGACTTAGACAGAGTGAATCCACACAACCCTTGCTCAGGAGCTGGTCTTACTGCGTGCACAGAGAGTGTCTCTGCTACACATGCTCACAGTAGCCCATGGCCTGCAGCATCCTTAAGACACCACTGATTTCTGGAGTGAGTTTCCTGTATGACTTTGGACAAGTCACGCTTTCGTTTCCTCATCTGTAGGCTGGGGATTATATTGCTGGAATGAATGGAGGCTAAAATCACTGATGTTTGTAATTTGTGTTGATATTCTCTGAGGGGAGGCAGGCACAATAGAAGTGCAAATAAATTGTTGTGACTGTTTAGTATTTCAGTAAATGGAAAAGCTCTTCAAAGCGGAGTTCAGAGCAAGTACAATAGAGTGGAAAATTACATGTGCAGAGCTAAGAAAGACGATGGAAAGACGCGAGGAAGCAATTTCATTGCAGTCATTCTAGTAATCAATGAGATGTGTACATTTATTTACCAGTGTGGATTATAATATTAGCAATAAGTCTCTCAAGAAGAACAATACTGGATTTGGGCAGGCAAGGAAAATTTGAAACATCAGAAAAGTGCAGATCCAAGCTTTGTCACAGAAGTCCAAATTGGTTTCCACTTTCCCCTTCATGCGTGGTTTCTATAGTCAGAAATTGGAGCTACGTGTTTCTCAGAGCTGAGCAGGCTCATGGCTTTAAGATAGACCCACACTTTCCTCATGGTTCTGCCTACAGTGGGATCAGGCATTTGACAGCTCAAAGCAACAGGGGGTAGCTGGAGTTTGGTGCTGGCTAAGCAGAGGGCGGACACACTGAGCTGAGACAGGCTCTATGGTGGTCTCTGTCTTCTCTACATGGATGGTGGAGCTTGTCACTGCCTCAGGTCTGCCCACCTCAGGGCGGGATGAGTTAAAAAGGTTGGCTATATAATGTTTGTTACTGAATAGACTATGAGTGGAAACTAATTTTGACTTCTAAAGAAATAATTTTGGACTATGTTTTTCCTTGGATTGAAAACAAAAAGAAACTGGACTTGACACACAAAATAAAGATAAGGTCTAGTCCTTCTACTTTGTGTATTTAACTTCAACTTAATTTTTAAGCTGCTGGTTAAATGATCCTTCTGTAGTAATTGCCTAAGATTTTATATGTGTGCCCTCTGTGCAGATATTTGGGAATGATAAGTGTTACTGAAAAAACTCTAAAACGTTACATAACCCATCTACATTTGGTCACGTATCTCCCTGCCAAAGCCCTCACTCTTTGATATTTGCTGTGCAGGGACCGAAACAATTTAGGAGGACTGTCTCATCATAAGCCTAATATTTAATTTAGGGGGCAAGATTAGAAAGCTGAATTCTATTCTACTAGATTAATGACATAATTTCCAGGTGAGAGTTAGGGTAGAAAGACTATAGACACCTATATTATGCACATTGCTGTAATGGTAGCCGAGTCTTTCGTGCTTCATGTAGTCCCTTTTTCTCCTTGCTCTGGAAAAACCCTAAAGCCATTGGAAGTGCAGCATTGATTTATGGGATCTGTTTTACGGGAGCATTTGTAGGGTGCAGGTGACTCGTTTGCATTATGTGATGTTGCTGATGGTGCTGAGAAAAGAAACTGAAATGAAAAGTTTCTGTTGATGTGTACATTGCTTTCTTAACTGTGCCCTAAAACTTCTGCAGGCAGGGACCTGCGCAGGAATTAGGTTCTTATTTTTAGCAGTACCGTCTTAAATTATGGCCCCATAACGCTCAGGTTCTGGGCCCTTCCTTCCAAAGCAGCCCTGCAGCCAAAGAGGTTGGACTTTCTGGGCAATGGCTCTGCAAGTCTTGGAGACTCAGAGTGAATCCACACAACCCTTGCTCAGGAGCTGGTCTTACTGCGTGCACAGAGAGTGTCTCTGCTACACATGCTCACAGTAGCCCATGGCCTGCAGCATCCTTAAGACACCACTGATTTCTGGAGTGAGTTTCCTGTATGACTTTGGACAAGTCACGCTTTCGTTTCCTCATCTGTAGGCTGGGGATTATATTGCTGGAATGAATGGAGGCTAAAATCACTGATGTTTGTAATTTGTGTTGATATTCTCTGAGGGGAGGCAGGCACAATAGAAGTGCAAATAAATTGTTGTGACTGTTTAGTATTTCAGTAAATGGAAAAGCTCTTCAAAGCGGAGTTCAGAGCAAGTACAATAGAGTGGAAAATTACATGTGCAGAGCTAAGAAAGACGATGGAAAGACGCGAGGAAGCAATTTCATTGCAGTCATTCTAGTAATCAATGAGATGTGTACATTTATTTACCAGTGTGGATTATAATATTAGCAATAAGTCTCTCAAGAAGAACAATACTGGATTTGGGCAGGCAAGGAAAATTTGAAACATCAGAAAAGTGCAGATCCAAGCTTTGTCACAGAAGTCCAAATTGGTTTCCACTTTCCCCTTCATGCGTGGTTTCTATAGTCAGAAATTGGAGCTACGTGTTTCTCAGAGCTGAGCAGGCTCATGGCTTTAAGATAGACCCACACTTTCCTCATGGTTCTGCCTACAGTGGGATCAGGCATTTGACAGCTCAAAGCAACAGGGGGTAGCTGGAGTTTGGTGCTGGCTAAGCAGAGGGCGGACACACTGAGCTGAGACAGGCTCTATGGTGGTCTCTGTCTTCTCTACATGGATGGTGGAGCTTGTCACTGCCTCAGGTCTGCCCACCTCAGGGCGGGACACATGGGCTCCGTAGATGCTGGGGGGTTGAGCAGAGCTCTGTTGAGTGGGAAGGGGGAGGCAGCTCTTTCTTGGGCCATGAAGGAAGTCATTGCCACTTGGTGAGAAGGGACTGCTCCAGTGACAGTGCAGGAGGCATGTCCTGAGAGTGAATTGTAAGAACCAGTTCCTCTTGGGCAAGTTATTCACATTTGTTGTCATTGTTATTCCTCTCCTTAAACCAGAGACAGTATTTATAATTTTCTAACGGGGATGAACAGGCTGTTTGTAAGTGCATTTTGAATATGAAGGCCTCCATGTACATGCCATGGGCTGTGACCTTGGAACTGGCCGTTTGGCAGCTTTTGGGAAATGAATTCTTTTTTAGCCTGGCTCTTAGAGGAGCAGTTATCCCCATATCAGCATTGCCACCATAATACTCTGCACTGTTGTTTGCATCAGCAAAGATGTCAGAGCAGAATGAATGTATATCATTCCTATGGGCATGTTCCTTCAAACTCAGCACTGATGCATACCATGAATTGAAGTCCTTGTCGTGTTCCTACTTATGCTATGTCATTTCTGTCCCTGAGCAAGTCTCCTAAATTCCCAGATTGTCATTCTCACACTTTTAACAAGCAGTTAATTCCCTTACAGAGAGAGGTAGCATTGAACCAGACTCCAGACACAGACTATGCTCCATTCTGGGAGGTGGATAGGAGTGTAAGCGAACATGAACTTAGAGGTTGCTGGGTCTATATAGCCAGCAAGATTTCCTTCCTCGATTCAAATGCTCCTGAACTTTGAGCTGCTAGGAGTGTTGGTTAGAAGCAATAACTGAAAGCTTAATCTCTCCTATATAAAATGCATCCATGTAAGATAATATTTTTGAATTGGGTAGGCTATTTAATTTCTAATGCAGTGGGAGGACGATGGTGCACAGCAGGTCATAATATGCACTAATTTTTAATATCTATGTATCACACAAATGATAGGAGAGAGAGAATCCCCTGGAGGAGAAAATATGTGAAGAGGTAAAGAATGGAAAGGATAAAGTGAATCCTAAAACCCTAAAAGGCTCGTACCTGAAAGCTGTATGAAATGGGAGAGGAGGTTAGCTGTCCTAAAGAATGAGCATAGAAATAATTTGAGCTGTGATAATATAATATTACTCTATTTAAATAATCTGTTTAATTCCTTTTACTTTGTGGGTTCTTTTTCTTGGAAACCGGGGTCCTTTTGACACTGATGGAGTGTTAGCCCTCCTTAAAAAGCTGACCCTGCTACAAAAGGGACTGCTAAGAAAAAATGAGAACAGCCCCTTAACAATGGATGCTTCAGTTATACTGCGCAAGTGTTGGAAAAGCATGTCTCAGGACTTCCAGAGGGCTGCTGCATAGAGCTGAAAGGCGATTAAGGCTGGCAAATCACTGTATAGTTTTGCACTGCCAGTCTTGAGACTGCCTCAGTAATGGTGTGACTTACTCAATTCAATGTAGCCTTGAAAAGGGACCTCTTGAGCTCAGAAGTGCTGTTGTGTAGACCACTCATTTGCCTCGAGGGGATTGTCACAACATTTCCATGGCAATTGCTCTTGTAAGCTGAGAAACGTTCAGGAGGCTGCCATAATATAGACACTGGGTAGTATGTACTGACTTGTGTGTGTATATGTGTGTGTGAGAGAGAAAGATTGTCTAATGGAAGATCTATCTGACCTACTAATGTAACTGAACTAGCTGAGGTGTTTCTCTCAGTGCTGTAAAGATGTGATTTTAGACCTATTTCTGAGCTTCAAGTGGATACATTTACAGAAATCAGGATAGTTTTGTGAATTATTTGTCAGCAGAAAAAGCAGGCTAAATGTATGAGATAATATATTCATAATGCATAATTTGACTATTTTAGAAGCAATTTTGCTTTTGAAACCATCAGCATAAGCTTAATGCAGACAAAATGGAGCTTTTAGTATATCCCCCCTGAAGCTTTCTTCCTTTCCTCTGCCACTGGGCATCATAGAACCTTTCTTTTCTCACCTGAATCCTTTCTCCAAATCACAATATACAGGTCATGTTAAAATCTTGCCTTTTTTCCCCCTCTACAATATCAATAATATTGGTCCTTTCCCCTCCCCCTTGCCCCCAGCTATTTCCCATCTAAGCCCTTATCATTGCTCATTTCACATACCATCACTGTTTAGCCACTTCTGGAAGATTTCTGAAAATTTAATGTAAAAGAGGTGGTAGGTTGGAATTTGGAGCCTAATTTTCAGCAAAACCTTGGTTGCACTTCCAGTTTGTAGCTGGGCAGATCAAATAGCACCATTACTGAAATGTTGTAGTACTTGGCTTCTGCCCACCAACTGGCCTTAACTGGAACCACCAACAGTTTGTGGCTGTAGAGAGGGGAGGCGACATGGACATTGTTACATCCTGAATATACCAGCAAGGTCCTTGGGGCAGGCTCTTGCAGCAATACAAATGGAGCCTGGTCTGGTTTGTGGCTGTGGCTTAGCCAAAAAGGTACGGAAAAGAATGAAGTCTTGTCTGGTGGTACTACCTGTTTCTATGGTGCTCTGTATGTACGATACATTTGTCACCTTATGGGTACTATTTGTCATGTGCAAAGGCTATCACCACCCAGCTGTGGTTTGTGGCATAACACTTGCCTTTTTTGATTTAGTGACCTGTTGTATGTTTGGCAAGGAACACGCTGCTGGGCTGGGTGGCTATCTTTGAGAAACCCTTCTGCTATTATTTTCTTAGCTCTATGTTGGGTGCTTCTTTCCACTTTACCATGCACAACTGTTACTTGCTATGGCCCACCTGGCCAATTTCAACATGTCTTAGCTGTGAAAGTGGGTGAAAAAACTCCAGTTCTATCTGGTTTTTCCTTTTCAGTGATGGATGGTGCTGAGAAGAGAAGACTGAGGGGAGAAGTAAATAGGCAAAGGGCTGTGTCAGCTGGGAAAGGAATGAACTGTTTTACATGTTTGCAGGACATAGGACAGGCTTAAGTTACAAAAAAGAGAACAGTATGATAAAGATTTGGAGAAGTTTTCAAGCTGGAAGGACAGTCAAGCATGGAAGAGGCTGACTGGGGATGTTAAAGTGTCTAGAAGGTTTTTAAGACTGGACAAGTGTTTGTGAAGAATTACACAGGGTTGGTTGAACATGCTGTGGTGCTGGGACTATCTGAACAGCTTCTTGTGATTTCAGAGGTCCTGTTCAGGTCCTGTTTGTGAGTCCACCTCCTGCCTGGTAGCTCAGCAATAAGTTTTTCCTATTCTGAGTTACAGCCATGAGTTTAAGTTCTGAAATTAGACTTGATACTGATATCCAGCTTCACTCCTGAATTTGCTTGTGGCCACTTAGCCTCTTGTTATGCATGTTCATGAGACATCTTTCTTTGTTTTTGTGGGGTTTCTTTTATTTTTTTTTTTGTTTGGTTGGTTTTTTGTTTTTGTTTTTGGTTTTTTTATAAATCAGTTTATACCTCTCAAGGGTCTAAACATAGCAGACTGACTAGTTAGGATGCTTTTTACAGTGACTTACCTTGGTTTTCTCTATTTCTAACCTTGAATCTTTAATCTGACCCAATTAGCTTTACATACGGTTTCCCAAGGCTTTGGAGAATATTTCAGAATTGACCCAAGTAGTCAGATGTGTCACATAGAGCTCAGACTGTTAACAGCACATTGCTGGTTGAAAAGTATTTCACCTCTCCTTGATGACTGCAAAGAAAATTCCTCATAAAAGGAGTCCTAAAGTATTTGTAAAGGAAAGCAGTATGTTCCTGCTATTTAACCAATCGCAGGCAGATGATCTCTTCTCCTGGATCTGTGAGCTGGACAGAATTTCTGCCTCCTCTGCTGGCATTTGCAGAAGCTCATCAAAGGTAGTTAATTTTTGCATCTTCTTTCTCTGCTGTGATTAGAAGAAAAGCTTCTCATATCTAATCTCTCAGTCCAACCAGTCTGGATTCACATGGTGTTTCAGGGTGTGTTGACTCTTCGCTCTGACATCCAAACAACCTTCTGAGTCAACATCTGATTTATTTTCTTTTAGTGGCTCAGATAGAGTCCTCCTATTTGAACCCTGTAACATACAGAGTGTTTTCAGTTAAAACATCTTTTGATCTTTCTGATTGAAAAAAGCAGTCTGAAAATCCTGATGCTTCTCAACAGTTTTCCTGAGATTTGTTACCTTGTTCTTTTTATATTCTTTGTGGGGACTACAGTCACTGTGACCACTGAAAGAACAATTTCAAATTTTTTCTGTATTCCTCTACGGTTTTGAAAAATACGCACATCTTTTGTATATGTTTGTGTCTCTGTATGGATTCATATGCATATTTATTTCCGATTGGAATCAAGACAGTATAAGAAATGAAAATCTTGTATGACAAGCTCTCAATTGCCAGTAATGAACACAAAATCAAAATCAAATTAAAAACTTGTATGCTAGAAGAGAGCATTAGGAACAATTTGACATTTATTGAGCAACAGATGGTGATTAAAAGCATAAAACCTTGATTATCTTCCTAAAAGCCAAACCTCATAGTTCTGTCTAAGGAATGTCTAACAATTCAAATAAAAGACTGAAGGAATCAATGAAATCATAGGAAGATCAACCTCAAAGACATTCTTATATGTGTTCTTATCAGAAATGCAGTTAAAATCTTCCCTTTAAAAGTAACACATTTAGCTTGACAGTTTTCTGGAAATGAATGTCCTCCTCCAGGAGAAGGTCACAGAGAGTAAACACTTAACAGAGAGAGCATGTGCATTAAACTGATTTTATTATATGAGGGGGGAACTGAATGCTTTCTTTCCATTTTGCCCTCTTTCAATGTAGCCCAGCTTTCAGTGAGTTGTATAAGGACTGAGGGTACAGTCCTGTCCTTCAGAGTGTGAACCCCATGGCAGTGGGGAGGAGCCCTGGTCTATCACACTGGGTTGAATCTGGGGGAAAAGACAAACTCCAAAATTAATCGATAGTCAGTCTTGTCCTCTTTCTCTTGCACTATCCGATTAGATTCTGCACTCCATGAGATGCCTGTGAGCCATCTAGTAAAGGTGTTCTCTCTAGTCAGTAGTTCCAAGTCACAGATCCCCAAAAGTCTGTATCCTGCATGTAAAGGAATTTATGAAAGATGAGTAAGAGAAGAAATCCATTGTCAGCAGATTTTTATAAACTTTCTCAAGGAAAGAAGGTAGATGTGTGTCATACTAGCTAGTGGTCTTGGGCAGGTGGTCCCATTTTTACCTCCAAGCAGTGCATGTTGCCTGGCTGACTGCCCTCAGAGATGGTCTGCTCTGAATTAACATTCTGGCTGAGACTGTTGGTGGACACTGAGATATGTTGAATTGATAGGACCGCTGAATAGGATCAGTTATGAACAGTTTTGCCTTGTCTCTTTCCCTTTATGCTAAATATTTTATCACATCTTTGTGTGTAATCACAGACACCCTTAAGACTGACATACTGATAATTAGCAATAATTGATAGACATATTCAGCTTAATTGTTTCATTGTTCTGACTACCCATCCTTCTCTCCATGCGCAGTTGTCATGTCATCCTTTGATGGATGAGTTTTGTTTTATTCTCTGTATCTAAAACTGTGCACACCTCAGATTTTTTTGCTGTCATGTCCTTTTCTCAGACCATGCTTATTCTCTGCACCAACCAGACTTCTTTTTCTCCTTCAGCTTTTTCACCCTTCCTTTCCCTCCTGCCTTGGCCCTGCTTCTGCCTTCTCTATGTTTCACTGACTGCGCAAAATGAATTTTCAGTCTTTGTTCACACATATTTGCTCCGCCAAGCTTGTTTCACAGATTGCATTTGCTGTGTCTAGGAACAATAGCCAACATCATAGTCCTAGAGACTTGTTGATTCAAGATATTTTCCTACAGAAATATCCTTTAAACCTCTTTGGAAGTCAATGGCTATAAAACTCAAATTGTAGAGGCAGACAGTAGGGTCTTAAAGAAGATGGAGATTCCTATGTCTGGAGACAAGGAGAGAGAAGCATAAGTAGTAGGTAGTTCGTCCTGTCTTGGGACAGGCATAATAGTAAGATGGCTGAATCTCTCTCTAAGGCAATTATACCTTACTCTAACTCTCAAGGCTGGCTAAATGACTGCCTTAGAGTAGACATTTGGCTAATGGAAAGTAGATTATGGTTATGAATTGGAACATGAGACATCTGACTTCTGTGTGCCAGCATCTCTGTGTTTCATCAAAATATTTACTCTTTTGGTAAACATTATTCAGATTTTTATTTTTTGGCCAGAAGGTTGATGTTCTGTGTTTGTTGTTTTGTTTGTTTGTTTGTTTGTTTGTTTTCTCCATAGCATGACAGGCATTTTAAGTCAAGATCTAATTGCAAATTACAGTGTAATTTTGAGAATAAGAAAGGTTAATATAAATATGTAGTTTAAAACTAGAAGAGAACTGTAATGAAAAATCTGAATTAGGCATTAGGAAGTTATAGCGCAGGTATTCTGACCTTGATCTAAATGGTGTGAAAGATGTAAGAATACCATTACTTCTAGTTAAGTAGATTGCAATTAATATCTACTTATTAGTGTTACAGAAAACAAGAGACAAACAATGAAATTTAGAGAGGGAATATCGAGGACTAAGATGGCAGAAATATGAGCTTGAAGGGATAACCAGAAATGTTGGTGAAAGTAACATCTGAAGAGTCTGGACACCAAATGCAAGACCTCGGCATCTGCTTCAGAAGGTGCAGGATGGCTAATGAAGGCCATCAAAGGCAGACAGAGAGAACACATGGGGAAAGACAGAGAAGGTGGTGTTCTTGCTATGCTCCATGACAACTTGAGGACTGTCTGTCTTTGGAGATGTTCAAATGTCAAGTAGATAAAACCCTGAGCAACCCGAGCTAAGCTGACCCTGCTTTTAACAGAGTGTCAGAGAAGGTGATTCCAGAGGTGCCTTCCAATGTCAGCTGCTCTATCATTTTGTGCCTCTTTTCCAAACTTCAATCATAGAAACATGGTATTTTTCTTTAGTTTGCATTTTGCTAAATGGCATAATTTCTTCTCATTGCTATTGAGTGCACAAGGACCTTCTGCTATTGTCCTGTAAAATTTCTTACTGAAGACAGGGATTGGTAGAAAGCAGTAAAAGAAAGTAGAGAGGAAAAAAAAAAAAAGAGAAAACATTTTATTTTGCTAAGACTTGCATTAGGTAATGACGATATCAGCATTAAGAACCTATTAAGCTACTTCAAATTAGTATCTGATGTGCTTTAAAAAGACCCTCATTATCAGTTAATTCATTAAGGGTATTTATTGAGGTTTAAGACATATGAAACAAAAATACCTCATTTGCAAGTAATTAATACAGAATTACTTAAGCAATACAGTTTCACAAATGAAATACTTATATTTGAATTCCTTTTAATCCACTTGAAAGAGATACTTAGATCTTTAATCATCAGATAAATTAGATATGTTTTGTTAATTATCTATCAATCAATATTGCAGTTCAGCATCTACTTTGCTCAAGAGAAGAGCACATAGTTGGGGCAGGAGTTTTCATTAAACATTCTTCCTTATTTTTTTCCTTTGTGCAGCTGGCATTGAGGGTATTCAATTGTTCAATAATTCAAGGGAGAATTACTGTGCTTATTTATTTATTTATTGCTGTGTTGTAAGTAAAGGTCCCAGGAGATTTGGTCATGTATTCCTACGTGGTCAAAACACATGCTTGAGTTAACTAGTTTGCCTTTTCTTTTGCTTTCTCCTTTTTTTTTTTTTTCCTTTTTTTTTTTCCAAGACTTCAAGAGTAAGTGCATTTTTATTTAAAAACATCATCACAAAGACACCATTGCACTGAATCCCTGATTTGAAGCCTGAATTGACTGTACTGTGCTGGCAGTTGTGTGGATCTATTGATTTTGTTTCAGTGATCCAATAGGTCCTTGGGTTGTATAAGGTAGTAGCACCCAGCTCCCGCAAAGGTCAGACTTTATCATTCATTAAGTCTTGCATATTTTGGAGGAGGACTGGGAAGAAGATTCTGCAAGAAGAAGATTACAATATCAGGAGAAATTGCCTGGGCTGCATTTTAAGCTCCAGCACTCAGTAGAAATCCTGCTATGTTTCCCTGTTCAGAAGTAAAAATGGATCTTCAGACAAAAAGTCGGCCAGATTGTTTCTTTAAAAATTTTTCGAAATGTTTCACACCTAAGTTGAAAATATCTACCAGTCTAAAGCCAGGGATGAGAATTGTTTTCATGTCTGATTTGAAAAACCCTGAAAACCCAGTGTTAATAATGAAATGCTGACACAACTTTATCTATAGCCCTTCTAGCAGAGTGGTTATAATATGAAAAAGTAAGGTTCAATAAAATGTAAGGCAGAAGTAGCAAATTATATTAGATATGACATATTAGCCATAAGGCTTTTTCTAAACCACAGTGAAAAAATTAGGACAAGGGTATGGTAGTATGTTTCTCCCCACAGCGTGAGAAAGGCCTAGCCCCCAGAGCATTCCCTCTGAACTTGTATTCTATTTCTAGCATGTGTTTTATTAACTTTTATTTTTGTTTTGCAGGCTAGACACACAGCACCAACCTTAATGTCAAATTAGATAATGAAAAGCAATAGTCATCTTAAGAAAAATCATTCAAATAACTGTCATGTTGCATTATAGTTTTTGCTGCTAGCAAAAGCCTTAATTAAGTCTGCAGAATGGTTTCTTTTCTCATTTTCTGGTTTCAGATGCTCTGAACTTCCTAAGGAATTTTAGAGCTGCATCTTTATGTTCTTATAGAAATCATCCTATGTATAGAATAGAGCAATATCTAAAAAAAAAAAAAAAAGTAGGAGGGGAGAGTTTCACATGGAGTTGTGCCATTTACCAAGTTGTTGAAAAAAAGTGAAAGCTAGAACTTTGAGTGTTGCCAGATTTCATCTGGGATGATGAACACAAGCCTAATGTCTGCTGCTAATGTATAGTGATTAACAAATCAGAACAGCAGCAAATGACATATTAGTATGATAACCTGGAAATATGCTATGGAACAGATCTTGTCTTCATGCTGCAGTGAGATTACCCAAGCTGCAAGTAATTTCTGGCTGGTGCAGAACTAAGTTTACCCTAAAATTAATTTTCCTAAAGGAAAGAGCATTGGTGGATCATTGCTGCTTTGAGCAGTCTCTGACTGAGGCACTAATTCTCAACAGGGAATCTAATTATGCCAAGGGCTGAAACTATGACTACATGGACCAGAGAGTGCAAGGAAAATTGAGCCATCCTTGGGTGTTGAATCAAGCAGAGCACAGCCAGATTTGGAGGAATGGGCCTAACGAATGCATGCATAATAAATTGCAATTAATACCACCGAAGGAGCCATTGTTGTGATAGGCATTACCTATTACGAGTACATTATTGGAATTAGTAAACTGGCTGTGTTTCTCCTGCTTATAAACCTCCAACAAGTCTCCCTAACCTTAAGAGCAGACTCTTCCCCATTTGCTGTGCTTTGATTTGCATCATGAAGTGGTCTCAGCATTCATTTACTGGAGTCTTTTGTGTTGAAACTAAACTGGAAGCGGTGGCTGAGATCACTTAACTGCACTCATGTTGCAGACAGGCATTCAGTCCGTAGGACCAGCCTAGAACTATTATGAAGTGAAATGCTCAGAAACATTTTTAATGAAATGCTACAAGCTCTGCACAACTCCTGAGGTCTGTAGATCCACTTCTAGTGGTCCAGACTTATTGATAAAGCAGTTAGAAAGCTCCTCGCGCAAAATTTTGGTGGTCCTCTATCTGACATTTATATAATGCAGGTGCAAATTGTTTCCAGATCAGAATATTCCACTGTCACATGTTCCCATTCACACAGTGCCCTTTACAAATGGAAGTGACTACATGAGTTAGCAAGTCATGGTGACCCAAGCTCCCATTTTTCACTGAGTCTCCAGACTGAGTTTTCCCTTAGTTTTTTAACTCATAAATTCAGTTGAGTCCCTTGCTCATTGTGCCAGTGAAACCAACAGAAGTATTGATGTCTGTTAGGGCTTGACTGTGAAGCCAGGTATTGGATATATTTTTGGGCTATTTCGAGAGTATGATATTCTAAGATGGCCTTTAATACTGACCTAAATTACCCTTCTGCAAAATCGAAAAAGTAAAACTATGTTTCCCATGTACTTTGCCCTCTCTGCTTCAGTGCTGAGCACTCTGTAACATAAGAACATAAAATTATTGGGCCGGTCTATTCTTTTGGGATCACGTGCACCAGGGAAATAGTGTCCTCCTGGGAATATATCAAGTTTGACAGGATGCCTGACCACCTTAATACATCAAGAGGAAAAACAGCTTGAAAGGAAACACAGAAACTTTCCACAGAAAATGAAAAGGTGGTCAAGTGAAGATGGAAAGAAGAAAAGTAAAATAAGCAAACCAAATGGTTTTAAGAATTCATGATATCTTCTGAACTTGGGTATTATAAAAATTTACCTACGTTTTGACCAGCTCTACGAAGTCACAGTAGAGTTGACAGGAGGAAGAGAAGCTCATGCCAAACTGTAACAGAAGTATATGTCCCCTAAACATATTCATGCTTGCTGCATCCAATAAATGATTTGTTCATGAAGACCTGCAGCTAATGTTGGCTAGTTCTTCAGATTTATGACCTGTTTGCAGGGCAGGAATAAGCCACATTTAAACCCTTTTGAGACACACAGGCATGTTTGCAAATTCCTCCCTTCCTCCCTTTATTCCTTCCTTCCTTCCCCTGCTAAATCAAAACCAAAATGATCGCCTTTGCATGGATACATTATAGCTTTCTCTGCCAACCTAAACAGTGGTAAAAGACTTGGTCACTTATCACTACACACATGTAATAAGTGGCTAGGCCACATCCATATTTTACAGTGCTGTTTGAAAACATTTGTTTCTGGAATGTAGGCACTGATTTCTAAGCTGGAAAGGAGAGAGAGTAAGGAAAAGCATGTAGGGAAGATTTATACACTGATTTGAAGGAAAAACTTTATTAAGTATGGTTTTTGGGTTGGTTTGTGGTTTGTTTTGTTTTGTTTTGTTTTTGTTTTTAGTTTAGTTTGTTTAAAGGTCCGGAAAATCCATCAGATTAAAATACATCAGAAAATCCCCAGGAACCAGGCTGAAAGTGAACAAGAATTTAATCTTTCTTCATCACTGTCAACTGAAATTCTCTCCTCCTGATAAATATAAGTAGATGCTGTTTCTGCTTCTTTATGGATGCTGGCGATCCCAATCCAATAGTGCAGAAGAAAGTGGAAGATTAAGATGTATAGTAAAGCAGGATTGCAAGATTATTGCTATAAAATGGAAAAACTGTCAGTCACATATTGCCTTAAGACGGAATTTTACAATGCTTTTGTGGTTAGGAAAGGTTAAAACTCTTCCAAGAATATCTTTCTTACTGATAGACTTCCCCCAGAGAAGACCTTGTAGTCATTTAAGTCCTTAGTGACCTGACTATAAATCTGATAATAACAAAAGCACAAAAATAAACTAACTTGCTTAAGGACCTTCAACTGTTGAAATTAGACATGCTGTGAGTTGCATAAAAGAGGAAATGAGGATTTAGCAAAAAAATCAGAGTCCATGGTGTTTTCTGTAGTAAAAACAGTATTTCAATAGTATTTGGATAACTAGATGGTAAGAGATACTGAAGAACAGGATGCATGGGTTAAGCAAGGAAGCCAGCTGCAGGTGAAATGAATTTCACTGAATTTCATTGAATTTTTAGAGTTGGAAGGGACCATAGAGATCAATATGTTCATAAATGAACAGTTACTTAAGCCAGTATCCCAAGGAGAAGCCACTTAAATGTTACCTAGGTTATATGGACTAATCATAGTTGCTCCTGAGATTCTAGCAATGTTCTAAAAGCTTCTGGAAACCACTCCTTGGAAATTTTGGTTTCTAAATAGTAAATATAGAAGACGCATACGAAGAGCCTGGGGTCATGCCAGCACTCAGACTGTCACTTGAAGAGAGAGTGGGGTGTGACCGCTGTAGCAGAGGATTTTGTGCAGGGGAAAAACCTGCATTATCTGGTGAAGGTGTGAAGTTGCACAGGGTCTGGAAATGTACTGCGTGCACAAGCAAACCTTATCACAAGGGGAGAATTTAAGCAGAGCCTTTTCCCAGCACAGGATGCTAACACTGACACTTTACAATACCATCAGGCACATCCATGTTTTTTCACACACCCTCTGCTTGGATAATTTGTATTATGAAAAGGACTGGGCAGAGTATCGCTCCCCTTATAGCATCCTTTGACACTGAGCTGAAAATATTTAAGCTGCAGGGAGATTGGTGAATGACCCTTTTGAACATGTTTTCATCTAAATCATTAGGCACATGGGTAGCGAGGGGGAAAAGTCCTGACAACGTTGCATGGCATATGTCTTAACATTTCTTAACTGCAGAGAAAGAAGTGACCAAAGAAAAAGTTGGTCTAAAGGCCCAGTATGTCAAAGCATTTCCAAAATGCTCGCGCTCCCTATTTACACCCCTCTATTTGCATGTGAAAGGCCCGTATTTGCAGATGTCAGGATTTCACCAAGGGTCAGACTGAGCTGAAACCCTGAGATTCAAACATTTCAGGAGGCCTGAGAAGGCTTGTTTTCACGGCTCTGGTCTATGTCATTGTTGGAGATAAGAAAGTGAGATGATTCAGTGCAGAAATAAATCCCTCCAGGGTTGGTGTGTACTTCAGTTTTGGCCAGTTCTGTCAGATGGCATTGTCTGGTTGTCTCACTTGGCTGGTAAAGCCTCATACTTACACATTTTTCTCTCATGTGAAATGGAGCTTACTCTACTCTTGATCGAGATACTTCAATTTGCTAGAGAGCTGTCCTACGGATATTCTCTGGAGCAGTTTTCAGCATGATCAGCCATGTCCAGGAATGGGATGACAGCAGAAAAATCATGCCAGGAAAGCTAGGGAAAACAGGAGAAGGACATTCTTGATGTCATAGTGGCTACTGCACTTCAGAACCTGGCTTATACTGGCTCACTTGACAAACTGCTCCTGTAGTTATAGTCCTTCCTCAGCAACTGGGGGTGCCCTGATGGATGGACCACCATGTCCTCACGGGCAGGTAGCCACAATCCCACTGCCTGCCTGGCCATCCCTATTATCAACCCTCCACTGCATCAGCTCCTTTGCAATTGGCAGTGCCAGGGATGGAGCGTCAAGAGCTACTGTAAAACTACATTTCCTTATCCAGCAAGAATTTGTCCTCATTCCTGGGACAGTAAAATTTGATTTTGTCTATGCTGCTGTGAATCCTTGATCTTCCCCTGAGGACTGTTCTTACAGCGCTCAGAATGAGACTATTATTATATTATCATTCAGAGTGGCTTACCAACGTAATTATTTCCTATTGGAAGTGCCTGCATCACTGCAATTTCAGAGTATTGAATTTGCATTACACGAAACTCTAGGTCAAGATCTTAGCTGGTGTAACCCTCATAACTTTGCTGAAAATAATGGGACTCTAAGCATTTGTAGTAGGTATGGACATGGCTAGCTGCAATTACACATCTATATATATAGATGCAACACAGAAATATTACAGAATACATGATATTTGTAGGAAGAGTCCTGCCTAATATTCATTTTGATGCTTCTGTGATAGAGATTACCCACAGAGAAAAAGTTTGATTTTTCAGATAAAGAATGGAAATTGGTCAGTTTCGCCTTTTAGTAGAATTAAACCTTGAATTATGTACCATAAGTCTTCAAACAAAACACTGCAATTACCTATCTACTCACTTTTCTATTGAGAGATTTTGTGTCAGGGAGTACATATGCAGAATGGGAAGGAAAATAATGATCAGATTTAAATGAAACTAAAAGCCATTTTCTCAGCTGGAGGTTAGAAAAAAATGATTCCATAAATGCAGAATTTTGTGAGTAGTCCTTGATGATGTCTAGAATAACATAGCATACAACATAACATAATGATGAAAAGAGAAAATGAAAAAAAAACAACCCTGCTTTAAACTTAGTTGATTCAATGCATGTACATTTTTCATTTTATTATTGTTTCTGCTCTACACAAAGTGTATTTTAAAGACGACTTAGATGTTTAACTGCATTGAGATCATGCATTATACTCTTTGCCCTTTAAAAAAGAGAGCATACCTGCCAGAAGCACATAATTTGATAAAGAAAATATCTTTATAACTAGATTTTGGTGACACTATAATCAGGAAACACAGGCAAGGGGTCAGCCAGCCAGATTGTTTCTACCGGGTATTTGAGAACTGTGGGCTGCTGTTATTTTCAGCTACACCATAATTTTATTTTATTGTGGAGAATAAATCAAAGTCTTAAACAGAGGCTATATATTTTTTTTCCTATCTAAAAGCTGCAGATGTTGGCACTAGAATTGCTTATTGCCCAAACTAGCTGTAAGTATATTTAGTCTGAGAGAAAATGATCAGGTTGATAGCCCAGAGGTCGAAAAAACACCCCTATGACAATTATGCTCCGTTTAGCATCAGAGCAGGTTCTTCTATGCAGTCCTGTCCTTGCTCCTTCATTCTCCTTTATATTATTTTCTTGTTATTGTGTCCTTTAGGGAACAGGCTTTACGGGCTGTTCAGTCTCTGAATGGGTTCAATCCTTCGCTTCCGCGGAGACCGCTGAGAAGGGTGTCACTTGTGAAGGCAGTTTTGTGAGGAGACAACTCACTAATAAGACCCATACTCAGACAACCAGCCTGCTCCGTGCAGGCCTCCGAGCAGCTATCAGAAGCTAATTGTAATGCTTATTAAAGACAGCTTAGCAGGGATGTGAAAATGGCAGGCAGAGCTTTGCTATTATCTACACCAGCTCTCAGCCCTCTTACTCAGCAGCTCTCCTCTCTGGATCTATTCAGGGACAGAGATGCTGCTTTTCTAAAAGGAAAAAAAAAAATAAAGGAAAAAGAAAAAGTTCCCAAACCAATATAACTTGGCAGTTCTGAAAAACCATCCTGACCTGGGAAGGCTGATGGAAGCTCTTTAAATTGCATTTGCATCATGTGCCAGCTTTTTGATGGAAAGCTGTTTGCAGGACCATGAAGCAGATTGCACCTTCTTCACAGTCAGCAGGTGAGTGTGACATAGGTGTTTCTGAGGAAAACTGAGATGCACAGATGTGCCTGAGATCCTTTATTAGTGGTGATAATAGAGAAAACAGAGACCCAGAAAAGTACAGCTTGACGTAACTATCCCAGTTTAAGCTTTTCAGTGTCATCTCTTATCATTTGCAACGGCTCCTTCCCACCTCCTCCCACCTCCTTCAGATTTTCCCGTGAAAACTAAGCAACTATGGTATGGAAATCAGGGACAACGAATGTCAAACTCAACATGCCATATCCTTAAACTCCCTGTCATAGTAAAAATACAGTTTGAGGCTTTGCATCCTGTTATTCCTCATGCAAACTGCCACTGCAGACAAGCACTTTGCCTGTGGTAAATGCTCTTGTTCAGAGCAGATGTTTCCCTCAATTAGCATTTTTTCAACTATTTAGCAAGTACGTTCTATTAAAATATTTTAATTTATGCAGAAATTATGTTATTAAATTTACAAATTCTTTTTATAAGACACATCCTGTAGTTTCAAGCTAATAATTTTCTGTCAGTAATAGTTATCGTGGGCCAGAGAGTATTCCTCTAAAAAGAAATCTTTGCATTATTTCTTCCAAAAGTGAGGCATTTGTTTCTTTCATGTATTCCTCATAGTAAGATGATTGCATTTTTTATATCCCCTTCATAAAGATACTTAATGTTGAAGACACTTGACAGTTTTTTGAAAACATTTTAGTTTTGAAAGTTCTGCTCATATGTAATAACTCTTTTGTTCTTTTTCTATTAACTTTCCTCCTTCCAAAACCACAGATAGAGAAGGCAGTCTTTTTCTCCTTATCTTTCCATCTGTTCTGGCCATTTTCACACACCCTGCCGATGCAATTCTGCCCTGATGTTACTTTTCCTCTGAATATTGACTTAAATGGACAGTGTAGCTTAAGAAGTCCATATATAGGTCAGCATTATTTCTGAAAACATTTTCATCTATCAATTAAAATTAGCTATAGCAAAAGCCTAATACGGTTTTCTCCTGGGAGGCTGAATCGCTCATGCGGTTGATAATGAAACACAGAGGGGTTTTTTTTGCATCTAGGTTGTCGGCAGACATCCAACTCAGGTTACTAGTGACCGACAGTTGCTACCATCTACTGGCTGTTTGCAATCCTCTATGAAACAACGGGGCACCTCGATTCCTTCGCATCACAGAAAGATGGGATCTGTCTCGTTGGCCGTCTGACCGAAAGCTTGTTGGGGCTGGCAGCTAACAAGAGAGGTAGCACTTTCACAAGTCCTTTTAGCAGGTCTTTGGCTCCAATGTTTTAATATTTTTTTTGCAGCTACCTGACATAACGCTAGTTGTTTACTTCAGATGACTGCTGTTTTTAGGAGTGTGCCAGCTAGTTGCTGCTGAGCTGTGATTTTATGCAAAGCAGTCCTTGTCTACCTTCGATACTAACATTCAGTGCCCCATTAGTTAACCTCTGTTTATCTGTGTATTTGTAATGGTCTTTCTCAGTGCTGGCAAACCCACAAGGCTTAAAGCCCTATTGGATAAAAAAAAGATAAATTGCATCTTTTATCAAGGTTAGACCTGAAAAACACTAATTTAGCTGTGAAGATCCTAAGATGCCTAGGAAGTAAGGCAGATAATCTCTTCATTTCATAAGTGATAAATATATTCACTTTATAATGAACATAGAGTAAAAAGGTTTACTGTGATGACACTATCTGTGTTTCAGGATTTTCAGAAGATTCAAAGAATTTTAATTGTTGTTTTTTTTTTTAGTTCCTTTGTAGTAATAGTCAAAGCTTAGCTACTATTAAAAAAATGATCTGATCTGACTATATGGATGTTTGTTTTTCATGCTTATGATTTTGGGGATAAACATTGCTGATTAATAATAATACCACAAATGGCTTATTGCACTAACTCCAGCTTTTCCTTCTGTCCTGCTTTCCTTGCTCTCCTAGCTCTCTTAATAGCAGAGGAACTGAGGAGAACAACACAATTTGGCTTTTCCTTTCACATCGCTTAGGCATAGCCTTCCTGGTCCCCAAAGTGGAACAGCTTTGACTAGTTGCCCAGTCCTTGTCAGCTACTGTTGAAAGAGAGGTTTCTAAAGTAGACTAGCAAGTGACAGTACGCTGGCAGTGTATTTGCAGAACGTAATAGATTATAGATCTACCCATCACCAAAAGGGAAGGCACAGAGGCAGCAATGACAGAATGACAGTAGAGCTTGCAGATGCCAAATTCCACATAGCAGTGAAACATTTAACGCTCCCAAAAACAGTGAACTCCAGCAAGATAGAGAGTAACCTCAGACTTCTTGTAAATTTAGGTCACAAACAAGAACAACACGAAACTTATAAATAACCAGAGTACTACTGTTGATTTGATGTTATGAATGATGATATTCCTTGTGTCAACCGGGCCACAGGCACTTATGTTAATAATGTAGGAACTCTAGTCCAGCTGTAGTGCTGTCTTACCCAAAACATTGATAATAATCACCACCATAATGGAAGAAGTAATCTCTACTTGACAAAAAAGTATCAAGTGAAATTCTCTAGCTTGTTCTCTGCAAGAGGTCAGACTAACTATCTGACATATTTTTATTTGACCTGTATCTCCATGAAATCTATGGAAACTAAGCAGACTTAATATCCTCTCTGATTAGTCTGTTCCATCATTCCAAACTTAAATGAACACATGCTGGTCACAGTGGGAACTGTTATAGAGTTGAGGAATTTGTTACTCATGTAGTGACTTCTAATTTATGCAATTTAATAGCAAAATAAGAAGAGCAGTGGAAGCTATGTCCTTGTGATACCCGAGTCACAAATGGACATTTTTAAAAAATAGTTAAAGATGAAAAATTATAGTGAACCCATCATTTTTACTGAGCATTGGGGTGGTTTGCTTGATTAGTTACTTTTAACTAATTGTGTGGTCAGCTGAGGTAAGTGGTGTGGTCACCACATAAGTGGTCAGCACTGTGCAATCACTAGGATGACTTTCATTACTAGTTTTGCATACGGCTATTTAAGTGTCTGAGACTTCAGTGTCTGTATCCTTACCACTCTGACAGAGCCGGCCCTGGAAGCGTATCATCCTATTTTCTCCTTTACAAGGACATCTTACAGCCTAGCTGTCCAAGTGTGCCGAGCGGTGCAGTAACCCAGAATTTCTCCTGCCATTCTGGACTACGGCTCGCAGACTTGCTGTTAAATGGTGGACAGATTTGCTCCCGTGTCTGCTCTGACTGCATCTGTCTGATCAGTAAGATGGGATTGAGCTCCAAGTAAAGATGCCTAAATTCAGGTGTCTAAATGAAGGTGTCTCAATAATCTTATTAAAGCCCCATGATAGGTTTTCAGCGTTATCCGAGTCAGTTTCTTGGCACCACAGAATGTACTGACTGGCGACTGAATTCAGATGCCCACACATGGGCTCAGTCGTGTTTTAGATTCCCTGAAATATCATCCCTGTTTTTCAGTTGCCACTATGGAAAGTTAATTGCTCTGTTGTAGGCCCTCTGTCATATCCATCAACTCCACTCAACTGCTCCACATGGTAGAGCATCTTAAATACAACTCCATGTGTATGTGTGTGCACCTGAACTGAGTCAAGATCTCCACTGGCTATAAGGGCAGCTTAGAGGTACAGGTCACATGTAAACATCTGAGGTGCCTAAATATTACAGTTTGCTGCCATTAGAGATACCTTATGATGCTCCACCTGACTGTCCTGGAAACTGTAGGCTGTGTGAAATGGAGCTTTTTCTGTTAAGTCAACTGAATCCTGCTCCTAAATTTAGATATCTTAGTCTCAGGTTGAATTCTACCCCAAAGGTAGGATACAGTTGTCTTGCCTTAAACTCAGGTTTTCTTTTGTATTAGATACCCAAGGATATCCCTGACATCTGCAGAGGTGCAAGAGATGCCAGGAGGCTTATAGACCTGAGTGGTGTTGGAGTGGCAGCTGGAGACACACGCTCAATGTCTCATGGAGAGTAAGGCCAGTGCTACACTGCTAGGTACTGCCCTGCTGGCTTCCAAGTGGGCTGGGTTAGATGTGCATCCTGCTCATGTCCCAAGCAGAGCCAGGGTGGATGAAGGATGAAGACCTGTGAAAGTCTGCCAATGCAGACTACGTAGGTGCTCTTGTGTGCGTGTGTGTACAGGTGTGTTATCTGGCTCACCTGCTTCACTTTTAAGGGAATATTCTGCTGTTTAGACCCTGGGAGGTCAGGTGTGTTTCATTCCTTTCAGTGACTAAGCTGAGACCATCAGGTCAGGCAGTGAACCATCAGTGCCAACACTGATAATGGAAGTGCTGTTTTGTTTCCTATTTCTTTGATGAATTTCATTTTTCCTGAGCCTGGCTGACTGGGGTGAGCAAATCAAGTAAGATAGAAATGGTTATGGAAGTATCAGGAGAGCTGGATAATGACAGTGCTTGAATCATCCGTTGGAGCCATTTTCTTCCTATTTACTATATGGTCATCAGTTAAAAGCCATACTTGACCTGTCACTCTGTGTCCATTTCCAGAAAAAAATAGGTAGCTCATTGTGTCTTTTGAAATCTGTTTGGACAGAGGACTGAAACATTTTTTTCCTTTGACGAGGGGCTTGTCACACTTACTCATGTCTTTGTCATTGCAGCAAGATTTGTGAAACATGTTCTGCTTTAATGGGATTTGTAAATATCTGCTAGAAGTTAGGAGCTCGTCTCCTTTTTGGGGTGGTTACTACATACCATTCCAACATTGCTCTCCCTGCATTTCGCTCCCCCTTCCAGTTTGCTGCCAGGTGAAACTCAGAGAGTTAGTTGTGAACTTGCAAGCCCCATGGATATAGCAGCTTGAGTGAGAAGTCTTTTTCTTGTGAAAAACCCTGATGGAACAGGAAGTTGTGACTGAGGCCATATTTATTTGTAAGGAGGCAAATGAGAGATTTTGGGTTTGCTTCTCTGATGAAAATTGTGGTTTGGTGGCGTGTGTGTAGGACAGGGATATTTCCCCATAGAAATAGTTTTTGTGTCAATGAAGGCATTCTGTCTGCTTACAAATGCTAAGTCAGCTCCATAATGGGAATTTGCTATGCATACAAGTGTTCAGCAACAAAATACATTTTGGGGATATGGTTTGTTCTCTTTGCTTTTAGTATTAGGATTAAATCCATAGATGGTGATAGGAAAAATCCTTGCACCTAGTGTATGAATAACAACAGAGCTATATCAAACTTGAATGACTGCCAGTAAAGGCAGTGCATCACTGGACAAAGCAATTTTTCAATTCTGTGCTTCAAGGAGAAGTAACCAAGTGACAGATGACTTGGTAGAAAGTAGGTTTCACCTGGAAAAATGTAGGGGGAAATCTTCCAACAAAATTGAAGTCAGAAGGACTGACAGACAAAAAGAAAGCTTCTGAAGGGACAGAGGAATTCGGGAAACATGCTTCATAGCAAAGGTGCCAAGGAAAAAGAAGTTTGACTGTGGGAGTGGATGTGTGATTTAGAGAAACTCTACCTGTGAGAGAGAAAAATGCAATTCTAGGCAGATATAAAGCTGAACAGTCAGAGACCAGGACTGTCGAGGCAGATAAATGCGTACAGATAAGTTTCTTTTGTTTATAATTATCTGACACACCTTTTTCCTTCAGAAAATCATGTTGATGGGAAATTTTCAACAAGCTCTATCTGGTTAATTTAAGAGAGAGGAACATTGGCACCTTCTGTGCCTGTTATTATACCCAGTCTTCTACCACTTTAGGCGATGATGCCAGAGATGTCTGCTCAGAAATATGGGAATTGCTTTCCTCCATACGTCTTGACTATGAATGATGCATTTGGAATGATTTTTACCGGAACATCTCTGGCAGAAATTACTCTCCCAATGACACAGATATCATCTGCCTAGTCCAGGGTACTATGCAAAAGATGCCTGTATACTGTATTCCTTCTTTAAGGTGCTGCTCTCACAGTTGTCACTCTCCATAAACTATTTTGTATGCTCCTGCATTGCAGCAATATTATGTTCAGATATTATGGTGCTGAGTGTCAAGTTAAAACATACAAATAAGCAAATTAATTATCCTTGGTTATTATAAAATTCTGCCTTTAGTTCTCCACCAGGGCAAAAAAAGGTTCACAGAGTTCTTTACAGAGTAAAAAATGTCCGTATATTTTATGAGAAAACATTTTCCACTTTGAAAACGTTAAAAAAATAAACACTTGCATTAAACCTGGCTTAAGGTTTATAACATATGACAGTCTTTAAAAGAGGAATATATCTGGAGGTTTTCATGACTTCATAAAAATACCTGTTACACATGCTGAAAGTGCTGCACATTAGATACTCTTGTCTTGGAATGTAATTGCCTTAAAGGTATAAAGGAGGCTGAGTTTAATAATTCCCCCAGCGTGTCTATTCTCCGTTTCTGTTCCACAGAGGAAGCTAGAAGGATATGGTATCATCAAAGAAGCATGTGTTGGGAGAGGGGAGAGCTAATCCTTAAATAGTTGTGCCCTGCATCTCAACTAAGGAATGAAAACCTTTGGAAAAGATTTCCTGAAGTCTTACATACACTATATTCCTTAACCTATTAAATGCTATAATTGTTGCACTAAGATAAGAGATGCTTCCAAAGTAATCCATGCTGGGTGGCCCTAGGTAAAAAACTATTTATTAATATCCCAAGAGTTGTGCCATGCAGCGATAGTGATGGAAATTTGGCAAACCAACTCGACTTCTGTCAGATGAGTGAAACAGCCACTTCACTCAAGACTGGATGACAGATAGATGTAGAGATCATTGTACGAGGGAAATCTGTCTTATGATTAGGATGGTGACTGAGAGGGATGACAAGAAGAAGAGAAAAGGGTAGTGAGTACTTTCTTATCCAGACAGCAGTACAGACATAAATAAGTCTTAAACTTCTTTCACTTACAATCCATATTGCCAACATGGTTGGGCTGCAAAATACTGTTAATTCAGATTATTAACATTTGGCACTGTTTTTGAATTTGTGCAAATGATCTGGGGTGGTGGACTCATATCGAAGGATCTCTGCAGTCTGTTTTACATGGGCTGGTATGATTTTCCATACTGTATAAACAGGAGAAGTGTGAGGTAGAACTGAAATAACTTGCTTAAATGGAATGAGTAAAAAAGTTAGGTAATTATTTTTGTGACTATTTAAATTCTTTGGAAAATATGATCTTAGTTGTCCTAAAACTAATCATAAAATTGGGTTAATAGTGAAAATCTGGCAGAATTATGTGGGAGGCAGAATAACTTGGGAGGTTTAATTGAGGAAACAACTTTTCTGAGCAGTATAGGGGGGTGCAGCATTTGCTCAGCTTCTGGGAGACTTGGGACTGACTAACGCAGCTGTATTGACACAATTTTTGTTTATCCTGATCTGTGCAGGGAAAGTACATCCTGTTAAGCTACCTGGGGCTGGGTGGTTCTCATCTGCTGTGAATAATGTCTCATGTTTGTATCATCACCTACATATTCAAGTGCTGCAGCTGTTAGAACAGAGGATGATTCCTCTTGCAGTTTGAAGGAAAACCATGCAGGAGAGTCTGACTCTTGGTCATTGGGTTGTTCAGAGAAGACACAGAGAACCTTAGATCATTGGCCTGGGATAAATCCATCAGAAAGTGGCCTGCTGATTAGGTCTGCTAGCCCTAGCCAGCAGGGTTTTGGAGAGGCATGTGCTGAGTATCCTTCCTAGAGCTGTTACATTTTATGGAACAAACATTAAGATGGTGCTCTTCTACCAACGCATGAAGCAATGTTGCAAGCGGGAGAGGGGTTGTTTGCCCATTTTTGGTGGCCAGATCGCTCTGTTGAGTGGAATATTATAACAGTGGAATACAATACTAGGCACTGAAAATATAGTTTTCATTTAATTTTTTCTTCCTCTAGAGATGAAGAGCTAAAACATTCCAAATGGCCTGAAATTAAGCTTATTTTCTTTTATTTCTTTGTTGGCTGACCTGAGAAATCAGTTACTCATGCTGCCTGCTGGTGAGAGCTGCCCCAGCTCTGGGAAGTGCAGGGACATAGACAAGAAGACCCACTGAAGAAAAGTCACTGACATCCTAGTATATATCAACTGCTGTGAAAATCCCACCAAGCTTCAGGTCAGTGGCATCACTGCACTTCCTTTGTGAACCATTTCTTCACATGCTCCCAGTGCACTCTTGCCTCTTGGATACATGCTGAGTTTTACTAAGAGAAAATAGATCAGAGGATCTAAATATTACATGTAATAACACACCAGTGCACAAAGGCTTTATAAATGTCTTGATGTCAGGGCAGAGACAGGGCTACTCGGCAGGGGAAGGGAGCAGAGGCTGGTGGCAAGGCAGGCAGGGACAGTGTTCTCCCCTTCAAGGGCACTATACCCTGATGCCCCAGCGAGGCCAGTGGAGCAGAGACAAGGACTGAAGGTTATCCAAGAGCCCAGTGACCACCAGACATTATCATAGGGACGAGGCAGGTCTGAGTTCAAGCCAGTCTTCTCAGGACAGTGCAGGGCCACTGATGCACTCAGGACCCTGAGACTTCCAGCTGCTCTATACCATGGTAAGACCTTGTTCTTGTGAACAAAACTTATGACCTACAATACATTGAGATGGGTCTCTAAGATGGCCAATTTACCAATTATGAAAGTAACTATGAGTGAAGTTAGTGAGAGAAAACATTTAAATGTAAAGAGGTATATGAGAATTGCAATTTTTTATGAGTGCTTCTGTAGATGTTCCCCATCATCCCCCAAAATCAAGAAACTCTGCCAGATAGATAGAAAAAGAAGTCACCAATGTATTTTAGATATTATCTAAATGAATGAGAAATAGAGAAGTTCATAGCCACACACACAAATTAGCAAAGAAAACATTCAGACAAATGACAGACTAAGTTAAGGGTGTATGTCAAAGCTCTAGATTTACAGCATCAAAGAAAAGAAAATAGTAAAATTACTAATCATTATTCAAAAAGTAAATGTATATGATCATAATTGTTTTTCATACTCAGTCTGGATGGAATGTTAGAATCAAATAGTGAAAGACTATAGCTTAAACAGAAGCCAGTTGTTATTAGATATTAAGCGTTTGGCCCTCATTTTGTGCTCTGCAAACCCCAGGTGAGTGCGTAAACTCCCTTCTCTGTGTCTGAGGGAAGTAAAATGCCTCTGGCTGGAATCTCAACCTGCCCATGGACTGACAGAGTGGGGGAATGTTGGGCAAAAAGAGATGAATGAACTCCTGCCCTTCCCTATGCTCGGGCAGCAGAGCCGCAGATTTCAGGGGATTACCCTGTGCTCACTCTCAGTGAACTGAGCTGGAGTCCCTGAACCTGTGAAAACCTTATTCTTGTGTTGGGAGAAAAAAAACCAACAACAAACCTCCACAGTCCAAAGATGTAGTCTCTCTGCCAGTTTTCTACATAATAATGTAGTGGTTAGAGCACTCATTTTGGAGAAAGGGATGTTCTCAGAGCTCTCCTCAGCATGGAAGAGTCCTACTCATGCCTTCATTTGTTCTGGAGAACATAACATGAGCTGCTGATTATGATGAATTGCCTCTGATAATGTCTGTGAATTCACAATCAGTGAATAAACACCATTTAAACACACCCTGGATGGAAATGAAGAAGGAAGTAGTCCTGAAAGCAGGTTACAGCCCAGAGCTACCCCCAAACACAGGTGAGATTCCTGTCAGCTGGGTTACTAAGTTCATGTCTCATTTTCTTCTTTCTTCCTCTCCTCCACCTTCTATAAAGGTTTAATTTCTTTCTGAAGTCTGCAGGGTGAAGAGATCCTGCTCCCTGGGACACCTACACAGCATCCTGACAAGTCCGTATTGTGGAGCTAGGACATTTTAAGTATGGTAGGAGATGCAGCCTTGATGTTAATGAATAAATCTATGCTGAATTCTTTGCCTGTATGAAATTGTCTGGTGGATTGTTTCCAACCTGTTTGAAAGCAGGGCCCAGTCAGGTACTTAGGATTGCACCAGAGCATGGCAGAGGAGACAATAAGCTCCTCTCCTTGCTCTACACCCCAGTGATGATGTGGGTCTCCCTAGAGATATGAGGCATGAGTAGGTAACCAGTCTCTGAGAAGGAAGGGAGACAAGTTCTCACATACAGTTGCCTCGTTTGCAGCTGCAAGAGAAGGTATTTGTGTTTCCCCTCCTTCCAGGCTTGTCTGTTCTTCAGTGCTGGTGAATGCAGACCCTGCTGCCTCATGTTGATGGCAGCAGGGCTGGAAAAGGTGCTGAAGACCTCTGGGGCTGTGCAGGGAACAGCTGTTGCTGCTAGTGATCAAAGGAGGCTATGGAAAGAGTGATGGTCCCCACCAGCTGGATGCCTGGACTCCAGGCACTCAGTTAATGTAAGTGGCCAATTTTGGTTATTTTTTTGGTCACAGCTTTCATGTAGATGAACTGGAGGGGTAATACAGGTTCCTTTATTTAGGCCATGGGGCAACTAGGAAGCATAGCACTGTCTACTCTTGGTGAAGCAGCCCACAGCAGATCCCTCAGCACACATTCAAAGAGTCAGACATGACTCACCTTCCTATACAAATAATTACTTCATTATACATTGTGTTATGTGTTCCCCTAACGATCTTCTCTCATGCCTTTATTGTGTAATTGGTTCATTACTTTAACCCTGTGCTCAATGTGCAATGGAATGCCAATCATTACCAGCACCATGTGTTCAGTTCAAACTATATATTTTTTGAGTGCTATATTTGGTTGTCCCTATGTACTATTTATACAATACCACATATGTTTTGTGGAGCCCTCTGATGAAATGCAGACATACTGCTTGTTAGGCTATTGTCTAGCTGCTAATCAGTAGCAATTCCCAGATGCCCTTCGGTGGCTGAGTTACAATAATTGGGCTTCTTGGTTTTCAGGTCTATATAGTCTATGACTTCACCCTTCCCTGATGATGGCCCTTGACCTGCTGAGGGAACCTGGTCCCATGAGTGAAAAATAGGGTGAGGTTGCAATGGCTTGCTTAATGATTATAATCCTCAGTAAAGGTCTTATGAATTGACTAGCTCTTCACAAACACACAGTAAGCATTCTAATGAATCAAAACTAAATATTTATAGGAGACAAGTAATTAGATGTGAGCAAATAAAAGAGCCCATTAAACCATCTGGACAGTTCAAAGGATTAGTAGTTTGCAGATAAAACATTAACGGGTTAAGGACACCAGTTAAAATCTGACCCTTGTTAATGGTGATTAGATATTAGTACCACCTGATGGCTACCTGGGAGACTGAGGTGAAATGAGTCAGGGATTGCCTTTGTGCTTATGGCTAATTTTGGAGAAGACATTTTCAGACTCTTGTAATCTTTTCAATAGGTCCCCAGTAGAAAGATGAAATTTTAGATTATTTTTGTCTCCATCAGTGTTCATTTAAATTTAAATTGCAGTGTGTTAGATGTGGGAAAGCTTGTGTTTCTATGACAAATTATATGTGTGTTCTAATAATTAAAAGAGAAGTTGATTCCAAAATGGATTAATGTGAAGGAAAAGGGAAAAAATCCATGAAAAAAAATCTGAAATCCACGAGAGTGTTTTATATGGAGCATAGACAGACACAGAAGGTTAAAAAAAGAACAGACCACTAACTGAAACCTGCTTACATGAAATCTTTGGCAGCAGAGGAAAATGTCTTGAAATACTTGAACCCTTAGCAATTATGAAACCAAGGCCCCAAACACGTAAGAAACTTTGAAGGAGGCAGGCATTACACAATCAAGTTTTATCTGAATTAGAAAGCAATTAAATTAAAGTGGGTGGAGGTTGACTCTCACTTTGCAGAAACTGATGTTTACCGCTGTCACAGCTGAGAGCAAATTTCAAAGTCAATGACAGCTGCATTCAACTACAGCCGGTCTAACAAGCTGCTAATATATCTTCCAGCTAAAAAACTGCTTATGTGATCCAGTACTATGCTTAGCAGGAAGTTATCTTAGTCAAGAGACTCTAAAGGTTTTGGAGTGGTGCTATTCTCTTCTCTTTTTGAAACTTCTACTGGTTCAGTAGGGTTGTGATTAAGCAAAGGAGAAAGGTAGTGTTGGGATGCTGGAGCCTACTTTGGCTCCTTGACTCATGAAAAGAGTAGTGGGTTTCAACCCCCAGTTTCTGCTCACACTATGAGGCTGTTTAGCACGTTAAACTCTTGCTTGTTAAATAGATCATGAAGAAAGAGATGAGTGCTGAGCTGCTTGGAGCAGAACCTTTGTGCCATATGCAGCAGTGTAACATCATATACACTGAATACTGAGAAACTCAGGGCGAATGAAGAATTGGCCTATTTTAGGTTCCTTGTGGGCTAGGATGTGCTTAGATCCTTCACTGGGACTGACCTTGGATCTGGTTTCGGTTTACAGCCTTATATGCTGGGTGCCAGTAGAGGGCACGGAGATAACTGGATGCCCAAGAAGAGTCAGAAAAAGCCAAAAAGTTTGCTGGGCAGTGCTTCATTGAGGCAGTAGAAGTTGCCTCCAGCTGGACAAAAACTGGCTTTTCACTCCATCGTCTAGTGAAAAGCCACCTCTTAAAGTTTGGTGCTTTATCCACAGTAACCTTTCCTTGGAAAAGAAAGCAGTAGTCTGATAGTTAACAACCTGAAGTTCTGGGGCCAATTTCTGCCTGTTTGGGAAGGTCTTCAAGCCAAGTTTTCCATCTCTGATGAGAGCTGTAACCAAGAGTCAGTCTGCAGGTACCAGCAGGTTAGTGTCTCCTCTTGAGGCTCTTCAGGTTGATACAGGCTATTTAAGTTCTCATTGGAGCAGAGATGGCTTCACAGCAGGTCTCCCAGGTGAGTCTTCCACCTACCAAACTGGAACGTTTCTTTCCCTCTTTCTCTCTGGCCTAATGAATATTTAAGATATGACAGTGATGACAGCCATAGAAAAGCCCAGGAGAAAATTAATTCTGTCTTCATAGCGGGGTTTGAATAGTGTGCCGTAAATAAAGCATTGGGGCCACACACTGAATGTGGAGGATAAAAGAAAATGTTGAATAGCTTACTCATTAAGTGAGCACCATCCAGCATGAGCACAGAACGAGGGAAAAACTGCATGGAAAAATAGTATGTCATCAAGTAATTAAAGACTGTGGCACAATGCATATGTATAAGGGACTGAATTAATGTTTTCAGGAAATCTTAATTTTGGCATTTACTAGTGCTGGAGTGCTTGACTTTGCAATCTGAGCAATATTCTTTTAGTGTATCTTTTTGTGCAGATAAGCCTAACATAAAAAGGAACTGAGGGTGCCTCACAAAGCTTTAAAAAGCCTATTCCTTTTTCCTCTACCACAATTGCCTCTGAATGAGAAATTATGGTAGCTGGCTGAGAATCATAATCAAACAGTGAAAACTTAGTGTTGTTGATAATTATTACCATTGCATTTCCTCTGTAGGAATTATTTTCCTCATTTAAATTCCAAGCATTCTCTACTTCATAACTTTGCAGGCTCACATGTAATGAATGCTACCAACAGGAGGTTTTTACAAAAACCTCTACTGGTAAAGCTGAAGTTAAAGACGGAGGGGGTGAGGGTATTTAAAGGGTGAGTTTTCGAAGAGACAGTTAGAATAGATGGCTAAATAACAGAAGTAATGAAGATGGCAAATTTTCCCCGCTGTTCTGCTGATGAATTTGCCCATGAGCAGATTGGAATATTTTAAAAACATATTCGTTATTTAAAATCATTTGTCAAGGGTCAAATTCTTTCATGGTTACTCATATTGAAGGAAGAAAAACCTGTCTGTGGAACAAGCTGCTGGCTGTGCGTGAATAGGAAATCTGTTCCCAATTAATTTATGGAAATAATTCTTCATTTCATAAGTAACTCTTTGTGTGTGTTTGTTATTCAGAATGTGAATGATTTTGACTGATCTTGTAAGTAATGTGGCATGCTACAATGTGTCACAACGCATTGAACTGGGTTTGTACTACAAATATTTGGCTATATGCCGCTATAATTAAATTTTCGCGATTGTTTTCTGATATTCATAGATAGTTGCCTTTTTCAGCAGTTCTCCCCTTTCCCTCTGGAAACATTTTCCCTAAAACAGTCAGGGAAAGTAAACACAATAAGAGCTGAAGACAATTCATTTGACCATCTACAAGAACACGTGTGAGTTTTATTTTGGGGGGCAGAGGCAGTATGTGTCTTGTACTAGTGATTAATGACCAAGGAAGGGATTACATTTAATAAAACACATGAGAAGAGTTAGTCAAGAAAACACGAATGATATTGCTAAATTCTCTAATGGTTATATAGTGAAAAGATAATGGACATATAAAAACTGTGTCTTGTAGATAGCTAAAGCAAATATTAAGCTATATAAAACACTTCTTATATTGATTTGTTGCAAGCCATTTATATTTTGGTAGCTTGCCAAAAAGTCATTGTGGCACAATATTTCTCTTAGTCTGCAGTATGCATTTGTTTCCACTTTAGCAAAAGTACTTTTAAATGTGTCATTTGGGTCAACTGAGACACCCAACCAAATATCATTAAGAATTGTTGCTGTCCTGCAGGAGTTCTGAGGGTTCACAGTCTTTTCAAAACTGAAGAAAAATAATAGCTAAAACTGGTTACTTGTTTTATCTCACTTGCACTGAAATGAATAACTCTGGAAGAGCAGAGATGTGTTCACAGCCTGTCCAAAGCACAGAGCCTACAAGGAATCATAGAATCATAGAATTGTCTAGGTTGGAAGGGACTTTAAAGATCATCTAGTCCAACCATCAACCTAACTCTGATAAAACAAAACAAAACAAAAAAACCCAAACACAACCAACCAACCAACCAACCCACACACCACAAAACCAAAAAAACCACACCACTAAACCATATTCCTGAGGACCATGTCAATCCGTCTTTTGAACACCTCCAGGGATGGTGCCTCAACCACTTCCCTGGGCAGCCTATTCCAATGCTGGATAACCCTTTCCATGAAGAAATGTTTCCTAATATCCAATCTAAACCTCCCCTGGCACAACTTGAGGCCATTTCCCCTTGTCCTATTGCCTGTAACTTGGGAGACGAGATCGACCCCTGCCTCTCTACACCCCCTCTTCAGGTAGTTAGAGAGCGCGATAATCCATAAATATATTTTGTTTATTATCTGAACTGAGTACTAGGTTTCTCCTAATTTTTTTTTTCTAGACTGACTTCGTAAAGGGGATTGCCACTCAGCTGCAACTAGAAGGAGGTTGTGAGATCCAGTTTGTATACTTATAGGTCATTTTGGGTTTAGCAATTGCATTGGTTACATGAGGACGTTTTCCTTGTTGAAGGGTAGAACGGGTTTTTAGGCATTTTGGAATTTCAGGCTAAGTTATGCTATGTGATTGAGTTCACCACTAGCAGGGAAAAAGGCAGCAAAGCCCTTTACTGCCAGACCTATTGGAGAAGGCTCAGAGGTGTGGACTTTGGATGCTTTTAACCTGTCCACCAGGGTAGCAAGAGCAACAAGCCTGCTGACTGCAACTACAGGTGTTTATTGCAGGCTCTTCAAGCCAGGGTGCCCTGCACTTAGGAATCAATACGTATTTCTAAAACACAATGTATCCATGTTTAGCCTCTGAAATGTCATATCCTAAGCATTTTTCAGGGATTTATTTGCCATAATTGTGTCTTTGTAATGGAAAGCTATTTCTATATATATATTGGCTGACAAGTTAAGCTTGGCATAGCTGAAATGGAAGACTGGGAATCTGAAAGCTCCTTTTTGTGTTCAGTTTTGGATGCAGCTGGTTTAATTTAGAGAATCCTCTGAGTCAAGCTGGTGGCTGTTTTGTTTTAACTGGGCACAAACATGCCCAAGATTTGCAGGGCACAAAGCGGCTCATGTTCACGTGGGGTGAGGCCTAGCCCCTCTCTAACAGGTTTGTTTTTGGAATAGCCCAAACTGAGCCAGGCTGTACTGAAAAGCCAGGGTCTTCTACTCACTCTTGCTTCCTGATCCTCTAGTGCCAGTGGTATGGATGTGCCTGTTTTAGGACCTAAAAGAAGAAAGTAGACACTGTGCGCTAACACCCATGGATTCTGCTCACAAAGGCTGAGTCAGGCAGCAGGTTGTGCTGTTTCTTGTCTCCTTTGCACCCCTGCCTTGCATAAACAGGGTTCAAGAAAAGGGCCTGTTGCTTTTGTGTTTATAAGGAGTATAGATGAGCACTTCAGTATTGAGTCATGAATATGCTGAGTAAATTAATGAATAGTAGTGTGAAATAAAGAATATTCTTCTTTATTGCAACAACTGGTTCCTGCAGAAACTGAAACCTTATCTTTATTCAGAGGGTAGGTGGAGTACAAGCAAAAGAAATTCAATTTTCTCCTACAGTAATGACAGCCCTAAGAAAGAGAGAATACCTTTGATGTGAAATGACATCACAGAATCACAGAGTGTCTGAGGTTGAAAGGGAACCTCTGGAGGTCATCTGGTCCAATCCCCTGTGCTCAAGTCACCTAGAGCCGGTTGCTCAGGACTAGATGGCTTCTAAATATCTCCAAGGATGGAGACCCCACAACCTTCCAAGGCAACCTGTGCTCAGTCACCCTCACAGTGAGAAAATGTTGCCTCGTATTCAGGAGGAACCTCCTGTGTTTCACTTTGTGTCCATTGCCTCACGTCCTGTCAGTGAGCACCACTGGGAGGAAGCCAGCTCTGTTCTCTTTGCACCCTCCCTTCAACTATTTATATATCTTGATAAGATCCTCCTGAACCTTCTCATCTCCTAGCTAAAAAGTCCCAGCTCTCTCAGCCTTTTTTTACGTGTGAGGTGCCCTAATCCCTTAATCATTCTTGTGCCCCTTTGCTGGACTCTCCTCTACACTATGTCCATGTCAGTCTTGTATTGAGGAGCCCAGAACTGGACGCAGTACTCAAGATGAGGCCTCAACAGTGCTGAGTAGAGGGAAGGATCACCTCCCTTGACCTGCTGGCAGTAATTTGTCTAATGCAGCCCAGGATACCATTCAACTTCTTTGCCCCAAGGGAACATTGCTGCCTCATTTTCAGCCTGGTGCCCACCAGGACCTCCAGGTCATTTTCTGCCAAGTTACTTTCCAGCTGAGTGGCTAGGAGCAGGTACTGGTGCCTGAGATTGTTCCTCCCCAGGTGCAGGACTTCACACTTCTTGAGGTTCCTGTCAGCCCATCTCTCCAGCCTGTTGAGCCTCCTCTGCATGGCAGCATGACTCTCTAGCATAGCAGTGACTCCTCCTGGTTTTGTGTCATTGGGAAACTTGCTGAGGATATACTCTGCCCCATCACCCAGGTCGCTAATGAAGAAGTTGAACAGGAACAGATCTGGTATTGACCTCTGGGTTACGCAGCTAGTTACTGGCTAGACTGAGTAGATTTTTTGCCACTGGCCACCAACCCTCTGAGCCTAGACATTCAACCAGTTTTCAACCCCTCTCTCCCTCTGCTTATCCAGCCCATAGCTTCTCTGTGGGTGTCTTATGGGAGAGGCTGTTGAAAGTCTTACTGAAGTCAAGGTAGACAGTATCCACTGTCCCCTGCTCTCTCCTCATCTACCAGGCCAGTCATTTCATCACAGAAGGTTATCAGTTTGGTGAAATATTAATTCCCTTGGTGAATCCATGCTGACTAAAGACTATTTTCTTATCTTTAATATGCCCGGAAATGGTTTCCAGGATTAGCTGCTCCATCGCCTTCTCAGGAATCCAGGTGAGGCTGACTGGCCTGCAGTTCTCTGGGTCTTCCCTCTTGCCCTTCTTGAAGACAGGAGTGATGCTTTCTTTTCTTGATTCCTCAGGCATCTCTCACAGTTGCCATGATCATCCAAAGGTAATTGAGAGTGGCCTTGTAATGACATTAGCCAGTGCCCTCAGCACTTGTGGGTGCATCCCTTCAAGGGGTGGACTGATGTCTGTATTCCCTGACCTGATCCTATTCAACCGAGGATAAGTCTTCCTTGTTCCAGCCTTTCACCCTGGTCTCTGGGACCTGGGATTCCTGACAGTTGGTCTTGCTAGTAAAGACTGAGGCAAAGAAGGCATTCAGTACCTCAGCCCTTTCCATGTCCTGTGTCACGAGGGCCCCTGCCCCATTCATCAGCAGCCCACATTTTCCCTGGTCTTTTTCCTACTTATGTACTTATAGAAGGCCTTCTTATTGCCTCTGACATCCCTGGCCAGATTTAATAACGGTTGGGCTTTGACTTTCCTACTGCACCTCTGCATGGGCAGAGAGGGTCTCTGTATTCCTTCCAGGTTACTTCTCCCGGATTCCACCTTACGTATACTTAATTTTTGTGTTTGAGTTTTGCCAGGAGTTCCCTGGTCATCCAAGCAGGACATGTTGGGATGAACTACTCTTGATATTGGATGAGGTGGTCCTTGAATATCAATCAGTTCTCTTGGATCTCTTTTCATTCCAGGGCTTTATCCCATGGGACCTTTTTAAGCAGATCCCTGAATATTCTTTACTAGTATCCATGCAGGGGCTGACTTTTCATCTAGATCATATCTACTATACCAAATGTGAGGATTTTCAAATGTGCAAACCTTCTTCTGGTAGGACAAAAGTGGAATATTTTGTGCTGGTTGCTGAACCACAATGTTTCCCAGCTTCACTTACTCTAAAAACTGTTGTCCCCGAAGGAAATATTTGTCTGATAGAGTCTGATTTGCTACATCTGCATCTGTAAATGAAACAAAGGGGTGATCATCCTTTGGCCCTGTGAATGTAACAGTTCGCACCCATGCAGCTAAAATTATCCTTGAAACCAGGCTGGCTGTGCCCAGCTATCAGCTGGGAATGGCCTCAGAGTGGTGCTAATTTCTTAATAGCACTGTGAAAGGAAAGCTGCTCTGAGCCAAAAGTGTGCCAGAGAAACTGTTTGCAATTTAATATGCTTGGGCCCATGCCCCGGTACTCTTTCTTTTACTGGTATTGATGTATCCATGTAGTCTGAGCAGTTGCTTTCCCTAGGGAAGAGTTTCACATAATTTGCTGCTACATGAATTTGTCTTTTTGCCTCTGGCTTTATAAAAGCACCTAGAACTTACAACATGGCATAGCAGTTAGGCAGCCCAGACAGCCATCGTTTGAAACCTTGGTGTCCCACTGCCCCCAAGTCTATAAAAGCTGGAAGCTGGTCTGAGAATGGAGATTGATGATATTTTTTAATAGATCAAGAACAACTGTAGTTAATTCTTAATTTATAAAGGAATTGACTGTTTGCTCAAGATGGGATTTGAAGCCTTTTGTGCATTTTTAAATTTTTTTAAATTTTGTTTTAGATAAAGGCAAGCCGAGCTGTTGTTCCTAAGCAAAGTAGTTTTACAAGCAAGCTCTCACAGGAATGAAGAGTTACTCCCCAACGCTTAAGCATTATTCTGTATAATTATGGATATTTTTTTCTTCCAAAAATATTTTTTTTTTGAGAAGCTGACATTTCAAAGGCTTTCAATTCTGTGTGTCACTATCAAATAATCTTTTTTGTACTTGGCTGTTTATTATTGGATTGCAACAACGATAAAGCTCTAGGGGTTTTGTCTCCTTTGGTATGTTAATTAGCTATTTTCCCTTTGATCTTTTTCTTACTGAAAAGAGTGAAAAGCTATCTCGGTAGGGAATCTTACTGATGTACATTCATCCCCTCATCTCCATAATCTGAGGATCAGAGGGAGACAACAAATTTCACTGCTGAGTGAGGTTGCTATAGGCCTTAGTTATAATGTACTTGGTTTCTAAATAATCCCACCACCATTTATATTTGGAATATTGAAGAGGAACCTCTGAGAAAAAGAAATGCAAAAATAATTAATTTTAAACTGTGAACTACCTTCATTAATTTAACTTTTTCTTGAAGTTTTAAGCTCATGCATATGCCACAAGCTCTTTCTTGTATGCCTCTACACATTTTTTCTTTTTTTTTTATCCTTCTTTTTTACTGTTGGCTTTTGATATGTTCTCAGTTCTCACAGAAATGAAATATAGGGTAGGTACAGAATAACTATTGAGTGAACTTTTAAAGTATCAAATGTTAGAGTAGCTTTCCTATGGAAATGATGAAAGTCCTGTAACTTGGGACAGTTGAAAGTGATAGAGCAGTACTGTGGAGAGGTGGGGAATACACATAAAAATCTTACATGTTGTATGTGTGTATTTCTGTCACTCACATTCCTTTGTCAAAAACTGTCATCCTTGTGCTGGATTTCTTGATAAACCTGAAATAAAAGCACTTCAGTGAGAGGCAGATTGATCTTCATGGGACAGTCCAGCAGGGGCAGAAGTGTAGGCAAGGTTATCTACTAGATGCTTTGCAAACAGAGTTTCTTTGAGCCAGTTTATCCATCTCCACAGGGCAACACACTAGGCAACCTTGCTCTTGAGATTCTTAACTTGTGTCCTGCAGTGTGGGATGTGACCAGATCTTGATGTTCACAGTGGAGACATCTACATTTGAACTGGTCATGTAGACTGTCTTGGCAGTCAGTGGAGGGAAGTTGGCACTTACAGAGCAAGAATGATGCTATTTTAAAGAAGATATTTGATCTATGTTGGGTGAACCGTGCCCTAGTAGAACCCATTTCTTTCCAGTGGCCAGTTCATATCTGTATCAAATTGACTGGTGTTTTCTGAAATGGGATGGGATAAATTCTTCCTCTGCCATGTTACGTTGCATGTGGAAGGCTGAAGAGGACCTGGTGCATAGCACAGGAGGAAGTGCTAGGCTGTTCACATAACACAGGTGCATCACTTGTTATGAGGGATGTAAAACAGCATTGGCATTCTGATGATGTGAACCCTGGGGTTGGAAACCATCCCATTAACTTGCAACAAGTTCAACTCAGTTGTTAAAACAGAGGTCACTAATGTAGTCTGAGGTGCCTAAGGAATCTCAGACAGCCATATGGGTCTGACTGGATGCATAACTTATGAAAGGCGCATGTTCTTCTGGAGCATCTGGGGGTCCTGTGACATCTTTTATGGCATTTAGGCAGCTGAATGTCACTCTGAGTGGGACTTAATGCCATCTTCAGATATTGAAATTCATGCTTCTGCACGAAATTGAGATGTCCATAAGCTCCCATTACAGTTGATGAAGATCTAGTCAATGCAGTAGACTCTAGAGAGCTAATAGTCTCATTCTAAAAGAAACACTACATGTGATCAGCTGATTTCACATACCTAATATGCTTCTCTGCTCTGGACCTGAATTCCATCCCTGCTACATAAATGTCCAATTCACTACTTATATTTGTGTGGTACTTACTGCAGTTTGAGATGCTCTTGGTCTCCCACTTGGCTTACTAGCTCTTACTCCAGGAGGGCATAGGTCCTTTGCCATATCTGACAGCCCTATGTAGATACTACTGGTACCCTAGGACACCTGAGATGGCTCTAGATGCCTGTATGTGTGCAACTGACTTGAGCATTAAACGTCTGAACTCAGAAATTCCCCTGAAAATGTCTCTTTCTCTTCATTGACTACAAAAGATGCCTAGTTGAGATGCTGAAATGTCTATGGTAGATCTCTAGACATGGTCAAGTGAATCTTTTTTCTGGCAATCTTGTTTTTCCCAAGATGGCAGTACACTACTTGTTTCCCTAGAGCTCCTGTGCGCTACAATCTGTGTATTGGTGCTTCTGACACAGAATAAAAAATAAGTTAAAATCATGTCAGAGTGGCTCTGGAGTGATTTCAATGCCTATGCCTTCCTACATGCATTACAACTAGAGTATGCAGTTGTGACTGAAGCAGGTTGGTGCTATGACATGAAGAGCCAGAGATTTTTTTTTGGCCATAATGAGATCTGTGGCATTAATTTTCTAAACGTGCTGCTTGCACAACAATGTCTTCCCTCGAGCTTTCCCCCACTATCTCTAAGACTTAATCTTTTAAAACAGTGTCTGTCAACCAAAAGCAATGAGAAAAAGCAGACAGGACGATTTAGATCCTATTACAGTCTTATGCAATAAAAATCTTTTTCCCACAAGGATCAGCTGTTCTAAGCAAGATTCAGGTGGGATCCCCAATGGCCTGTGTAATTATGGGAGGAAGGATTAATGCTTTCTGCCCTGAGTTAGGCAACTAAGTCTGAGCTAGACACATGACCTTCCCTTCATTGAAACTAAAGAGAGAAATTGAAATCTCCAGAGGAGATTTGGCATTTAAGACTGCTCTAATAAATCACTCTCTGGTTGTGCTCATTTCTGTCTACTGACTGTAAAAGAAGTCTCAAACGATGAGCTCACCCAAACTTAGACATTTATAAAGTCAATGAAATAAAAATGGCTTATACGGATGTGAGACCAGTGGAGGATTTGTTCCTGCTCTTCAGGACGAAATATTCTGTCAGCCTCTACATGAGTAAATGGGGCTGTATATACAAGACCATTATGTTTGTGTTTATAAATTTTTTACTGTTATACCATTTTGTCAATATTCAAATGGTGACCTTCAAATAAAATTCACCAGTGTTTTCAGAAAATTTTCAAAATTTTTCAGAATTTCAGAATTAAGAAATTCTGCTTGGCAATCACATCTATCCTTAAGCCTTGATGACAGTCAAATATGCACTGAGTTAATGCTAACTGAGTCAGGTATAGTACAAAACACTCTGAACATGGTGGGTAGTTTTCTATTGGTCCTGGCTGACTGTCTCTTCAAGCACACATTCTGCTTCTTTATTTCTTACCTCTTCTCCTTACTCTTAGGTTTGGCTGTTGTCCCCTCTCTGCTTTTTTCTTTTCTTGTCTTGCTTTACACCTTTCTTCTTTGACCGTCATTCGGTTGTTAGTCAGTTCCTCAATTCTTCAAGTTAGGGATCGTCTACGGGAGGTGCTCAGAAGAGAAAGATCTAGGGGTCCTGGTGGACAGTAAAATGGCAATGAGTAAACAGTGTGCTCTTGCGGCCAGGAAGGCCAATGGTATCTTGGGTTGTATAGGGAAGAGTGTAGCCAGCAGGTCAAGGGAAGTCATTCTCCCCCTCTACTCTGCACTGGTGAGGCCACAACTGGAGTACTGTGTCCAGTTCTGGGCTCCCCAGTTCAAGAGGGACAGGGAACTACTAGAAAGAGTCCAGCGTAGGGCTACAAAGATGATTCAGGGATTGGAGCATCTCCCTTATGAGGAGAGACTGAGAGAGCTGGGACTCTTTAGTCTGGAGAAGAGAAGGCTGAGGGGAGACCTTATCACCGCCTACAAGTTTCTCAAGGGAGGGTTGAAGGAGGAGGGAGCCAGACTCTTTTCAGTGGTTCCCACCTAGAGGACGAGGGGCAACGGGCACAAGTTGGAACATAAGAGGTTCCACTCAAATATGAGGAGAAACTTCTTCACGGTGAGGGTGACAGAGCCCTGGAACAGGCTGCCCAGGGAGGTTGTGGAGTCCCCTTCTTTGGAGATTTTCAAAACCCGCCTGGATGCAGTCCTGAGTAACATGCTCTAGCTCTAGGCAATCCTGCTTCAGCAGGGGAGGTGGACTAGATGATCTCTATGGTCCCTTCCAACTCTAGAAATTCAGTGAAATTCAGTGAAATTCCTTGACCCATGCAGCTTTTCTTTGTACCACCACGTGTGCAGTGAGATTTATCAATGTTCTATCCCAAGACCTGACCTTTATGAATGACCTAGAGGAGGTGATGGACTCATCAAGTCTGCAGATGACACCAAACCAGCACTCAAGGGCAGAGCTGCCAGACAGATAGACCTAGATAGGCTGGAGGAATGGGATGACAGAAACCTTATGAAAGGAGGATTTGACAGACAGCAAACTGCATGTGAGCCTTGTTGCACAGAAGGGTAAAAACTTCCTAGGCTGTATGACCAGGAACACAGCCAGTAAACTGAGAGAAGTGACCATGTCCCTCTACCTGACACTCAATAGACAATATCTAGATATAGCAACCAGTTTTCAGACCAGAGTACAAGAAAGTAATTGACAAACTGGAGTGAGTTCAGCAGGGCCACCATGATGGTCAGGTGCCAAAGCACTTGTCCTTTAAGGACAGGCCAAGAGAGTAGAGCATATTTAACCTGGAGATGAGATGGATGTGGGGGGACCTCATAGCAGCCCCCAGCACCTATGAAAAGCACTGAGAAGACAAAGCCAGGCTCTTCACAGCGGTGTGTGGGGGCAAGATGAGAGACAACAGGCTTATGGTGAAACAAGATGGGTTCAGACTGGATACAAGGAGGAACTTTTCCCCTGTAAGGAGTGTTCAGAAGTGAAAGACGTTTACTGGGAGACTGTACTGTTTCCATCCCTGGGAATTTTCAAGATCTGACTGGATAAAGTCCCAAGCAACCTGCTCTGACATCATAGCTGACCCTGCTTGGAGCAGGAGGTACCTCCCAAACTGAATTATCCTGTGGTCCTACCATTTAAGCTCAATCCTTGCCCTATATTCTTGCTTTAGATAAACTGTAGTCCCTATATTTTGCTGATCCTGACTTGATTTACTGGCTTGACCTTGGCTTCAATGTTACGGGCTTGATGTGCAGTCACCAAATCTGTGGTGGAACCAGTTAACTCCTGACAATCCCAGCTGCTGAAAATCTCACTCTTCCTTAGTCTGCAGGGACTCACTGGCATCACAAAAAGTTCTGAAATTTCAGATGTCACTTTAAAGGCTCTCAAAATCTCCATGAAATTTCCTTTTAGGGCCCAGATCCTGATATCTAATTGGTCTATACCAACCTCTTTCATGGCCTGATTTTGCAGGGGAGGGAAGGATCCTTCTTCCTATGAGAAGGTATTCTACACACTCCATTTTTTCATAGCTCCAGTTTGCAACTTCTTGTTCTTTCCTCTTCCTGGGAATGGTATCCAGATCAGCCTATCACCACAGTGGGCTGAAGCACAGGCAGGAGTCAGTGGCATAATGGTTGCAGAAGAAGTATATGTTTTTATTAATAACATTCTGGAAAGTAGAGAGAAATTGCAGCACCACTTCTGGATATAGTAAAGCCATCATTATATCTTTATGTGCTTTGAGGAAAAATAATTAGTCTACCTTGGGGCACTCTTGAGGAAATATGGAGACAGAGACATTCCTGAGGAATCAGACAGTGGTTGGAGAGAGTAAAAAGCTTGAGGGCATATAGAATTTTCAAGGAAGGTGTAGGTTTAAGCGATAGGACAGTTGTGGAGAAGTAATTTGGCTTTTGAGATAAGAGGGAAAAAATGGTTTATTTACTCCTGTGGTTTATACAAGCAATGATGCATAGCTATTAAATTTAAATCTATTGTACACCTTGAAGCCATGTTGCAGGATTATCCAGCTTCTCATATTACTGTTGGAGACAGGAGGCCTGTAGTCCCAGTGTCATTCTCACCTTAGCCAGTAAGTGTCTATCTGTGTAAACACTGAAATATTCCAATATTAATTTTTCTTTGCTGTTCAAGGTCAATATCGTACCAAGAGTGTGCTGTGCAGAACAAGACCAAGCATATCTACAGTCTGTTGATTGCAGTTGCTTCTGCGTCCTTCTAGAAGCAGGAGTTGCAAGTTTTGTGGTGGTGGTGGGAAGAAATTTATGAGGGAGATGGAGCCTTTTTATGTGAAAAAATATTTTGGTACTGCTGTGCTGGATTTGTTCCATGTGGTATTTGGGATGCTGCTGTAAAATTATCTGGTGAAAGTTAACAGTGGATTTTGGAATCAGAAAAGCTGTTCCAAACCATCATGCATGCAATGCTCAGTGAATAGCTGACCAACTGCAACTAGTCTTCTTATTAACCCTGCATTTCTCAGAGCATTGTGGAGAAGCTGTCCCCCCATATGCTGTTCTTCAAGCTCCTGACAGCACAGACTTCTCACAAATTGCATTGCCACACGCTTATCTTATTCCCTACTTGCTACCTTCCGCTGTCTGCTTGTCCTTGTTAAACAGATCTATCCATCCTGTTTCCCTGCAGAGCCATAGCCTCTGAGTTTTATGTGGGCTTGGAAGGAAAATGGGCTACCGTCGTTGTTTCTGACATCCCCTGAGGGTTTGGAGACATTCATTAGGAATTTCTTCTCCTTGCATTGACGTTGCGTAGGAGATAGATGCTTTATTTTAGTGGTGACTTTGAATTGGGTTGGATTCTGTTCTCAAATGTACTGTGGAACAAGAGGTGGGTGGTGTCACAGCTGAAACTTCATGCTGAATTCATCAGGATCAGCTCAACAGACAAAGCTCACAGATAGGAATATGATAAAATGATAGACATGTTTGGCTGGAAAGGTCCTCAAAAGATTGTTTATTGCCACTCTCTCAACCCTCAGTTGCTCAGCTGTTATAAACCCTAGATTTCACATCCACCCCACACAGCAAACTCCAATGTGAAACTACGCAACGCCTTCTTAAATATGAAATTCAAATTAAAAGTCTTTCTTGTCATTTTCTCCTTGGTGAACAGTTGATGGCTATAAAGAACAGCAGAAAGACTGGACCATTGAAAGAGGGCAGCCAGTCTCCTGAGGCTTTGAATATACAGGGTCTACTGGTACCTTTCTCACTTTCCTTGCCTGAAGGACAACACTATGTAGATCCCAGGTCTCTGCTGCCCACCTATGATGGCTGAGAAAAAACATCAACAGCAGAGGAGGAGCTTCCCCAGTATTACAGTGAGCTTCAATCAATCCTTTTTGAGGGTCAGAAATGGCAAACCTGTAAAATCAAAATGTCCGGTGTTGCAGATGATGTCCAGAGCATGGTAGTGTGGGAGACTGGATTCTGCAGAGAGGAGCTGGTTATGGCTGTCGTATTCACACAGATGCTCTGTATCTGGTCCAGTGTCATCATGTAAACTGAGCTGGTAGGGTGGAAAAAGGCTGCTTGGAGCCTTTGTGTGAAGGTGGTAATGCAAACACCTCTCCCAGCTGCTCCCCGTCTGCTTCACTCGCACCAAATGCCCTTCCATTTGCTCAGAGGCAGACAGGCAGGAGGAAGCCAAATGCCGCATAAGCTTCATGAGGCTGCTAATTACGATGGCTACCTGGAGCCGATGTGGTAAGTAGAAATACCACAGCTGAGTCCAAATGGACATGCTGGTGTTTGTTTTTACCTTGCAGAAGCAAACTGAACATGAGGGCTTGATAACATCTGATCCAAGCCCTCGGAGCATACCCCACATATGGTACCCTGAGTGATAAGGGTCATGTCAGATGGACCATTTGCGTAAAACAAGTGACCCAAACTCTCCCACAGATCACATTTAGGAGACTTTTGGATCTCTGTGCATAGATAAATAACACAGCTGAACAATTTTCTGTGTATCACATAACTGCCAGTGACCTTGTGTTTCCAAGCTACTCCAAAAGATACTTATCCTAGAAATGTGGTAAGTACATTTGTGTGAATACAGAAAGTGATTCTGTTTATATTTAACGCACACATTTAAAGAACAATAAGATTGCAAGGTCAGTATTTAGAAATAACCAGATTTCTTGTTAAGCTTATTCAAGTAATATTACTCTGTGCCTTTGCATATATCTGGTATTTATAGCTATATTTACCCCTAGTTATAGTCTTTGTTCACATCTGAGAAAAATCTAGCATTTTCTGTTGCAATGGAAGACTGTATCCTAAGAGTGCTAGGAGGTCACAGGAGGAATTTTACAGCTGGCATTTTCTAAATTTACACAGTCATTTCTTCTTATACAAGCTTGTTTTCTGCTCATTTGTTTGTGTGTGCCTGTGAGATATATACGTAGTTTATTCTCTATATATTCATGTCCACAGCCTCTTTTTTTTATTTCATTCCATTATAAAAAAACATAATAAGGACTATATTTCAGTTTTAGTATATCCATGCTACAGTGCAGAAAAATCAATTAGCTTTAGCCATTTCAGGTCCTTTTCTGTAAAACTGGGATTTACAATTCAGGTCTTTGCAGCCTTCCTATGGATAAAGGAAGCATCTGGATGTTGCTGTTATTGCTACATACTCTCCGTTATCTACTGAAGGTGTTAATAGTTGTGGTTTTTTCTTTATTCCTCAGACACTTTTGGGCTGGGGCCATGGAAGCCAGCTTAGGTACAGAGGTTTATCACCCCAGGTGCAGCACTGTGCATGTTTGATCACACTGGACACAGGGCCCACGTGGTATTTCACCTCCACTGGTAAGCTCTCGTGGGGAACAGAAGCACTGGAGACACTTAAGCAGGACACTAGCACCTGATATGCCACATATGGCTACCACCTCATTTTTGGAAGGGTGATTAGCTGAGATGAGGACTTTAGGCACAAGTACAGAGCTCCAACCCCTCTTACGGTGCTGCAGTATCCAGCTAATATTGCCCAGGGGTGCCTGTACTGCGGCAGGTGTATCTTGCTGTTCCCAAATGGCAAACAGCAAAGCTGTAGCATGCGTTTTGCTCTGTTCTCTTAATGAAACGGAGCCGTCCCCATGCTGGGCTGTGTCATTGGAGCCCGCTCGTTTTGCGGTCAGTGCATGGAAACCATTTAATGTAGGTCACAATATGCTACAATGCAAATAAAGCAAAATCTGGAGTGACTGCACTCTAACATATGCATTCTTGCACACTGTCTTAAGTCATGGCTTGGAGACTGTTTATTTGCAAAAAATATTTCCTCTCTGAGCATTTGCAGGGGAGACGGCTTCTGTGCTAGTTCAGTGCTGTGGGACATGCCAAAATGACAACCTTTCTTCCCTTTCTGACTTTGCAGCCTCCATTTTTATCAGGAGCCCCACTGTGAAGTAAATCCTACCTTTTCATTTTTTATTTATTTAAAAAAAAATACCCCCTCCGGCATCCCCTCTCTGACTATCAAAGCAAACCTTTTTTGTGAGTGCCTTGCAGAAGTCTAGGTACAGTTTCTTTCCTCTTTATTACTTTTTTTGTTTGGTTGTTTTTCTTTTTGCCCGATGATGAGCATTTTGAAAAAAAAAGATGGAATCTAAATGCAAGAACAAATCTGTCTGGGCACTTGCTTCTTCAAAAAGAGGAAGACAGAGAAGAGGATAAATGGCAGAGGCACTATGTGCTCTTTTCACATCCATGTTTTTTCAGAGCAATCTTTTATTTTCTAGAGGTAACAGTGCTATTTTTTTCCAATGCTGTTTTTCCAAAGTTTGCTTTTCCATATGGAAATTAGTTAAACCTTGTGGCACCCTTGTGAGGTAAGTAATATGACATGGTCCAGTTTGGCCCAGTAGAACCCATTTTTATAGAGCTACGAATGTGCCCATGAGTGTGGTCTACCCAGGAGACTGATGGTGTAAATTGCATGAGTTTACATGAGTTTCTGAGCAGAGAACCTCCATCTTTTGCAACTTGGACCCATTGAAGTGTCTTATGGCATTTTTACTTTTGTTGGTTTCTCTGTTATATTTTTTCCCCTATATGTTTTTGAGTGGCAGTGAAATGTTGAAGGAGATCAGGAAGCTGTAGAGGAACCTAAATCTACCTGTAAGATGACTCCAGCCCCTGGCAGGTTTCCTGGGAGCCAAGTGGCTGTTGGGTGTCTGATGGTGGAGAGCCGATCGTGCTGGTCCTCTGGGGACGGGAAGGAGAGCTCCGACGTGTTCCTCTGAAAGAAGAATTTAAAGAAAACTTCATGTCTGTCCTCTCCCATCTGTTCCATGTTATTACTCTTCCTGTGGGAATTGTTATTCATGACTGTATGCTACCATAGCAGTGGGTGCTGCTTTATAATGTCCATTATAATGTGATCTAGGTTACATCTTGGAGTCCAGGTAGAGCAAATAAAATCCTAACTGTACTGCTGACTTGATACTCAGTTCTAGCTCCACACTCTCATGGCAGCAGTGCTCCACTCCTTAGGAAAGGAGTGATACTGCCTATTTCCCTATGCAATGTATTTAGATTTCTGTGACAAACAGCCGCACCTAAATTCAAAGTGTTATTATAAAATCTTAGCACCAGTAATAAAGAAAAGCGCTGAACCCAGATGAAACTGTAAAGAGAATTTAAATAGTGATGCAATTATCTCATTTGTAAATTGAGAAGGACACTGCTGGTAGCAAATTTTATGTTAAGTGTTGTAGGGTTTTTAAATGACCATAAGTAGTCAGGGCATTTGCTCTGAGTGTATTGTGCAAGATGGAATAAATGGCGGAATGATTTGGGCTTTTAAAACTAGGCTGAATAAAATGCTACAAGATATCCTGCATGGGTGGGCTCGCTCTGACAGGCAGATGCATTCAGGAACATAACGTGTCTTGTATGGCTCTGATTTATATGACTCTGTGAAGGTGCCTAAGGGCTGGTTTAGACACAAGCTTGCACTGTTTTAATTAAACCTGTTTTCAGCCTAGGATTTTCAGTTCAGAACGAAAGTTACTGTCATCAAGACAGCTAAAAAATGTCAAGCTCTGTTTTATGCTTCTCACTGTAGGTGTCTGAGTGAAGTGGTGCAGCTCTGCAGGTATTGTACATGTGGAAAATAGAGAGGTAGGCTCTTCCAGAGCCAACATCCTGAATTCCCTCAGCGAGGAGTTTAATTCTCTCCACTGACTCCAAGGCATAAGGAGAGGAAGTCCATAGCTTAGACAACTGGAGCGAGACACCCAGAGTAGATGATGTAGATAACAACTTCTCTAATTTGTGCAATTTTCTTTTTTCCTTTCTCTGATTGTCCTTTCAGTGTTTATACCCAAATTGCCACTGCTGGTGGGAAATCGAGACCACAAATGCAGAAGTTCTGTAGAAAACATGAAGAACAGCCTGGATAAGAAATGAGGAGTAATAATATCTTACTAAAATATCTGTAGAGAAATTCAAGAAAAAGTGGGGAAAAAAAGAGAAAATAGAAGAACAATGAAAAGATACAGATGATGACTTCAGGAAGATGTGGCTGAAGGTCCTGTGGATGGAATATTAGAGGAGATTTTGACCAGATTTGTTGGCCGAGCCTTGAGTTTCTAGAGAAGTCAAAGGGAGCGAGACCGGTAACTTCATGGGATTTTGGCACGTAATTTTCTTTTGGAAAATGTTGCCTTAGATACCCAAGTGAGAAAGTATGTTCTATTCATGCATATATATATTAATGTATATATGCACATATACCACAGGATATATGCATACACATATATACTTCTACATGTACATACATCACATGCACACAAATATAAAGTGCATATTCAATAGGATTAAATGCATAGTAATTAAGTACACATATGCATATACACCTCTCCCCTTTGTATAAATCCAACCCTAAGTTGACTAGAGTTTCTAGGAAAAGGAAATAAATACCAGTTAGAAACCTAAAATGCCCCTTGGACTATTAGCGCCGAACTCTTAACAGAGGGATTCAAGTGTCCCTCAATCTCCTCCTCAGTTTGTTCACCCATCTGAGAAGCTGTGAGCTCCCCTTGTTTTACTCAGTGGTTTAAATTCTTCCCCAGGAGACCCAAGTGTCTGAGTGTCCAACTCCTGCCTCAGCCTATCTAGGATTTGCTAATGAAGTTGCATTCCTGTGTCTGGTCTGGCTGACATGATCTGAGCCATCCGGTTGGTGGGACAGGCTTCATACAAAATGCAGAGCTCTGAGAAATAACATTGAGACTGGAGCACTAATCTCAGACTTGGATTCAATCTTTCAGAGATTCACATCTGTGTTGCCTCATAGAAAATAGTGGTAGTCAGTGCTCCTGGAGAGCTCTATCTGCTTCTGAACTGAGGATATATCAGTGTCTATGTACAGGACAAAGCCAGCATCCATGTCCTGTGCTCATACTGCTCAGGGCGAGTCACCTCTCTGCTGGCCTTCAGGCTCTTCTGGACTCATTGTAGCTCTGGTCTGAAGTATCTAAAATAAAGAGATGGAGGTAGCTGGAGCCATCTAAAATGGTACTGGAGGACTGAACTTGATGCAGTCTCGCCTACACTACTACAGAGTTCTTAACGGGAGGGTTAAGAGGGGGAGGAAACAAGTGTAGCAGAAAACAAGTTGCTTCACTCTGAAGGAGGATCCCAGGCGAAGCTACAAGCAGGAGAGAAATGAAGAGGTAAATCCTCTGGCATTTATAGCGTTTCTGTCTAAGAGTTACAGGACTAGAAAGATAGCAGAAAAGAAAGGACTGAGTATGCAGCTTAATGGGTAGGACTCTTGATTGTGAGGATTCATTTATAGATAATTTATGTTTCTCATTCCTCCTTCTTTTCCTTCCTTGTTTAGCATCGCCCCTGGCCAATGAATGGTGAGCGTAGAGAACATTCACAGGAGTTATCAGCAGTAGACAAAACTCTGGCCTGGCTGTTTTATCAAATGAGGTACTGCCGCCTGGGGAGGGGCTGGCTGGAAACCCGGGTGTAGAAAAACAGGAACACTGCAGAAAAAGTGAATAGATGATAATTATTTAGTGCAACACAAGTGTAGGGCCATCCAGTGAAGTTGCCTGGGAAATTTAAAGAAATTAAGTATTTTCACATCATTAAATTATGGAACTCATTGTCACAGGATAGTGGGAGAGCCCAGACTTAAATAAGATGGAGGTGGGGGGACAACAATGAAGAAAGATTCAAGGGGAAAATATCTATTGCAGCCTATTGAAGCTGTAATAGAAAGATCTATTAAAGATGAGGGTCCGATATAACCTGTGGCTGAGGAAGACCTTAAGCTGCTGACAACAGGAAGCAGGGAAGGTTTGCTATTAATGTGCATTTTCTTTCTCTCCTAATGTCTTTCTCAGAGCCTCTGCTATTAGTTGTTGTCAAAAAGAAGAACTAGGTTAAACATGGGTTTGGTCTAACTCAGTGATGCTTTTCTCATGTTCTTGTAAAAGAAATCACAGATAATCATGAGAAGTGTTGCTTTTAATGTTGGAAAGGGAATATTTCACATATTTTCCCTGTTGCCTGGATAGTGCAGCACACTGCCACGCACGAATTGTGCCAATAATCCCGTTTAACTCTCCTTATTCCACAGAGGATTCAAATTCAAGACAAGAGCTCCGGGCGCTTAAAATGCCATGTAGGAAGACCAAATAAAGGACAATGATCAGAGAAAACCCCTTCTAAGCTCCTTGGGCTTGATTGAAAAGTTCCTGCTTATGTCCCAGAGCGTCACTGATATTTTGGAGCAAACTCCCTTGGTGCCTACTTCTTATGATGGAGGTTATAATTGTTGGCTAATAGCAAATTACATGCCACAGGCAATTTAAGCCAATGTGAGTGACACAAGAGGAAGTCTATTCCTACTCCTTCCCCCTCCAATTGTGGCTGCAGGATCCCATGCATTCCCTGTACAAGCAGAAGCATTTATATGGCTGTACAGTCTGATCAGTCAGCAAGAGGATAACCATACAGCCACCTGAATGCTGAAGAGGAGGAATGTGGGGCACACTATCTGTGAGAGCAATGAGGCTTTATATTGGCTTAGACCACCTGTGAAAGCATGTATACCATCTCTGATAAGATCTAATTACTAAGCATGCTCGGTCCAAGACGAAGTTGTTTGGGTGACACCGATTTCAGTTAGTTAAGAACTTGTGGAGTTAACGGTCATTTATACAGTATGCCCATACATGTGGAGCATTTGGTCAGGAAGTGGAAGACCAAGGATTTAAATTAATGTTGAGATTAAGACGAAGGATTGTGCAGCTGAAAAGGATATTTAAGCCAAAGGTATCTTCTTAAGAAGATCCCCTACATCCTTCCTGTTTAAAGCAGGGGTGAAAAACTTATGGGGTCAGAAGTAGTGAGACAGATTTCCAGCTTAGACATTAGGGGCCTCGACGGGATGGAAACACCTCTTTCTTTTCCCTGGATGATTTTTTCCCCTTCTCTGCTGATGTAGGGTAAGATATGCACACAGTATTCTGTAACTGTGGCTGGATACACAGTTGTCCCTATTCCCAGGTACAGAATCAGGCTCTTTTACTCTTCTTCCCTTGAGTCACATGAATTCACACGCCTGGCTGCACAAAAATTCAGCTTGAACAGATCTGGAGGCATCTTTCTACACAGGTGAGCCTACAGATGGCAGCTAGTGCACCCTCCAGTGCTTCTGGGAGGTGTAAATTCAAACCCTGTTAGTCTGAAGAAGACACTGAATTCAGCTTTACCATTTCCTGGATAAGAGGTTGTGCAAGAGAGGGCTGTTGTGGAAGCCTTCTCCTTAAGGGAAATCCAAAAGCTTAAGCCGGGATCAGGTTTGAGGCTCTGCATTGCATGCTGGTAGCGGTGTCTGAGATAAGTGCTCTAGTCTAAGCAAGGAGCAATGCTTCAAATACATCCTTCCCTTTGGCTTTGTCTGTCACGACAGGTTGTTTTGCTCGAAGGGAACCTAAGCACCTTGATACATCTGATGGGAGCGAGGCACCTGGCCTTGCCACCGCTGAGCCTTGCACTCCAATGGTGCCCGACTCAAACACACACAAGTATAGTCTTCCAACATTGGCCTGTTGCTCACACAGGAGAATTTTAATTAACCAGATTCCAGGTTTTAATTGGGTTTTGACATGTCCCCTTGAGTGCTGAAGGCCTGCTCAGGAAAGCCCCATGATTGTCACGTAGAAAGAAGACGGCAGCTGAATTAGTACATGTAGCAAGTCTTCCCAGTAACTGAATGGGCTTGTGAGTAAGCTTCCAAAGAAATTTAATTGCATGTAAGGCTACCTATTTACCCAGAAAAAAGAACATACAGGCAAATAAGTTTAAAAAGAGCTATGTATTTTTATGTTAGGAATAAAGCCAAGTTCAGCAGTGTAGTGAAGATATTCCTGTAACTCACTTATAGGAATTTAAAAAAAAAAGGGATGTCTATTTGGTGAATATTTATATTTTTTAAAATAATGGTAATTAAAACAGTAAGAAAAGAGGTGGTGGGAGGACATCATATACCGCCTCCTATTCCTTGGATGAAAATCACAAGCTTCAAATACTATCATCAAAGATAAAAGGCTTGTTGTGTTGGCAACTTTACAGTCGCTTTTCAAGCCTGTCAGATAGTCATGCTGTGGCATCAGCCATTGTTCTTCTGGAGGCCTCCTTCTTCTCTGACTTGATGGGAAAGAATCTGTCATCTTTTAAATGATATTCCATTCCCAAATCAAAAGGAGGGCAAGAATTGGCAGATCCCTCTTTACGTGAGAGAAACCATCTATTATTTATACACCTTTTTTAACCCTGCTGCTGTTACATCTGATTGCAGAAAAACCCAACAAGCTGCTATCCACCATAAAAAAAATAAATAATATTAAAATTGCTGCTTTGTATTGAATTAAAATATTGGAAATACAAAGCTCTACCTTGATGTTGGGATCAAGGGAGACACATTTGAGTTGCTGCAGTCATGAGACAGAACCCATTCTTTTCAAAGTAATTGGCTGCCTGCTGTCAGAAGTCCTGAGGAAAGTTTGGCATGTTTGTGCAGAGCTGCATTGTCTTGCTGTATTTATTTAGAATAGGAAGCTGCCTATAGCTGGACCTCTTCAGTCAGAAGTAAATATCTACGCACAATTCAGCTTCTGAATTTTGAGTGCATGTGTGTGTGTTTGCTTATACTCTGCAATGTGTTTTTTTTCTGGTTTTGTGCCTTTAAGTTGTTTTGGTTGGGAAGACAACTGAAAAACTCCTCTGCAAACATGGAGCAAACTGAATTCTAAAAGATTTCCACTTCAAAATTTACAACAGAGACTTCTGAAATCCTTGTTTAGCAGAGTTTTGGAGAAGGATGTGGCCTCAAAGCAGCTCAAATGCCTCGTCTCTGTCTAGAAGCTCAGAAATAAATCTCACACACCATCTGGTAGGGAAAAGTAGCAGACTTAGACTGTGGAGAGGAAACGAGACATTGACCAAATGTTTCCCACTTAAGTATCATTCAATGGATATTTGCCCCCTTCTCACCCCGAGAACTCAGAATACCCAGTGAATCTCTTTGACACAGTACAAAATGTGTGTGTATCCAAGGTGCAAGCTTTCAAGCAAACTGGTAGTTTAAAAAAAACCCCACAACACAAAAACAAACCCCACAGCAAAACAGTTGGCTAGTTCCAGTAAAACTTTATATGATGAACAATACAGACTAGAGCTGAAGTCTTGCATGAAATCACGAAGCAATTATAATCAAAAGGAGCTTAAAGAGATATGATATGAAATCCTGGCATTCCCCTGGGATAAAATAGTCCTGCAGGGCTCTTCCTGACTCATGAGTCTGTACTGAATTGAAGGAGGAAAATAGGACATATCAGCTGATAAAACAGATAAAGAAGTAATAAATTCTTAGTATTATAGCCCAACCCGCCTCCTGCTGTAAATGTATTTCTCATATTGAAGGGGCATATTCTGCCCTCAACTCTACCCTCAATCATTGGATTTTTGAAATGTAGCCTAAAAGTAAAATGAAAACTAAAGGCTATGTCTGATATTATTAACATCCTACTAGCATTCAGATTTATTTTTCATGGTGAGACAAGGAGAATATCAGTATTACTGTTTTTTGTATGTATGCAGTTGGGGTTTTTTTCATAGTATGAAATGAGTTTCTGAAATTTGAGCACTAGAAATCCAGGAAAAATATATTTATCCAACTTCTGTATATGAGAAAATTTCCCATATGAACCAGCTGCTCTGTACCTTTCTGTAATTTCATGTATCTAAAAATAAATAGTTTAACTCTGGGCCAGTAATCCAGATGCTATCTCTATTTAATGGAGGGAAATAGGCATCTCCAAAATATGACACATCTCAGACTATGCTAACTAACACAGCTGGGTGAGTCATTCCCTGTCATGCCCATCCCGGTGCACATACTTTCTAGGAATTGGATGGAGACCACTAGGCACTGAAGGCTGCACAGCAAACATAATAATTTTGGTTCCAAATTCAGGTCACTACTATGATCCTGGTCTAGATCCAATTAGTGACCTGCTATAGAGGTGAAAGCCTGAATAGCCCATTGGTAATTCCCTGAGTTATTTGGTCTCCCAAAGCAATTTTGTTTTGCTTGAAGCCTGTTCTTCCAAACTACTGATTTATATTTTAGCTGAGTGCAAGCAGGATTTTAATCATTAAATGTAATAACAGCATTTGTTCTTATAGGGTAAAATCAGCTCAATCCATATCCACTAAAGAAGCCTGGGTAATTGAAATAGAAGCACACTACTCCATCACTTCAGGCATGTAACAATAATAGCTAATAGTAAAAGATGATATATCTCATCCCCTTAGAGACACTTGAGTAATTTGTAGGCCGACAAAAAGATCATCTGTAGCAGCTATTCAAGGTGGGCAAGATGGCTTCTGTGCTATTTGTGTCTCTTGATTTATGCTTTGGATTGTATTGCTAATCTCTGTGCTGGAGGTAGCTTTGCACAGGATATCTGTAACTAGACAAATTACACATACACGCTCACACACTCTCACTTGTGCCCGCACTCACACACATACTTTTCCTCTCATAAAGACCATAATGTAAAATCAATTTCAACTCTATAGAACAGAACGTGTCAGAGCAAGGCTGTTTATTTAAATAGCACTTTTGTGATGGTAAATGTATCAAAGCAAAGCATTTTTTATTTTTGTGCTCAAAAAGAAAAAAACCCACAAATCTGGTAACTGCTACTGGCAGAATCTAGCTGCTGCTGGCAGAAACTAGCTGCTGCTTCTGTGGTGAAAATAATGAAACCGACGTATTAAAAGAAATAAATCACTAGCTACCTAGATGGTAACAGCCCCCTCTAAATAACAATAAATGTTGTGGGACACAGCTGAGAGGAGGGACACATTTTGCCTGATACAGGCACTGATTCACGCAGAAATTTTAGGTGATTATTTCAGTTGTACTGCAGTGTGTTTCTAAAGAGTCCTGTATACTCCAGGGGGGGCGGAGGCAGATGACCCTGAAGGTTTTAGGGACATCACAACTCCAGCAAACTGAGTTGTCTATTCCTGGGAAAACAGGTTTGTCCCTCAAGAGGTCTTAATTGGCACATATGCAGAAACTTCCCATAGAAAAACTGCTTCACCTGGCAATTTAAATGTAGGTACAAGTGAGGCATCCAAGTTAGCTGGATTGGATTACTTTCTATTACATAATCAGAAATACTGAGGTGGGTTCTCGACTTGCTGTAGACCCTTGGCTATTCTGTGCTTCCATGCCAGCAAAAGTATTTCCTTTTGCCCAGTTAAATTGTGAAAGCTTTTGGAAGATTACTTTTCTAATTTGGAGATGTGCACCATATATGATCTGGTTCATCGTTACCCATACTCTTATATAATAGCTTAATTAGTTTTCTAAGAGACTACATAAATAGCTTGTTTTCACAGTACCTTGTTATGCCAGCATTGGAAGGGAAGTGTGCTCAGGCTGTATGCGGCTAGAGGAAAAAAAAATACTCTGAGAGTGTAGACTTATAGTCAAGAAAAAGATAAAATGGAATAAAGAGTGTTTCGTTTGTGAAAAAAAAAATAAAAAAAATGTTGTAGCCAATGAATTTAGATGTCTAATTTAGATGTGAATGAATGCAAAGAAACTGAAAATTTTGAAAATATGCAAAAATACAAAGATGGAATGCTTTTATAGGTCGCATGCGAAAAAACAAGACTAAGGCGTGAAGATAGCAGTCTACTTGGGTGAGTTTCATGTCACATAATTCTAGGGGTTGGGTACAGCCCCAGATTAAGGCATTTAAGATTAGGTTTGTAACTATGCCTTCCACATGCAGGTGAGGTTGCCTGAGATTCATTACAGGCAGTGAAAATCTCTTCTTCTAATCAAATGCCCCCATGCAGGGGGGCACTACCACTTGAAATGCTCTAAGGTATTGTGCTTCATCTTCAGCTCCTCTCCAACAGGCAATGGGTGCTCCACCGGTTCTATGTCTCAGTTGCCATCCCTGTCTGAAAATCTCAGGTATCTTTGGGCATCTTGAATTACCACTGACGATGGCTTAATACAGATGACTTAATCCTACCCAAAGCTTATTTAATATTGGTGGAACCAAGTGTAGTGAGACAATAGGCAGGACAGTCTGCATGAAAGAGTCTGTCTACCACCCTGTGACTATGAAAAAAAGATGGAGTGGTGTAAGGAGCAATGAAATTAATTAAGAGAAAGAAAATTCTGACAAAACTTTCTGAAGAGGGAATGCTATTAGGATTATGGAACAGTCTTGCTCAGGAAATTACATCAGCACCTGGCACTTTAAAATTTTGATAGCATAAAGCCATAGCAAAAGTGATTTTCAACTCATTTGCATTGTAGATACTCACTTTACATAAAGATCTTCCGCTGCCCCCTCTGATAACTGTATTTGTCCAAATTATTTACTGCAAATGAAATATGAGATGAATTCAACTGTTTTTCCCTGTTTATAAATCATTTTCAAGCTCATCTTAATTTGTATGAAAGTATTCATTGCGCATAAGTATTTGCCAACTAGTTTATGAGGACAAATTACAGATGACAACTTGTTCGTGAACACTTATTTCAACTCTTTATTACTCCTGAGTTGTGATTAGTCATCCATATCACATGGTATTGAACTGACTGTTACTTTTTAATCAAGAAAACAATGATTAATGATGGCAATTAACTGATAATGAGAAACAAGAATAATGTGAAGTTCAGGACTCACAAACATCTTTAAATAAACCAGAAAGCATTTGAAGACACACAGGAAACCAGTCCTAGTTTCCTATGAGTATGACCAGCTTAATATGTTCATTGATGAAACATGCATCTCCTCCGGGTATTATTCTTAAAAAAATCATACTGCCGTTGCTACATCCAAAAGTAATTTCAGGGTAGTACTTAAGTAGTTTGTTGTTCCGTGTTGCATTTGCTCACTTTCCAGGTGAAAGATTTTATTAACATTGTATTTCCCTCTGTGGCCTGCAGTAGTCTTTGATGTAGACTTTTGGGGTCTTTCTGAAGTTAGGTCCTGCACAATATGTGTTAATCTCCAGTTTTGATCCTGGCTGGAGCTATACCAAAAAAGAAAAAAAAAAAATCAACAAAAAAAGACAAGAAGCAGCTGTGCGGGTTGCAGACAAATACTTGTCATTTTAAATTTACTTGTTTGAAATAGCCACTAGGAACCCTGGAAGAGCCTTGTTCTGGGCTATAAGGAGCAGAAGGTGTCACTGCTCAAAGAGTGACTGATGCTTCATGGTTGTGACAGAGGCACAGAAGCACTGTCATTTGAGTACCACGGCGCTAGCAAATATGTGGTAGAAATTAACTTGCCTTGGCAGCAAAATAGATGAGAGTACCTTGTGTATCTTTTAACAGCTCTTCTTCCTCTGATTTCAGAAAGAAACAATACATAAACCCCTTAAATCCATGAGATTTGTGTTAATGATGTCTCTCTGGATGAAGACAACTTTGACCTTTTTTCAAATTAGAGTGTGTGTGTGTGTGTGTGGAAAGCAGAGCAGAATCTCCAGTTAGTAACAGTCTCTGCAATCTCTGTCTCTATTTACAAACACAGAATCTCTTCTGATCAGCCAAGCTGTGAAAAAAAAATAACCCCTGATTACACTTGCTAGATTACAAAAATCCAGCAGAATGTGGAGCCACCAGAGCAGCGGTGGAGCAATGGGCACTGGGGAAGCAGAACAAAAGTCCTCTCTCACTCCCTTAGCATCCAGTATGTTGGGACCAAATCCCTGTGGGCACTGACAGATGAGCAGACTGGGTCATGACTCCACTGCAGCTGGTGGAGTTCAGCTGATTACACCAACCGAAGTTTGGTTTAGCAAACTGCAAAGGCAAACTTTTGACTGTTGCCTGGCAGGTTTGAAGAGTGATGGGCAATTTAGGTGACTTCAAGATCAGCAGAGCAAATGAAGCCTGTTTTCCTAAGGATTTGTTCCATGAAGTTGGAGTCTCTAGGGTCTAATAAGGAGTGAGCATCAACTGAAGTTTCTCCAGCAGCTAAGGCATTCATAATGGCTTTCTCCCAGTTTGATTCTCTGGTGTGTAGTAATGCAGGTGTCCATGCTGCAACCTTTCCCTTGCCTTCAAGCTGTCCTTCCAGTCCTTATTTATTGTAAGACTATAATGTTTTGGGACTTCTACTTGACTGTCAGATGTAGTTGCAACCGATGAATGGATTTAGAAGAGACTGGGAAGGGATAAAAGAGCACACACACCTCCTAAAAATATAGGCAAAATAAATGTGAAAAGACAGGCTGAAATCATGATCAGTTTACATGGATTTTCATAGGCAGGTAGTATTGTGAGGCCATAATTACAGACATACTTGGTTTAATTATGTAAAAAAAGAGATACATACTATATCTTTCTGCAGATATATCAGCATTTCAGTTTGTGTGTGTGATTGCCATCACCTGAGGCAGACAGAACAGCCCTAAACACAAAAACTATCCTGCCTCCCTAGAAGGAGATAGAATAGGTAGAATGGATGAAATGCTGCAAACACAAAAATTGAAGCCCGATTGCAGAGTAGGTATTTCTGTGGCTTCTCTCCTTAAGATAAGGTAAGGAGTCAAGTACAATGGACTATGAGTCATGGGGTCAGCCGAGCCGGTGTTCATAGCCACCTCCAAGCTATGCAAAGGGCATGCTCCTGGCTATGGTGTCACGGTTCTGCCCACCTGATCAAACCAGTTTGTTAGTGCACTGGTGAGAGTGGTTGAGGACAGGAGCCTAGGAAAGAGTATAAGATTGGGATAAGTACGTAACTTATGTTCCTTAAAGAATTCACTCAGGCTCCACCAAGTCAAAGTGCCAGGTCTTCCTCCACTGAAGATGGGAGTGCTGCGTTCAACAGCTCTGGGTAGTTTTTTCTTCTTGTGTCTGTCAGTTTTTGAAGCTTGCTAAACTTTCAGCACCTGTACTAACATGTGACAGGGACTCCTCAGATTGCCAGTGTATGGTGCAAAGAAGTATTTGTCAGTGCATCGCCAGAACTTCTTCCCTGGCCCTGGTTTGCTGCTTTGACTTCCCTCAGACCTGCTTCATCACTGTAAACCTTTCTGGTAGTCACTGGGCTCTCAGATAACCATTGGTCCCCAGACCTGCTCTGCTTGGGTATCAAGGGACAGTGTCCTTGTCAGTGACGAAGCTGCCCCTGCCTGCCTGGCTGCCACCCTCCACTCCCAGCTCCCCTCCTGCTGTGGAATAGCCCTGGCTGTGCCCTGACAGCATCCCCCGTGGGCTGTTTTGGACCTCTTGTATGCCAGTTCCCCTGGATGATCTTTGGTTGTTTTCTTGAAAAGGAGAGTGATCAGTCAATTTTTTGTAATCTTCACAGAATTTTACAGACTTAATTTCTCTGTGTGCCTCAGTTTCCCCATATATAAATTAGGAATAAAGTCCTTGCTTTCCTCTGTAAAATCATTTATGATCTAAAGATGAGAAATGTTATGTAGGAGTTTCCTAGGTGTAGACCTTGAGAACTCTCCCACTGAAGCCAGTGGGAGGCAGACACCCATGTACCTGCATGGAACTGGCTCCTACTATAGCTATGTTATTGTGATGGGGAGTTAATTTTCCCTAGCTTCAGTAGCCTAAATAATAGGCACTTAATATAAATTAGTCAACTGAGATACATGAGTAGTTTCAGCCCACCTTATAATCCCCATGGTGTCCACAAAGAGAACCTAAATTAATTACTTAGATGGCCAGACCTAACTGGTTGCTTTATGCTAGGTGTCAGAAAGTTAATGGCTAATTTACTTGTGTTCAGACTGATGGATACAGTATTAGCCTTTGCTAATAAGTGAAGTATTTGGTTATAAATCATTAGAATAACAAATATTGTCCTGCTGTAGCCTTATAATGCTGTCGGTTTAGCATGTGTCTTTAAAAGCACTTTAGGTAAAAAAGGCTTAAAAGATTACAGATAGATGAAGGTGATGCAGTTGAAGGAATCATCTTCTGCATCTCGTCCAGATACCAATTACTTCTGATTCTTCCTTAATTTCCATCAAGTTAAAGAAAGATGGTTTTGAATTGATGAAGATGATTTGTTCCTACTCTGCTGTGCTTTAGTAATCTCAGCTATATTTTAACCTGCCACGAGGGTACTGAATATACGGCATATTTAGCTCTGCGTGAACCTGAATTATCTTCTTGCAATATACTTTATTAAAGAGATGAGTATTTTTCTTGATATCTCTCTCTTTAGCAGGCTGAACCCTCTGGTCCTAATCACAAAAGAATGTAATATTGAAGATTTTAATAAGAATATGAGATAATATGACATTGAGACATACCTCATTTGTATGCTTTTGGTTTAGATTATTAGCCACAGTTCTGTGTCAAGGAATGATTATAAAATTAAAACAAAACCCCGCAAACTCTACCCTTCAGATTTATTTCTCAAATATATCAGTTCCTTCTTAATGGTTTCAGTTCATGGTGTTTAAATCTTGAAGCCATTGCACATACATATTGCATGCTGCCATAAAATCTACAAAATGTGCAGGCAGTTGAGAAATGCAAATTCTTTTCCGGTTTTACAGGAATCTGCAGCAGGAATCAAATCAAACAGAAATTGTTTACCTCATAGGGAAAACAAAGGAGTAAAAGCCCAGAAGTTTTCCAGGTCTTGCGGAAGTTTATGCTGCCATTAAAACCAGCCTCCTCCCCGCTCTCTGCATCACATTCGGGGAGTTTGGAGCAGCCTCCCCGCGGTTTCGCTTGTTCGCAAAACATGCTAATGACGGCTTCGTGATTAGAGCTAGCGAATATGAAATGTGTGGAGTGAGACTTGGAGAAGACTCGAGGAGGCAAAGGAAATCTGCGGTGTATAACAACTCTGCGTGCTCACAGCTCGCTTACCTCCTTCTGCCAGGCTCTGCCCGGGGGTCTCATCCTAGTATTTTTTATTTTTTATTTTTTTTCCCCCGCAGAGGGGAGAGGAAAGCAGCCGTAGATCGCACCTAGGCTGGGTTTTTAACCTCAGGTGGCTGCGGGACCGGTGTCCCGGCGCTCCCGACCCGGTGCCGGGTCCCCCCCCGCATCCACCTCCCGCCCCTCCGCTCTCTCCAAATCACAGCCCCGGGCTCCCTCTGTAGTTCAAACGGGGAATTAGAGACACCTCCAGGAGCCGATTCGTCCCCCCCCCCCCAAAAAAAAACAACCCCAAACCAGGAAGGGTGAGCTGTTTGTGTGTGCGTGTTGCAAGCCAGCAACAGCCTTGTGGAGGGGGGTGGTGGTGGTGTGTGGTTCTTGGGGTCTCCCCGGACCACCCGAGGTGGAGAGGCAGCAGGTCTGTCTTCCCCAGGACTCTGATGGGGAAGTCCACCCCGGAGACTAAAGCGGGGCTGGCAAGCTGTGTAGGGTGTGTCACCCACATCAGGTCAACACCTGGTGCCCCAGGGGACACATCTACAGTGTTTGCGCTTGCCTGCCTGTCACTTCACGGCTGTAGCGCTGATCTTGCCTCAGAAAATGTCATTCTTTAAACTCCAGATGTTCTTCATTAGCACAGGCTGCTTTGTTCGGAGATGGTCGGTCACAGCACACACAAGAAAATAGCAGGATGATCGTGCACCTCTGGCAGCCAGCCTGTGGGGACATGATGCCCAGAGCATCCTTGAGAGAATCAAAGAAAGTCCCAGAAGAGCTAACAGGAAACATTGCTACCTCAGGCTTGATTATGAAAAAGTAAGACCTAGAGATAAGTCATGCACTGTTGGCCCCTAATTGCTAAAACATCATTGTCAAAAGCATATCTTGAAATGCTACAGTAGTTGTCAGCCCTGGTGGGCTAAAAGAACCCTCCTGCCTTTATCAAGTAAAAAAGACATATTGGAAAATCAAATCATTCACAGATGGGAGATTTTCTGTACAGAGCTTATAGGATAAAGAAATATTCATGATTCCTATAAAAAGGATTTGTTCAAAGATAATTCTGCCACTGTTGCTAGGACCAGAGACCGACAAGTGAAGCAGAGCAACTGCTTCCCAGTAAGTGCACTAGTGCATAAAATCAGACTGACTCAGAAACAGCCAGAAGAATACAGAGAGGCTGCACGACTCCTTTTGGCATCACTTCATAAAACCAAGTTTCTGCCACTTTCTAGCTGTGACCAATCTCTTCAGTCCCATTGGTCATTGGGCATTTGAGTTTCAGTACAAGCAGGAAAGTCCTCTCTGAAATCAGAGTAGGCTTAAAGCTTCTCTGCAGTTTTTGTGCTATTTCCATGGTCCTTATTTTTTTACTACTTTCTAAAGAGAAGGTTAAACAGGGTGAATTTGATGGTGGCCTCAAACAGGTCACTGGTACATGCTCTTTGAGTGGGTGAGAGAGCTGCTAGCTTTTAAAACCACCCTTGTATTTCTCTTTTCCTAAGGGCTTTAAATAAATGCTCTTCGCATTCCATTGTATGCTTGGAATAAGTTAAAGGAAGGACCTCATAATGTAGCTTCAACACCTCTTCCTTGGTATCTGAAAATCTCTTCCAGCTCTGTCCTTAGCTGGCAGTACTGTCACTAACTGAGGTTTTTTAACCTTGTAAGATTTGCCCAAGAGACCTTTGCTCATCAGCCAAGCTGAGGGGGAAGAGAAGGACTGGTCATTTGTGCCCTCTTTGCTTTAGAAACCTTGCTGACACGGTCTGCCCTGGGCATGCCAGAAGTAGCTACGAGCAGCTCATAAAGCACTGCTCCTGCCTGATTGACCCTGGGCCATGCTTCCCTCTCCCCTACTCCGTCCCTGTGCTGAGTGACCCTCAACAGCCCCTGCTGGACCGGGAGCACCAGCTCTCCAATACACTGGAGCTGGTGGCCAAGGATGGTAACATGGCTACTGTTCACATCCCCATCCTCAACGCCAAAGACAATAACCCAGAGCTGGGTTATGGTGGAGCTGCCTGAGGATGTGCTGCCCAGCTTCCTGCTTCTTGACCTGGATGCTACTGACCCCAAGAAGGGCCCCCGTGATGAGGTTCCTGAGTGCCCAAATGGCTGATTCCTCTGTGCTTCACCTTCTCTGTAAACGGAGAAAAATGGATTTGTACATCCCGTAAATACACGGGTTACGCTGCAGCTAAGTATTATGCAGATGTTTGTGCCATATTAACATTTACTATTGATCTTTTCTTTAGTTCTTGCACTTCAGTTATGTTTTAATCTGAAAATCTTGCTTGTGCTACACTGATATTTAAATCTATGCAAAAGAACAAGCAAAGATGTTTTTCTCCCTAGGAGAGTCGAATTCTTCTTTCTTTTCAGCCTTCATCTCTTCAGCTGGAGGAAAAATCTGATTCCGATTTAAGGTAAATAGGTTTATTTCTCCAAATTAAGAGTGGGAAATATTGTACTTCATATTCTTGTGGTGCCTGGAAAGGAAAGTTTTAATGGTTTCCTTTTGTTTTTAGTGCCCATTCAGCTCCAGACCAATTGAGTGTGAAGGACAGTGGGAGAGGAGATAGTGAATTTAATGACAGTCATTCCGATACCAGTGGAGAAAGGCTAAAGAAGCCACCTTCAGAGATGATGAAAAACCAGGTTGGAAAGTATAAAACTTAACGTCTCAGTTTTGGAGTGCCAGAGATAAATGGAGGCAACGAACTGAAACAAACCTTATCTTTCTCCTTTCCAAAGCCTCTGGATGAAGAAAGGCAAGAATAGATTGAAAAATAGAGATGTCTGACCCCCCAGTCACCAGTGTCTCTGACTCACCAGTTAAACATCTCTGTGATGTTACACAGACATGATGAAATCACAGAGTAGGCTCAGTTCCATGTTAAACACTGTCAAACTCCAAAATGACTGCCTTCTGAGTGTTTCGGTTTTGGATGCTTGGTTTGACACACCAGGGAGAGGCCTGAGAGTGAGCAAGTTCTGAGCATTGCTTTGTTAAGGTTTCTTGAAGCTGAGCAGCAGAAAATGCAGATGTTAAAATCATCAGGTACTCCTGAAATGTTTGGTCCATGTCTGCCCATGTGTGTGGCAAAATGCATGTCATATGTGTGTACACTGTAAAAAAAATAAAAAAAAATATATATATGAACAATTGAACTGCTGAGTGTTGAATCACATGTATTCTATAGGTAAATGTTTAGTACAGCTTGCTTCATACACGTGCTTCTAGGGTCCTAGTGTAATATGTAGGATCCTAACATAATTTTAGGATATGTCTTATATCCTGAAAAATTACACACAAAATAGCATAAAGAAATGTAGACATACTTATTTGTAAATATAATCAATTACTTTTTTTCAGTAGAGTAAGAACATAAGATCTTCCCATTGTAAGTGCGATATTGCTGATCCAAGCATAAGGTTGCTAAAAAATAGCTGTTGTTGAGAATCTATTGTTTGTGATTTACATTTGTGATTTACTAAAACACATCAGATTGTTGAATTCTAGAAAAATACCTCATATTAATTTGTAGGACTTCAAAATACTTCTTCCTTTCCAGGTACCATATCCTCTGCAGAGGAAAAGACATTACAAGGATGCAGAGAGCTATCACTGTTATTATGCCCAACAGCTGAAAACAAGGAAAACATTTCCCCTGTATTATGAAAATGATTATACGGCCGCGTATTCTGCAATGCCAATTTATCAGCACATACCTCTGTTTGGAAAGTCTAGTTTTCATCCCTGGCAGCCAAAGCTGAAAGAATGTTATTATCGAGTGAATATTCCTAAACCCAAAAGAATGCAGAGTGTACCTGAAAGATTTCTAAATGATGGGCAGACCAACCCAGTAACTGGCCTGTCAAGACAGCACAGAGGATTAAATCACCTTTCACAGAATGCTTTACTCCTGAAGTGCCTCTGAAATAGGAACATCATTTTGAAAGACCAATGAAAAGATATCACAGACTATCATAAAAATGTACTGGGTACTTTTGTCCATGTTTATGAGAAAGTGTTACCAACTGAGAGTGTAAATAAAATCCCAGCAAGATCAAACATTACTTTAAATTATGGCAAAAACAATCACTGTCTAGACAAGTCATCTCTTTAAAATCATTCTCTGTGCTTTGTAAAAGAATCAAACTGAAAACCAGTGTAAAGGATGTAATTAATGCTGCTAGGAAATAAAACACTAATTAACCCAAACCATGTCTTTATACTGAAATGCTTATCGATGTCAATAAAAAGATGTGAGTGTACATCTACAGTCAAACACGTCCTGAAGTACTTATTGCCTGATTTATCAGATGGCCTATCTATATTTTTTTTTTTGCTTGATAAAAATAACATCAAATTGGACCTCAAGTCTGCATCTGAAACAGTGCAGGTAGACTTTTATGCCCACATAGCTGGGTGAGTCCTGTGCTACTACATGAATGAAGGCTCCCGCATTAGGAGACTTTAAGAAAATTATAAAAATAGCTCTGCTGGAGGGATGAGAAACATAGGTTATTTAGGAAACTACAGTACACAGTTGCATTTATATACATGTATCTCTGTATACATGGCAATTGGCTGCCCAGGGAGGTGGTTGAGTCACCATCCCTGGATGTGTTTAAGAGTTGTTTAGATGTGGTGCTGGGGGATACAGTGTAGAGGAGAACTTTGTAGAGTAGGTTTGATGGTTGGACTCGATGATCCCAAGGGTCTTTTCCAACCTGAATAATTCTATGATTCTACATATAGATTAAACTTTTCAGTTTTTCTTTTATTGACTCTATGGGGTCCGACTGGGACGGAGCTAACATTCTTCTCAGCAGCCCTTATGGTGGTGTGTTTTGGATTTGTGAATAAAACAGTGTTGATAGTGCAGCCATGTTTTGTCTATTGCTGAACCAAAGCTTTTTCTTTTTTGTCACTCTGCCCCCAAAGTGATAAAGCTGGTGATGAGCAAGAAGTTGGGAAGGGACACAGATAGGACAGATGATTTGAACTCCCCAAAGGGAATCCCCAGCGGATATTTTCTACCATATAACATCAGTCCTACCTCAAAATGCTGAAGGACTAATTTAGCACTTGCTTGTGGTCGTTTCTGATAAGGTTAACTCAATTTCCAATGAAAAACAAAATTTGAGAGCTGTTTAATAGAGATTTTAGTTAAAGAAGATTAACAAAACCAAATTGGTTACTGGGCAACAAATTGCTTTTATTAGGACAGCTGACCCAGGTGAAGATAATTTGAAGACAGGTTTGGGGATCTCTGCAGTCGAGCTAAATAATGAAGGAATAGAACAAAGATTTTCTATTTGAAAGTGCAAACTTTCTCCTGGTAGTTTCCTGGATCATTTTGTAAGGAATTATTTTTCACAGCAGACAGACATAATTCAAGCAACAAAAAAAAAAGAGAAAAATTTCCCAAATATAATATAAATGATCAATGATTTGGAACCAGTAAGTTACTTTAGTGGATGAGTTAGGATGCTCTTTATGTACTACTTGGATAGCTTAAAGCACTCCAGGAGATAGCTGCATTTCAGCTGCATATTCTTCTAAATGATATTCCTTTTTAGTTTTTAGTTACATTATGTGTACTTACTTAAAACAGGCACTTTATATTTGCTTTTTTGAAAATTGAGATGATTCTTGAATTTAAACCGTGGAGGCAAATGCTGGCTCTTAACTTCAAATATGTTTAGTAGGGTGACGCACAGCTTCAGAAATTCTGAGATGCAGCTCCTAACCAACGCTTCCTCAAACAAACATCAAGGCAGTTTGAAGTCTGCTTCTCAGGGAAAACACATACATACCTGAATCTTAGGCTGGAGTCAGAAGTTTGGTCCATTTCCCTCACTAAATTTACTAAGTCACTGTGAAAATTAGATTGCTGTTAAATGGGCTATTTTTAAAAGTTATTTCAGTCTGCTTCCAACTGTGTATATATGAATCCTCTTTGATAGGTTATACGAATGTTAGCAACCTGTATGGTACAACAGAGACCAGGGCAAGGATAATGTGGCTTGGTTGTTATGTGCATTCTACCACAATATCAATATTAAATAAGATTTGATTATTACAGGTGTCAGCTTAGTTTATTAAGGGAAGCCAGTTTACCTGAACAAGCCTGTGAAGTATGATAGTTTAGTTGCTGCCTGATTTGCAGTTGCAGTGTCCCAGCTGAGACATTCATACGTTGAGAGAAGGGTGGGATGAATAACTAGGATTAATAGCCACTAGAGTCATCCCAAGGGAAGCAGCTGTCACTCTGGAACAGAACCCTTGGCTTGTTTGAAGCTTATATATAGCATTTACTTTAGGCTGCTGTGGTGATTTATCTTAGCTACAATTTAGAGACCAAAGGTAATAAGTAAGGCTGGTAATTTCCATGTACAGCCAATGACAAGAAGTAGGATCCTCTAGGGAACAATTCAGAGCATGCAAGTTAGATGCTAAAGTAGCTGAAAAAGGAGGATGTGGTTACCTCCTTCTGTACCTCATTTTCTTTATCCATTAAGGGGGAATAATAGTATTTCTTTAGTTTTCTTCTCTTCACCCACTCTTTCTTTACAAATGAAGTGTTTCTCAGGTACAGGGGAACAAAGGCAATTTTAAATCCTTCATTTCCCATATGACCTTTCTGTTCTAGAGGCCAACACATCCTGTGAGCAATGAATGCTGGGAAGGAATACTGCTCTAATATGCATGTCTTTGTATATCTTAGTATCGCTAACAGGGAAAAAAAATAGTTTTTTACTGCCTATTATATTAATACACTATCTGTCCTGTTTGACCTTTGATGGCTGAACTGAATTGAATTGATCTCTTCTGAGTTCATTTCTGAGATTTGTTGACCATGCATACTACACATGAAGACCTGAAAGAAGACTTTGTGGTTCAAATCCGCTCCATAAAGCCCATATCATTAAGGCTCAACATAAAGGTGAAGGAATCCATTCTTAACCAACAGAGCCAGTGCACACAGGCTTAGAGTTGGCACGCTAGGTACTATGGCAACAATATAATAAAAGCAGGGAATCAACTAATGCCTAGCCTGTCAGCTGGTTTGAATAAAAGACACTAATTGCTAAGTGTCTGTGCCTTCACCAGATGCTCAAGGGCTCATTAACCTCAATAGAATAGCAGACTCATTAGCAGGCTTGTCTATGGTTTAACCATTCAAGGCTGATAGAGATCTGCATTTGCCCAGGGTAGGTTACATTAACTCCATATCTTCACATTAGTTTCATATTTTAGAGAAGCAGAGGCATCTTTGGAAATACATTTCTGCAATTTTCTTCTATTGCAGCCCAACTAGGTTTTAGGAAGCCAGGAAGGGGTTTTACTCTGGCTTAGTTAGTGTGGCAAAAGTGGCATCAAAGTGAATTTTTCCCTAGAAAAATCAGGGATGCAAGTTGTAGTTTAACAGTTTTGCTCTTTTATCCATCTACCTTAAATATTGCTGAAAAACCCCATGACAGTCTGGAAATGCATCTAAGACGATTGCTCTTCTGCCATTTCTCAGAACCAGAGCTGGGTTCTGGCAATTACTCTAGAGCCAACCCTGAGACATCCTTGTCTTTGAGACACTCATAAAAAAACCTAAAAATGGAGGGAAGGTTGAAAAGAAGCTCAAGCCAATTAGTTTAAAATCATAGTGATAGCTTTACTTCACCATTGATTCAACCTCTTCACCTGTCTGTCTTGATTCTGTTCCTCCCAAAGGATGCCGAGAGGAACCAAAAGTACCTTTCTTGGAGGCAAGAATAATTTTGTGCCATATGCGTTGAGAAGGAAAATAACAGTTTCTCCGTAGATACAGGCTTGAGGCTGAAGCCTCCTTTAAATCACTGAACTTGAGGGAAGTCTAAGAAGTGAGCCCTTCAATGGCCACTTCATTATATAAATGAGGTTTGTTTGCTTAATTAGAAAATAAATTTAAAGATTCTTATTACTTTTTGTAAGTGCCCATTATAATAGAGATTAAAATAAAACTTTTCTATATTTAGAAAGAATGACCTGCACGACTATCCCTGAAATGATGCTTTGCTTTAGTGCAAAGGACTGCAACTGATCTTAAAGTGACCCACAATCTTTTCCTATCAGTTTCTGAGCCTTCAGCTTTAATGTTTGGTTGATTTGTACACCTCTGCTTCTGCACTGGTATGCCAATAGAGCACTAGCTGTGAAGTCCCCTGGTTCTGTTCTCTGATTTGAGTGGACAATTTCAGCAAAGACATCACAAGTTAACAGAAGCCATTGATAGAAGTTTTGAAAGGGACAACAACTAGTAGTTTTTTCAACTTCTGTGTTCCTCACAAGCAAAATCATCACTTGTGAATGGCAGCGAGTTGCCGGTCTTGTGCAAGTGCTGGATGACACCTGACAACATTTGTCTTTTGAAAAAGACAGTTATATATTTCTTAGTGTAGGATATTTGTTTCCTGGTAGGAAAGCTAATGAGGAGGTTCTTTCTCATTCTTGTGACAATTAAATATATGTTGGTAAGATTGTTTTTGAATGATATCACCTTCGTTCACTAAGACAGAAGCAATCTCATGTCTTAGGAAATGGCTCTGAAGTATTCTCAAAAGTGTAAATGATGATTGTGCTCTAGCCATCTAAGGAGATGGCCTCTGTCAAGCCATTGATTTTTCTCAGTCCTGTGAATGATGGCTTGAGAGTTTTTGCTGTGTTGTAATTAGCCAGGGAAGGAGCAAAGAACTTTTAAAGTTAGCCCATACATGCATTCACTATTTGTGATATGCATGAAAATTAATTACAGTTTGAATTTACTCAACACAAAGAGAAGCTAGTGAATCACAATTTGCAGTTCATTGAATAAATGTCAGTTATTGATTTCTGTGGTTGAGTACTAGTGAGGTAATGCCATGTTTGCTACTCATTAGAGGTGGCACAGCACAATATATCATAAAATGTAATTAGGGGAACATCAATCATTTAAAATATGCAGCTAAGATTAAATATATTGCTATGCACGGAGAAATGAAAGGGCTCATTAACAAGATAGTGTAATGTGACAGAAAGAGAGAGCTTGATTTTCAAAAAAGGAATCTTCCACTGTGTTGAAGATCATGACAAGCCTCTTCTTCATATTTTAATTAAGGTTTTAATCTGATTTTGCCTCTGCTGCTAAAGCAGATGAACTTTCATGCATGCCATTTTGTCAAAAATATTTATGATAATGTTCGTTAACTGTTGATTAGTAGAACTTCTTATTAAGGCTCTTTTAAGACTGGGCAAATGTCTTTTGAATGGGCTGTTCAGTTCATCTTTGCCAAGATCTGAAGTGTGGTTGTTTGATTGCAACTTACTCCAACAAATTTTTGTGATTTTTTGATATCTCACTTGCATGGAGAGACAGTGAGTCAGGACAAGGAGAAGCAGGGAGGGAGGGAGGGAGAAATCAAAGGTTTACCTTGCTGTGAGGGAACTTCTTTAAGGTGCTAGTGGAAAAAAAAGAAAAAACCCACACAGACGAAAAGCTAGCATCCTAACACAGTTCTTTCTTTAACAATGCAAGTCAAATTTCAGTAAGGGTGGCTCTTGTAGCTCCCTAAAGTGCTACTCTAGTCTGTGAGCAGTTTGAAATGTTTGAAAAGCTGAAGGCCTGTGGAGAAGGCTAATTTTAGCTCCCTATGCAGAGAAGGGATCCAATTCTTGTGAATGGTGTGAAAATGATCTTTTTGCCCCCGCCTGCAGAGTCCCTCATCTGTTCTGTCCTAGGCTGCTCTTTCATCTGGGCTGCCAGGCTGAAGCAACAGCTGAGAAGAGAAGTTGCCTAGGAGGGGAAACTCTAAAAAATAGCTTTGCTAATTCTGCCACTTGAAAAGCTTTAAAATTTTCCTTACCTGAGGGAGTAATGGATTTTATAAGTTATCTAGTTTTAGGAAGCGTGGCTCTGCGAGCAAGGGCCTCATTATGCCATGTGCTGATTAGGAGGCAAAGATCTTCTCTAGCAGAGACTTTGTTTTTTATTATTCTTAGCTATTCAGACCCTGATTATTATCCTTGTATGAAGCAAACTATATGAGCATTTCCATTCACACTGGAAGTTGTTAGTTTTCAGATATTCTTACTTTTCCTTTCCCTTCCTACTTTTAATAAAAAAAGGGAAGAAATCTAGCCACAATAGATTGGCTAAAACATGAATTTTAGTTGTATATATATCTTCCTTCTCTTTTTCTCTATTTCTCTTCACTTCCCTCAGGTCTACATCTGTGTTGGCAGCTTCATTTCTAAACTCCCAAAAGTTTCTTAAAAAAGCTTAGTCAATGCCCCCATACCCTAAGCCCTACTCCCAGGGTCCTTTGCTCTGTTAAAATGTAAAGCCAGAGCTAGGACTCATGGCACCAAGCCTATCAGAGTTCAAGGAGCATCTGAACAATGGTTTAGTTTTAGGTAGTCCTGCGAGGAGCAGGGAGATGGACTCAATGATCCTTACGGGTCCCTTCCAGTGTAAGAGATTCTGTGATTCTATGAACTCTGGCCCCCTGGGATCACTTGGGCTGGTGTTAAGCCTGGAATCCAGCCCCCTGCCAGAGTTTTTCTGTGGATGCAAAAGCATCCAGGACTTCAGTCCTAAACCAGTTTATCTGTAAATCATGTTTAATTCACATGAAATTCAATCTTAGTAGCCACGTTTGTGCAAAAATGCTGTTCTACCAGTACCACCATGGCCTTTCTTCACAAGTTGTTAGTTTTCAGATATTCTTACTTTTCCTTTCCCTTCCTACTTTTAATAAAAAAAGGGAAGAAATCTAGCCACAATAGATTGGCTAAAACATGAATTTTAGTTGTATATATATCTTCCTTCTCTTTTTCTCTATTTCTCTTCACTTCCCTCAGGTCTACATCTGTGTTGGCAGCTTCATTTCTAAACTCCCAAAAGTTTCTTAAAAAAGCTTAGTCAATGCCCCCATACCCTAAGCCCTACTCCCAGGGTCCTTTGCTCTGTTAAAATGTAAAGCCAGAGCTAGGACTCATGGCACCAAGCCTATCGGAGTTCAAGGAGCATCTGAACAATGGTTTAGTTTTAGGTAGTCCTGCGAGGAGCAGGGAGATGGACTCAATGATCCTTACGGGTCCCTTCCAGTGTAAGAGATTCTGTGATTCTATGAACTCTGGCCCCCTGGGATCACTTGGGCTGGTGTTAAGCCTGGAATCCAGCCCCCTGCCAGAGTTTTTCTGTGGATGCAAAAGCATCCAGGACTTCAGTCCTAAACCAGTTTATCTGTAAATCATGTTTAATTCACATGAAATTCAATCTTAGTAGCCACGTTTGTGCAAAAATGCTGTTCTACCAGTACCACCATGGCCTTTCTTCACCCTTTTGAATTAGTTGTCCCCCTACCTTTTCAAAACCAGGTTTCCCAGAACTCTGCTGGTTCCTGTTGATATGCCCATGTCTCTGAAAAGGAGAAGGTAGAAAAGTGGGAAGGAAGCAGGACTGTAGAATGCAGCTCTCTCAGGCCACTCCCATCCCAAGAAGCATCAGTGATAAATGGTGTTCTCTATGATAACAGCTCATCTCGACTATATTGATCATAGACATTTGACTTTATGGTTATAGGGCCATTAACTAGATACTTAACAGAAGCTTACACACCTGTCATGCTTGTAGACATCTGTGTGAAGGACTCATGGGCTGAGTCACTTGCCTGCACACGGGTTTGTAATGCTACTTCAGGTAGGTTAGGTAGCCTGGTTTCCAGCTGCCACTGCGTCAGGGCATGAATCTCTTGTACCTCCTGCATCAGGTCTGCCAGTTCCTTGTAGGTACCTGTGATACCCTAGGGCCTCTAAAGTAGCTTTGGATGCCAATGTGTGGGGAACTGACTTGTGTTCCTAGAGTTAGGGTGCACTGCATGCTACCCAGTGCCTGCTGTGTTGATGTATTTTGAGCTAGTCACCATAGGCTTCCTTTCTAGTCACAGGAGGGGGTCATCTGACCAGTTTTAGATGCCTAATTGAGATGAGACAATCTTTAAATTCTAGCAGTGCCTGTTTTACACCACTGATTATTTAGGGAACCTGAATGTCTGGCTTTGATGCATAGGGCTTACATAGCACACAGCTGCATTTGGTCAGGGGAATCCCTGCTTGCAAATAGCTATTAATTACCTCTTTAACTTTTTTTTCACATAGCCATCTTTAGATACTAGGGCAAACAGAGAGACAGAACTATTCACACTGCTCAAAATCTGCCCTGTTTTTGTCAGAAAGAGTGAAAAGGTTTATGAAGAGCAAATGTGGCAAATGAATCTGGGCCACAAAATGGTGCTGCAGGTTCTCCTTCCACATGCCTACCCCTTCTCAGAGTTTGGGTCCTGTTATTTTAAAGAAAAGCAGAAGGAGAGCCAAAGCGAATTGCAGATCCCAGAACATTTCTGGTGTTTTGAACAGTCTTACCAGGTGATAGGGCATAAATTAATGCTGCTTGATCCTACACCAAGGCAGAGCTCAGCTTCAATTTCTCAAAAGTGTGTCCACTTAGACATAGCTTTCATGTAGGTGTGTAGGGTGAGGACATGTGCATTTAGCTCTCATTTTTAGATGTTACACAGAATCTCAAAAATGGTTTCTGTGACACTGGTAACTTTCACCCTATGTTTGACAGATAAATAATAAAAAGAAAAGAAGCTCTTTGAGTCTTGATAAACCTCCTCACAGCATACTACTCAGAATAGTCTGAAACAAAAAGTCTCCTTTATCTGCAATACATTTTCTGCACTGTAGCTCATCCTCTTCCTGGTGTCTGTGGCTTTTCGCTTTTCACGTGTTTTCTCCAACAGGTACAGAAATGCCAAAGATCAGTTGATACATAAGGATTGTGGATTTTTGAATTCAGTCCAAATGTGGAGCTAAACCTGAACACAGAAGGTACCTTTGCACCTACAGTCAGATATCGGTTGAGTCAGGGTGTCTTACTTTAGAACTGCAGTTTTTAAAATGTCTTCTCAGGTGCTTTCTGACTTAGAAGAGTTTAAGCTACAAAGCCATCTCAGTGGTGGATGTCAGCAAGCGAAGAGGACTGCTTGGAAATGCTGCAGTTGTTATAGGGCTGATGAGTTTTTCTTATTCCCTCTTTTTGCTTCTGACCAGAGCTTAATCCTGTGCTCTTCTTGAGTTGCCTAACAGACGGATCTTACCTGAAAGCATTGAATGACCATTGGGTCCCAGTGAGTCCAGTGACTTCTCTGTTAGGAAATAATTGAATCCTCCTATCCCATCATCCAGTAAGATGCTTTTAATTAAAATTTAAAAATGAACATTTAAGCATTTAATAAGCATTAAAACATAAACATTTCTTTTTCAATAAGAGGACATAAGAGAGATACAGTCTAGCCTCAGTTAAGGGTCTTGAGAGTGGGTTGGTCAGATTTTTGTTTGGACTACGGGGTACATATGGGACGTGACTTGTGCAGGGTTACCTGAGGGAGATCATGTCCCAGCATGTTCCTGCAGAACAAGGCTGAAGTAAGAAATGACGCCGTGTCAGATCACAGGGCAGAGAGTTGGGTTTGGTAACGCACCGAGGGGCACTGGCTGTTGCTGAGGTCTCTATGTGCTTTTGTTGTAGCATTGAGATTGTGCAAATTTAGAGGATAATGGATGGAGCAGGAAAGCTAGAGAAATCTCCATATCTTGGATATAAACTAGAATTGAAATAGCATCCTAATGACTCTTGTTAGAAGACTGGGTCTGTCCTGGGACTACAAAAATATGTTTTTCTCTATTTTTATTATAAACCTATATTTTCTTGGTCAGATTGTCTGAATATTTAATGTTAAGACAGTAGAAAAAAATCTGAAACAAAATTTTTCAAGTTAAATAAAGTAAGTTTTAATATTAGAAAGCATTGTGCAAGTAGAATAGGAAATGCTGCAAGCTCTGCCTTTAATGTATCTATAATAGTATTTTACATGCATGTGTAATGTACATCTGTGGTGTATTGGTCAATAATGGTGCAGAAAGAACTAAGTAAATTGATTTGCTATAAATTCAGACCCAAGACAGTAATTGCATAATTAATGTGCATTGCACAGCTTTAGCTGAAAACTTACAAACCTCATCTACTTAGCAATATACATTTAAATAATGTTTCAGAATTCCAGGGAGACACTACAGTGTATGAATAAAATAGCATTAATCCATGCCTAGTTGAGTTGAAAGCACAGCCAGAATATATGAATTTATTTAAAGCAATCCACAAATGTGCCCTGGTGCTTTCTTACAAAGTTAGCCATGTAGAGAACCTTTGTTAGTTTCCTTTTTATCTTTATTTTCAAGTGAAAGGAACAATTAAAGAAAGCATTTAGCTAAATAAAGAAGAAAAGGCAAGGTAAAAAGAAGATTGTGAGTCAGCCAGTCTTTCTGTATCATTCAACAGGCGGCAGACAGAAATTGGCAGTAGGCCATCTTTCTCCGTAGGTGAAGGCAACAGTCTGAGCTCCACTGAACAATGACTTTCCTAATGCATCAGAATTACAGTGACAACTGTGCTAAATAACTTTCTCTTGGAAGCGTGTGGAAGCTTCAAATGTGTTATTACCTCTCACAATTGTTCATTTGGTGAGGTAGTCTACTGGTTGAATATTGAGCTGCAGTACAGTGAACATGAATGCAGTTGGTCATGGACTTGAGAGAGAGTTTTAAATACATAGTCTGACTTTTGGAAGGTTTAGTAATTCCTAATGTCTCTCTCTGTATTGACAAGTAGATGAATTTTGAAGCATTCATTCCACTGATAGACATAGAACTAAAAAGGGAGAGGTGTCAAAGACACAGGATTTTCCAAAGCGCAGTGTTGACTTTGGTCTTAGGCCAAAAGCTCAGAATTTGCCAGTGTCATGAAAGCACAGGATCACAGGGTAATTCAGCTTGGGAGGAACTGCAGGACATCTCTGGTTCAACATCCTGTGGCTGGTGGGGCTATGTTTAGAGTAAAAGCCCCTCCTGGTTGTACTCAATTAAAACATTCATACTTGAAAGTCACCTTTTCATCCTCTACTCTAACTGCTGTTGTCTATGCAGGCTGCAGGGTTTTGGATCTCCTAAACATTTCAGGCTTTCCGAAGGCCGAGAGAAAATGTTTATGTCCACAAAGGAACCCTAAAAAACATCCTCATAGTAAATGTGACTTCAGAAAGGAATGAATGCCTTTTGAAGGCACCTTCTTTTGACATTTGAATTCCACTTTCTACATCAAGGTGAGATGCCAATTTTCTGTGCTCCGCTGGATACTGAGTACTTTCCATTGCCTCTAATGGAAGCTTAGATCCCTCTTACATTTACATGCCTAAATTTAAGTTTGATGATCTTGAACAAAATCCAATTCCTGAAGATCAATTCAGTTGCTGAAATGTGGATGCCTAGTGCCATTTAATATGTTACTGCATGACCTATGTGTCATCTAGCTTCCTGTATTGATGACAGATGGTTTCCTACAAGTCCTGTGTCATATCTGCCAGCTCCATCTGAATGCTGTGGTTATGTTAAGCCATCTCAGATGACACCAGTTCCTGTGTTCAGGCAACTAGATCAAGACCTTGGTGTCCACAAAAAAAACAACTGGCTAGTAATCTCTGTGTGTGTGATGTGAGTGGAGAAAACTACCAGGCTAATTTTTCCAACTGCATGGCAAGTGTCAGGAAACATTCTGAAGCACCAGCTTTGGTTTGGGATTTATTTTGTGCTTTATCAATAGTAAGAGGTGTCCTATGCTCATCAGTGCATCAGCTGCCATTCCCTCTCGAGGGAGTAGAGAATCTTCCGGAAATCAGAACATAAATATTGAAGACAGATTAGATTAATCTGCCATATCCTCAACTGAGGAAATGTAGGTAGATATCTGAGACTAGCTGCCTAACTTTTAGATAGTCAAAGTCAGGTGAAGTGAGTCCCTTGTGTGATATTAACCTTCAGTAGTGAAAGTGAATGGACACTTTCTTTGTCAGCCTATTTGGCTGGAAAGGAATCAGATTAAGTAATATAAAAAAGAATTATTGACACTAAGGTCGATGGTGTTTGATTATTTAGGGTCTGATAACTAAACGTCTTTTTCTTGTTCACAGTATGAAAGCTTTTTGGGAGCTGCTGTTCCACTGAGTATTAATTTGAAAATTACATTCACATGATAACTAGATATTAACCCGTGGTATTCATATTTAATTGCTGTTATTCTCATGAAGGAGCAGGGAAAAGAATAGTCAGGCAGCTTAGTTTTAAGAGGAAAGAAAACAGAGCTGAACAGAAAAATATTATTTTCCTTGTTGTCAGGTTTTAGAACAGCAAGAGGAGATGAGAGACAAATCAATAAGTCTCACAGCTGCGGTCTACAATCTCTTTCCTATTCTATTAGAATGGCTTTGGCACCAGATATACAAGCCTGAAGTGTGCTAAAAAAAGGCCGTGGCGACTGGAAATGGTAATCTGTGTACTTTCTCCATTTTTAGGGCACCAGTACAAGGGAATATTTCATCTGAGCTGGAACTGAAGATATAAGCTTACAAGCTTACATGATCATGTGTCAAATTTGCTGAGTCCCATGCTGAGATGTGGACAGCTTTCTCTGTTATGTGATGGAACACAGAGCGCCAGGAGCAGAGAGAGTTTAGGCCTTTCTCATCGATACTTTGCAATCTGAGCTCAGTGACAGCCAAGCAATGTTTTACATAGCTTCCTTCTCAGCATGTGGATTTTCTTTTCTTTTTTTTTTTCCTTTAGCTTTATTTTTCCTTCCTGTTTGTCAACAATTGCCAATAACATATTGCTTTCTTTAAATTGAGTTTGCTATTAGAGATGTCAGTATTATCAGCCTCAAAAATTAAAAAGAGTAATTTGTAAGTCAGACTTCAAAACCCACAAGAATTCATTAAGATAAAAAGTCTTCTATTTTATTCCTATTGCATTTTGTTGCATTCTGTTAGGTTCTTGTATTGAATTTTTATTTTGTATTTTTGTATTCTCAGAGAAAGAATGTCATCCAGTCTTCTAAATTTCTGGACAAAGGTGAATTTCTGGCTTCAAATTTGAGTTTGCTTACTCTCTCATATTCGCTTTTCCCAGTCATTTTGTCTCTGTCCTTATATCCTCTGCCCCACATCCTGACTGGTAATCATATGCCCAGATGTCCACTTTGTTCAACTCCTCCATTCTGACCTGTTTCCCCCTGCTCCATGGCTTGCCAGTAAATTCACTGTGCTCCCAGGATTGTACTTCCATTTCAAGCCCCACATTTGATGCTGGATGTTCTGATCACCCAGTTTGGGATTTGTTTAACCAACTTCTACAGACTTCTACAATGTACATGTTGGTACTGGAGCTACTCAGCCCTTGTGACAGGCAAGGATGAGCGACCGATATGTCTCAACCATGGTGAAAATGCCAGAGCAGTCACACGTCTTGGAAAGCCTGTGTCAGCTGCTCTTCGAGGCCTATCTCTAAGGTATGCAGTTATTTAGGGTTTTGTTCAAAATAGCTGGGAAACCTACAAACATGGCTCCCAACATGAACCTGGCAGGTTCTCTCAACAGCTGGGAGGGGGAAAGTAAAATAACATCTACCCAAATCCCTAAATCATGTGAAACTCAAGTGCTGAGGAGAAAATCAGGAGCCTGATGATTAAACGTAGAAAGCTGGCATTGCTGCATTATATTAAAATAACTTGCCTCTAGCAAACCACACACTATTTCTTCCTCTAAATCTGTCACTTTTCAGGAGCCTGATACTCCAGCTGGCTGCATCAGTAGCTTTGGAGCTATGTAAGTTTTACGGTGAAGAGGGCACTTATAGAAAGACTTTTCATGAACAGTGGGGGACCCATTAACCACTGAATAGCCATCTCGATGTGCAAGTTTTATTTTTCTGTGGCTTAATGGGACCCGGCACAATCAGAAACTTAAAGCAGAAATGGTCCTCAGGTGCTTTTTTATGTCACAGCAAGGCTCCAGGCAAGATGGAACTTATTTGTTTATGGATTGCTGTCATTAATAAACAGATCTGAGACTTACTGCTGCGGCAAGCCACAGCACATTTAATGATGTCCAAAGCAGATAGCTATTTAAGCTGTGAACAGCAGCACAATGGAGTTGGCCTGAACGAACAGGAGAAGGAAGAGGAATAGCACGTCAATGGCAAAGTCTGTGACACTCAGAGAATGAGCAGAGGCTTCTCATTATAAAGACTGCTCTTTCTTTATACCCTTTGTCTCTCTGAAGCAGACTCCGGTATCCTCCAATAGATCTCCATTAAGTTTGTGGTTTTTTTTTCTTGAAGCTAGAGGCATATTCTCTTCTACTTGACCTCTGGGATTTTTCTTTACTTCACAAAGGGCAGCTTTAATACATCTTTGTGAGCAGCGATTTTCCTGTCCCATGAAATTTTGTGCCTTAAAAACTGAACAGAGCTCTCTTTTCTTTCCACAATGATTTTTTGTGTGTGTTTTTCACATCCCAGCTATGTGACTAGACAATGAGGCTATTAGATAATTCGCAGATAAATACCTGCACATTTTTTTATATAGGTATGTGACATAATGCATTCCTCTTTCTCCTTTCCCCCATGAAAGTGCTCTTAAATATTGTAAAAATAATTAGCTTTTTTTTTTTTTTTTCTTTTTTTTAGTAGATCAGAGAAGATGATTCAGTTGCCAGGTTGATTTAGGGATCAAGGAGATTCAGGTGGAAGACTCTCATCCAATGACTATTCAGTCTGTTATGTGCCCGCTGTGCAGACTTTCTCCTTTTCCTGAGATTTCTTGCATCGCATCCTCAGAAACAGTCTGTCCCCAGACACTGGTGTCCTACCTCCATCCTCTGCTCATGTTTCCCATTGAACTGGTGGTGGTACAAGGAGCACGTCCCTCCTTCCAAGCGTGCAGATTTCCTCACAGCCTGGAGCTGGCTGAATGGCTGTGAAAACTGTGCAGGTAAAATGTAGTCAATGTAGAAGCTATTTGCATGCATTTTGAGGGCATTTACATGCTTGATGTGTATTTGTGCTTGTGCAAATGTTTGTCGCATGGATAGGCATGTCGAATTCATTTAAATAGCTCTTTCTTTGGAGGCAGCTGTGAAATTAAGTGCCCTTAGAGTTCACCAGTCTAGCTAGGGATGGGCTAGAGGAGGTATGTGCAGGAAAAGGGAACCTGAAATGGAAAACAAGGGGAAAAGAAGAGGAATAAACAGGCCTCTACAATGTATAGGGTTGTATGGTAATGAATAAAGCTTGTGCAACTTTATGGTGGGTAAAGGAGCCAGGGGCCAAGGAGCAGGGTGAGAGAATCTGTGAATTTATCTTCTTGTAACAGAAATGAGTTGAATGCTCTAATGAATAAGCTGCATCTTCTCTTTATGGCCAGCCAGGGAAGAAAGTTCACAAACAGGACATGGAGACACAGGAAGGTTTGAACCATAGGCCAACCTCTCTTTTTTCCAGAAATGCTGGTGAGTGTACTCTCCCCAATGGGAAAAAGTGGCCAACAAGTCTGAAAAGGGTAAAGCAGGAAATATATTTACTGAGGGCGTGGTGAAAAGGGGCAGGTTCTTCTGTGGCTAGTTTTTCTGACTTCAGCAAGAGTCTCTGCTCCTTGCAAGATGTTATTTCTTCCATTGCCTGGAAGGGGTGATTGCAGGTCTCTTTTTCCTTCACACTGACATGTGGGCACTTTGCTTTAGGACTTCTCTAAAGCCTGTGAAGGACCATGAGTTGTCTCACAGAAAAAATGAAGCAAGATTTAGAAGAAGAGGTGTGAGGTACTAACTCACACTTCATGTGAGCTCTAAATGGGGCTCATGGGACCAATTTAAAAATTCCAAATGCTTTTTCCAGTGCTTATAAAAATGTTTATGTCAATGAAATTCTTTCTAAAATGTGGCCATTACATTAAAATGGATTTTTTTAAAGTAGAGTTGTGACTTTTTTTTTTCTTTCTTTAAATGAATATACTCTGTACATGGAAGCTTGGGATGCTTCCTTGCACATTTTGAAGGACCCTCAAAACATACAGGTAAAAATAAAGGTGTCAAAAATGCATTCTCTAGTAGTGTGCTTCCCCTGGAAAGTATAAGTAGCCCCAGACAGACACAGTGCCTGAATAGGAGACTGTGCCTAAATCCTGGATTAATAGCTATCATTTGAGGAACTATGGATGTGTACAAAATGGGAATGAATTGACAAGCTCCACCACTGTGGAAAGCATGGAAAGGAGGGGAGAAAAGGAAACATCCCAGAAAACACTAAAGGATGGATATGGTACTGCTTGTGCTAAAATCAAGAGTATATGTGGAGTATATATTATACTTCTTCTACATCTTGAAAAATAATAACAGCTTGTGAGTTTTCTTGTTACATTTGATCTTATTAACTGTTTGAGAGTGTTTCAGTTATCAACTGCAAACAAAACAAAACTATATCATTATACAGTACACGTCTTAGCCCGTGTCACATTGCTTGTTAGGAGATGGTACTGGTGGTTTGTAACTAATTAATGTGTCTGTGTTGTATTTTCTGTAAAATCATATCCATCTGTGTAGATGATTTCAGTGAGTTTTAACAGGGTCTCTATAAGATGTTATTACTTCTGTCATGCAGAGACAACTATATAACGATTTGCATAATTATAGATGGAGGAAAATGTTAGCCTGCATATTTAAAACTGTTATATACATTTCCACCTCATTAAAGAAAATCACTGGAGCTAGGTATCATACCCGGGTTGGGGATCAGGTGGCAAAGTATATAGATACACAATCTAATTTTCTAGTGCTAAGAAGTTCCAGCTGAACAAAGCCAACAGAACTGACCTTGCTCACTGAAAAAGTTACAAAAGAAAACTCATTTAAGAGTGCTTCTGTGAAAACACACACATCCCTCTCTGTCATTGTAACTCTAACCTTGGGGATCAGTCACTTTGGATGTGCTAAAGAGATGCTTTCATGAATAAGTGATGATAGGCTTTAATATAATTAGGGATCTTTATAGGCAGAGCAGGAAGACGGTTACAGTACTTGCAAAATGAAAGCATAGGGACAGATTCACAGAAGGGACACATGCACTCAAATCTACAATTTAGATCTTTTTTTCCTCTGCCTAAATCTGGTGTTTTGTAAATTTTTGCTCAAGCCTTGACAGCTCTGGATATTGCAGCGCATATTACATGCCATGACCTAAGCAGGACCTGCAAGGAGACAGATTCTGCCAATCATCTCACACTTGGGGTCTAGCCCTGATCTTGTGAATGCCTCAAAACACTTCTGAAAATAGTCCTACACATGAGAAAACACATGTACTTCTGGCATACTTATTCAAATTAAATTCAAAATGTACTTCTGGCATACTTATTCAAATTAAAGGAGTGGGAATACACCTTGGCCCTGAAATTAATTTGGGTAAGATGCTTGTACTTTCGCCATGTTTCCTTGGTAAAAGCACAAGAACAACTTTTAGGGATGGGTCTAAAACTGGTATATAAAAGAGTGCTTGAGAACAAATTTAGGAAATGAACCTTAATTACCCACATTTATTACCTTAGTCCCTGGTTCTGTCTTAAGTTGCTCCAGCTGGTTCTCGGCAGGACTGATATTCTGTAAGAGGTTAATACAAAGCTGTGTGAACTTCATCCTTGACCTTGGGGTCAGGAGTGCTTCCTGTTCCTTTTTAGTTTGATATTACAGATCTAATTTAGAGTTCTTAGCAAATTCTGCCAGAGCAAGGATTCTTACAGACACTGGGAGAAATTTATCCTTGTAAAGCGGTGTGCAGGGACTCTCTTGCTAAAGAGCAGAGTCTGAGCTGTGTGAGGTCTTAGCAATGTCTTGACTTACATAGAATTGTCCAAATCCTTTAGGGGGCTTTTCCAGTTCTCTCCACAGTTTTAGCACTAGATCAGGAAGATGCAAAAGACTCTTAGAAGTAGAGATCTCCAGGATAACTTCAAATGGCCTGGTGTACCTCAAGGCTGGGAATCAGCGCTGGGCAGAAATGCACACTCAAGACTCAGAAACTACATCTTTCTGCAGGTGATTGTCTGGACTTTCAGTTACATATACCATATAAACTAGCAGAAGTCCATCAGTGGCAGCTGAAGGCACTGGCTTTCTGTTTGGGGCCCCCATCATCTGCTTGCTGGACCACACTAGGGAGGTGTGAGAAGGTGATTGCAGTTCCCTTCCTCTTCTGAAGATGGCAGAGAAGCTGCCTATCTAATAAAACCATGTCCAAGTCAATCACCTCAGCTTCTGGTACAACAGAGATCTTTCAGTTTTTTCCCTATGAATTTTGCATTGAGATTTTAAAATATTACTGGACTTCTACATTTTTTGTTTATGAACTGTATATTATAATTCAAACTTAAAGGACACACACTTTGTCTATGCTATGATTTAACTGAGAATGCAAAAGACACTATTTTAATTCAGAAGTGTTTGAAAAAGACTTTCAGGTTTTTTGGCAGGGAAAGCAGAAGAAATTAATTTCGTGCTTTTCTCTTGGTGGAGAAGGTGTCTGGAATTAAAAATTTTGAAGTAGGCTCAGCTGTGTATCTTCACCTACTGTAAGATTTGGCGAAATTAAAATTCAACATACCTTAAAGTATTTTGTGATCACTAGTTCTCATAAATATTTTTATTAGGCTGCCATGGTCTTCATACAGTCCTACTTACATCAGATGAATTTGATAAAAAAATGCGTGTGACAACAAACATTTTTGAAATTTGCAGGTTTTGTTGCAGGGGTGGAACTGGTATTCAAATAAGCAGTGCTATGCAAAAGGATATTATATAAGCTCAGTGAATCATGGAAAGTGTTGAATTCTACAGCACCTAACTCATTACAACAGGGGAAAAAAATATCAGTTAAAAATATTTGATATGCCAAATTTCTTTCAAAACACCCAATTGCATTTACTATCCATTTAGGATGTTTTGTACATGTGTCATTCGACTATTCCCTTACGTGCTTATAGGTTTTTTGGGTAAGAAAGCTAGAAAAGGTGGGGTTTCCAGCAACTATTGACACAGGCAAAGTAGCAACAGTGTAACGTGTTGATAGAGGAAAATAAAAGATTACCTCTCATCGAGTTAGTCATAGTCCCTTTTGTTTGCTAGTACTACTTTCCCTGGTAATTTTAGCAGAGGCGTGTGAAAAAATCCTGAGTCACTGCAAGGCAGTGGTAATTTTGTCACTGATTCAGTACCATTACATTTTCTCCACAATACTTATCATTAGATAAAAGCACTGAGTAGTGGCAAACTGATTGATCAAGGTCACTGTAGAAGTATTTTTTGAAATGCAGGCAGCAATGTTCTAAAATGGCAAGCAAGTTCTAGTTCTGTCATTTAGATGCATGAGCAAAGCTTCAATAAACAGAAGGAACAGCGAACATTTATAAAACTCCTGCCCTGGGTCTGCTGGTGGTAGTCTCATTTGTCAATACGGGGCCCTGAAAACTCAATGCTAAGATGCTTCCAAATGAATTTTGATTCTGCAAGGCGCTACTCACCGCAGGAATGATTTGTCTTTACTCTGACTCGCTCAACTTTGTAATGCTTCACCTTTTTATTTTGTAAGCTGGCCCCAAGCAAAATTGTGTGGAGGTCATTGCTGATGCTCCTCCGTTCATGCAAAACCACTTTGAAGACAAGAGTGATGACAATATCAAGTCTTGAAAGAAAACTATCTGCATCTTTGGTTGCGCGCCAACCTTCTTTTCATTTCAGAGTATTCAACAGATATGGATGAACTTGATTTTTCTATAATGTCCAGAATGACAATTTTATACCTACTGATTCATAAAATGCTCCCCTCCTGGGAGCTCTGCTCGGGGACTTGGATTCAGACATACTGCCTACAATAGAAGCACAGAGCAGAAAGACAGCCCTCCCACAAACACTTTTCTATCTAAAAGGAAGAAAAGAGGTGGATAAAGTCAAGTAGGAAGTACAAAGGGGCAATGAGATAAGCTTGAGGGGATCTTGAAAGGAGGTCTTTCTAAAGTTGATGGGTATCATTTCACAGTGATGGGGGAGGCACAGGTGAGGGTGTGAGAGCTGCTGCTTGAAAACATGGCAAAACTGTGGTGGAGGCTGATTTTCAGACAGGATGGTGATGGTGGCTGGTAAGAGAGGAAGTACTGAGGGATGAAAAAGCACTGTTTTACTCAGGTTATTCACCCTCCCAGATGAGACTCAGGCTCTTCATTGCTTGTTCTCCTTCTGGTCTGAAGACTTGCATTTTTACCCATCCACTAGTGCAACTTCAACAATTAGGGAGGCCAATCCCTTGTGCTCAGCTTTCACTGCTGGGAAGTCCACGGTGCCAGGGATGCTCTCCAAGGACGAAAGGTTTAAGATCCCCCATGCTGAGGTTATTTTCCCTCCAAAATTGTGCAGAGACCTGCTTCTGTTGGTACATTGGTCTTAAACAAATGCCAGTCTTAGGGGGTCACTGAAGTGATGCTGGAAACTAGCTGCACTGCCTTGGCTACCTGAAAGGGTCTATCAGAAGGGTATTTTCTTGCACTGTTCACAGCAGCAGACAAGCATTTTGGAAGGGCTGGAGATCCAGTCAGATCTACCTTATAAGCACCTGATACTAGACAAAACCATGACACAGGCGTTAAACTTAGTGGCATGCGTTCTGGGCCCCAACCTTCTGAGGGTACACTGTGTGAGTACTTGAAGAATGCAGATCATGAATGTTTGGGGGTTTTTTCCACATTTTTGGTATTACTTGCCATTACATGTATAAATATCCCTCCTCCTCCAATTACGGACTGCTGATGGAGTTCACCTCTCCTATTTCTTGACCAGTATGTTCCATCGGCTTATTCTGAATAGTTTTGCCTATGGGCTGTGCCTTGGTGAGACCACATTTTGAATTACTCTGACACTGTTGTCACTGGTGTCAGGAAATGCCTGACAAATTTCAAGTGAGTTTCGATTGCCCACAGTGAAAGTATTTCCTAGGATGGGACTTGTGAGATGGATGAAAAGAGTCCTCACCCCCCCCATACTGCAGCTGTGTTAGTCTGCCTGGCTGGTGTGAGCTCAGTGCAGAATTTTGTTCTACTGCCTTTGAAAGGTTTCCTTTACTGCCTAAGGGCAGAGCAAACTAATCCTTTTGCATACACAGCTTGGATCCTGCAAATGCTGATGGGCTTTCCATGGAAGTGAAGGCACATGGCTGCATAATCTCTTGCCCCACATACCTCCATTCGTATTAGTGAGGTGTCGAGCTTGTTTAAATGACATACAATTTTGTCAGTTTGCAATGTCTTTCCTCTTGATTATGGAATTAAAGATGCACTTTTGTTTTATTTTTAATTGTAAGATAAAAATACCTTTTTTTTTCTTTTTTTTTTTTTTTTTGTTTTGTGGTCCTCTGACTTTCCCAATTAGCTCCAAGGGACAGTCAACATGTTGGGTGATTCTTACTGAGGCACGTATGATGTCAAGTTCTTTTTTTTTTAAAAAAAAAATTCCTTTTTTTTTTTTTTTTTTTTTTTTTGTTTTGTGGTCCTCTGACTTTCCCAATTAGCTCCAAGGGACAGTCAACATGTTGGGTGATTCTTACTGAGGCACGTATGATGTTTTATACTTTCTGTATGCAGATAAACTGATTCCAAAAACAGAGACTCCAGATTTTCTGTCTAGTATCTAACTGGAGTGTTTGTCTCAAAGAAATCATCCCCAGGAACATCAGTCCCCCATGTACAATGCTGGAAGATTTTGGAAAGCTGTGGAACTAGCCCAGATTAATGCTGAGGACTCATTAAGAGCAAGATTAATATCGTTGTTTCCTCTCAACAATTAAGTCTATACCTAACTCTATCCAGAAACAGTTTCACCCAATCAGTTGTGACTGTCTAGAGATGTTTACCTCTAAGCTACTGCATCTACACTTTCTTGTAGTTGATAGGAGGTAATAAGCAACTTTGTAGCACAATTCACCTTAAAGGAGAAGGTATCTAAATTCTAAAAGAAAAATGCCTCAAAACCCACCTGTTTATTTTGTTAACTATTAGAAGAACCCTCAGGTGGTCGGATCAGATCTGTGAGCATCTGGCTATTTGCAAGCCTAAAGCTAAGAAAGATGAACCCAGTGAAGAAGGGTCCTCTCTTGTCTTGAATGTAGAATTGGGCCCACACCATCTTCTTGTGATCGGAGGCACATTACAGAGCAATGTGAATTCTTTATATGCCTCTAAATCAACATGTGTATAGAAAGCTGTCTTCAAATTTGATTTCACAAGGAAGCATTACCAAAGTATATTTCAAAGACCTGCATCATCAGACCTGAATCTGAATTTGTTTGCCCTTAAGCAAGACGGCCTAAATGTTAAAAACAATTTTGAAGGTGAATATCTGAAAATCCCAGTGACTGACTAGCTGATTCTTTAGGTACTTAGGCATCGAGTCCCAGGGGCAGTCCTTGTCTGCAGTGATGCCGCTTTCTCCTGTTTTTAACAATGCATCTGAAAGTGTAGGACTTCTGTGTAAATAAAAATTACTCTTGTCATTTTTACTGAGCTCGACAGGATGAATTTGTGATTTGGAAGCAATACTTATCAAATGGTGGAAGAGAGATGAAATTGAGCAAAACTGTAGATACGCTTTATGTCTTCTGTTTGTTATTGAGGCATACTACAAAGCACAGATCGTTTGACTTCACAAATTATATTTGCTTTTGTAATAAAGAGCTGTGTCTCAGTTCTTTTAAAGCAAGCTTAAAACAATCAGTATTTTTTAGCCTTTCAAAATCCCCCCAAAACAAAAGTATAAAATAAGCAAGAATGAAGGGTGTGTTTAACCTGAAAAGCAATTTGCACAGTGTCTTGTTTTTTGTTCTTAAACTACAAATGAACGTTCAGGTTTATATGTAACCTCAGAGGATAGCTGCAAAGATTTGTATGGAGTCGCAGGACACTAAGCCTATTGAATCCATTCCAAAATGGTTAAGTAGCTTGTTGTGCAGCCAGCAGCAATAGATATTTTGATAAATATTTGACTTTTTTTTTTTTGCTTGCGTAGTCTTAGAAATAGCCACTAGATGGCACTGGTTTTGCATGGCTGAAAAACAAGCAAGATTTTTCCAGAGGAAAATCGAAATGGCTGCTTCCATTAAATTCTACTTTGTAACAATAGGTGGCAGATTTGGGCTATTTATGGAAAAAAAACAAAGGCTTTACTGTTCTGTGTTGCTTCTTGCAAAAGTATTTTCATTTATTTTTTTCTTAAGCCTTCTGTATGTAAAATATAATCCAAAAATAAAAATTACTGGCTGAATAAAAAAGACTTTTATTTAAAATCTTTGTTTCATCTTTTCAAATTACAAGCAGAAATATACTACAAAGTAAGGGCCTATTAAAGCCATTAATAAAAAGGGAATCAAAACATAAATGAATAAGAACACAGTTCTAAAACCAATTTCCAGTCAGAGTTTCAATAGTAATAAAAATATTTTAACATAGAAGAATACTTAAAAGGCAAAAATAGAGAATTGTACCTTGATTTAAAAATATATGACAGGGATACTTTCTGTGATGCTTTCAGTCTAAGATCACGAAAGCATCAATTTTTTTTGTCTCTTTGAGCCCTTTTAAATGCATCTCCAGAGATGAGTAAAAAGGGGTGCAAAAAAACCTGATCACCTCATAGCACTTATTTCATTTTTCAATGCTTGTGTTCTCACTAGTGCAAGAAATCGGGGAAAGTAGGCTTGGTTCCCCTGAAATCAATGAAAACCATTTTTCATGGAGCAACAGTTTTCAGCCTAGCTTTCTTGAAGATCCTAACAATCATGCCTCAAACTTATTTGTCAGGAAGGAGTATGTCCTCATGGTGCAGGTATGGTTCCAGTTAGAGAGACCTGAGCTAGCTCCAAAGCAGCAGCAGAGTGTCCACAGTTCATGCGAGGCTTTGTCTGCGTAAATTAGCTTTTAAAAGGTTGGGTGGTGATGTTGCTCCCAGGACCTGAGCTATTATGTCTGAAAGCAGTACACTATGAACCAGCCAACAGAGACAATCTGAGGACAGGAATCAATCCTCTTCCCTCTACTATGCTACTATGGCACCAGGTGCCACATCCACTCGGAACCCAGAATTTGACATTTTACTCTCAGGGAGTTTTTACCTTTCTCTCCCAAAGATGTACACAGGTCTCACTCTTTAAAAAAAAGGAAAGAAAATATTTTTTTTTTAAATCCAGATATACTGTTGAAACTGTGTCACCATCTTATGCAACAACCCGGTGCAGTCACCCAAGAAGCAACAGCCGATGCTCAGCTCCCACCTTTCCCAGGGGAGACTGCAGTCCACGTCTCACTGCTCCTCAGAGGTACTGCAAACACCTGACTGCGGGGTGCTTGAGTGTGGGAGCTCTCTTTTCACTTGTCCTGCTGTTGGTGCGCGGAAAAGAAATCATTTGGGTCAGAGCAGAAACATGAGAGCATCCCTCGAGGGATGTCCCTTCTGGTGCTCTTCTGACTGGGGGGCATGCCAGGCTATGGAGTCAGGCTGCTTCTTCCTCTCTCTTTCTTTCTGCTCCCAGCACGTACAAAGTTAACTATTTCCTATGCAGTGGAAAACCTTCAGTAAGAGGTCGAGGACTAAAAGCCACCAACCACCTGAGCATAAAAACCTAGATTTTCAGAGCCTCCTCTGGGAGGTGGTTGTAGTCTGGAATCCCCTCAGGCAATGGTGGGGACTGTCCCCTCTGTGAGCTGGTCCTGCTGTAAATACTGTGCAAAAGTAGGGACAGAAACCTCCTCTTCTGGCTGCCTGCTCAAAGCAAGCTGTGAAAACCACGGTGTTTGATAAAGGCCCTGAATGTGTAGGTGTGCTAGGTGAAAAACATGAAACTGAAGGGGAGTTAGAGTGGGTTTCTGAATGCTAATTGGGCCTGGGCGTGAGATGGAGCTCATCAGTGCTGTCAGAACTGAAGGTTTATCTGTGTGCACCCAGAAGATCTTTAGGAACTGAGGGAGGATTGATGTAAAAAAAAGCATACAGGTACTTTTGGGTCCAGGAACATCTAAGCAAAGGTTTTGTCTTTACACCCTAAATCTTCTGCTTCTCACAGACACCCAACAGCTCTCTTTTGGATTGATCCTAAATGGTCAGCATAAGAACTCAGTAGAAATTGATTTATATGCTTAGACAGAACTGAGCAGACATAATTCATTCCCTCCTATACCTCTGGAAGCTCATGAAGCTACAGGAGGTTCCAGTGGGGCCTGAGTTGCATTGTCTGGCAGAAGGAGAGCAGAGATTAGACCAGCGTATTACACCTAGAGCAGACAGATTCCCTAAGGGATGTGTGTGTAGGACGGATTGGGGAAACCTGGATGAGAAACACAGAGTGCACAACAACTCCAGGCACATTACACTGATGCCTGCTGCTTGGGCAGGATAAACGCAATTAGTTATACCTGCTGTGCTAATCCTGCAAATCCCATCCCAGCCAATTCACTGAAATTGCATTCTCTAGCTCTCTCTTCGCTTGTCCTGTGGACGTTCCCGTGCCTAATTCTGGGAGCTTAACCAGGGCGTTGCTCTGCACACAGTTGCTGGACGGGATCATAGCAGGAGTCATGCCCTCACACGTTCTGCTTTTTAAACTTCTAGCAGACACCGTCCCTGTCTCAGAGTGGCTCTGAGCTCCTGCAATTCCTGTGAAAGCCAGTTCAGTACCCTGATTAAATGCATGTATGATAATAGCCAGCACCTCCCTCAGACTTAGGAGAGGATTCATTTCTTTCATCTTTAGCCATATGAAAAGTACATGCTCAAGCTATGTATCTGAGCACCCTCTCTCTAAAAAAAAGACAGTCACCTCTGAAATGTTAGTGCCTATCCATTCCTCCATTTCAGACCCTGTTTTATGACAAGATGAATTTTCCATTCTTCCTCATGCCTATGGAGGGGGCTCACAGAGCTGGCTGAGACTGGAAGTCTGATTTTGAGGGTCTCACTGCTAGTTGAGGTGAATCCCATGCTGTCTCAGTGAAGATCTCTGAAAAAAAAAACCCAAATTCCCCTAGCTGACAGATCTACTCCAGGGCTATTAGCACTTCTGTGGTGCCGCCTTCTGCTTCCTAAATCACCACAAACCCAAATCATTTTGGAATTTGCTATGTAGGTTGTAAAATCATTCAGATTGGGAGGAACCTCCAAAGGTCTCTAGTCCAACATACTGCTCAAAGCATGGCCAGCGGTGGGGTCTGACTAGGTTCTACAGGGCTTTGTCCAGCTGGGTCTTGAAAACCAGCAGTGGGCAACCTGTTCTACTGCTTAATTTGCCTGAGAGTGGAAAATGCTTTCCTCATACCTGCTCAGAAAGTTTTGCTCTCTGGCCATGCACTTCTGTGAACAGCCTGTCTCCTTCTTCTCACTGACCTCCTCAAAGCTGCTGGGGTCTGCTTTGTGGTACCCCTGATGCTGTCTCTGCTCCATGCTCCCTTGGTCTCTCCTCACAGGGCAAGTGCTCTAGCTAGCCCCAACCATTGTGGTGGCCTTTGCTGAACTCACTCTGCCAGAGCAGGAGTTGATTAGTAGTTCCCAGCCCAGTGAGCATCACTCACACACCCCAACAGGAGTTGCCTCAAGCCTGGACTCCCAGTAACTCCACCCAGGCTGCTGTAAGGGCCACAGATCTCCCCCTTGGTCCCACAGAGGAGCTGTGAAACAACAGTAGCTGGCAGACTATTCATTAAGGCAAATATCCCCGTGTTGGTAAGCCTTCTGCTTTCCCTCTCCCTAATTTTCAGGCATAGAAAACAAGGCCAGGTGCCCTCCCTGTGTTGTGTGCCCCAGTTGTGAGGAGCCATGGCTTTGGCCTTGAGCAAGACCAAGTTTTGTGAATGTTCTAATGTAAGGCCTCTAAAACAGTTAAGCAACTGAAAAAGAAGGTAGAAATATACCTTGTAAGCTTTTCAAGGGATATCAATGCCTAATCCATGTCCACTATAGCTCAGCCGACTCCCAACTCCATTGTTCACCAAACTGCACGCCCATATACAAGCTGTCATATTCTTCTGTTAACTCTGGATAGCTTCGGGTACTCAGAAACTGTTATTTCTAGCAGGGTTCAACATGCATGGCGTATCTCCTGTGTTTCAGCAAGGCTGATGTTTCTTCCAGCAACTGGTCTCATTAGAGTGAACAGGAGTAGTTTTTTCTCTCCTTTTGTATTCAGTACAAAGCAGAGTGGTTCTGACATGACTGTGTTTAAAATGAAGCAAGCTCCAGCATCTGCATTTATGAAAGAAGCTGCAGTTTGTTCTTGCCACTAGATCTATACACAGCCCAAAGAGCTGACTGTAGCCAGACTGCAAACGAGATGCCTGCACGGGTATTGTTTGAATGTAGAGGCTACCTGGATTTTTCTGGGGATGGTAAAGACAGCTCAAGTGTCACAGCCTCTGTCTGCAGCCTCTCTGGACAAAGTCACTAGGAGAAGGTCATAGTCACACTGTTCTCTTTCTGTTCTGCTCTAGACTTGTCCTGTCTACACCTTCAGTAACAAATTTATGCAGTTGCTCTAAGCTGCATGGGAGGTATTTTTGTCCACTGTGCTCATCTCCGTGTGTCCCATCCTAGCCGGGGAAAGAAGGCAACAAGGAATCGACCCTGATGGGATGCACCCACGAGTGCTGAGATAACTGGCAGATGTTATTGCTGAGCCACTCTTCATCATTTATGAAAGGTCTGGGAGAACAGGAGAAGTGCCTGAGGACTGGAGGAAGGCAAATATCACACCAGTCTACAAAAAGGGCAAGAAGGAGGACCCAGGGAACTACAGGCCAATAAGTCTCATCTCTATCCCTGGGAAAATAATGGAATGACTTCTTCTGGATGTCATCTCCAAACACATTGAAGATAAAGAGGTTATTGGAAGTGGTCAACACGGATTTACCAGGGGTAAATCATGCTTGACCAACCTGACAGCCTTCTATGATGTTATAACTAGATGGCTGAATGAGGGGAGAGCAGCAGATGTCATTTACCTTGACTTCAGCAAGGCTTTTGACACTGTGTCCCATGACATTCTCATTAGAAAATTAAGGAAGTGTGGGCTAGATGAGGGGGCAGTGAGGTGGATTGAGTCCTGGCTGTGTGACAGAACTCAGAGGGTTGTCATTAATGAAGCAGGGTCAAGTTGGAGGCCTGTAACCAGTCGTGTCCCCCAGTGGTCAATACTCGGCCCAGTCCTGTTCAACATATTCATCAATGACCTGGACGTGGGGACAGAATGTATCCTCAGCAAGTTTGGTGATGATACCAAACTGGGAGGGCTGGCCAACACTCCAGAGAGCTGTGCTGCCATTCAGCGGGACCTGGACAGGCTGGAGAGCTGGGCAGAGAAGAACCTAATGAGGTTCAACAAGGGCAAATGTAAGGTCCTGCACTGGGGAGGAAGAACCCCAAGCACCAATATAGGTTAGGGGTGGATCTTCTGGAAGTACTACTGAGGAAAAGGATCCGGGAGTCCTGGGGGATGACAGGATCTCCATGAGCCAGCAATGTGCCCTTGTCGCCAAGAGGGCAAATGGAATCCTGGGCTGCATAGGGGGAAGTGTGTCCAGCAGCTCAAGGGAGGTCATTCTCCCCCTCTACTCTGCACTGGTGAGATCACAACTGGAATACTGCATCCAGTTCTGGGCTCCCCAGTTCAAGAGGGACAGGGAACTACTGGAGAGAGTCCAACGTAGGGCAACTAAGATGATTAAGGGATTAGAGCACCTACCCTACGAGGAAAGGCTCAAAGAGCTGGGGCTCTTTAGCCTCAAGAAGACTGAGGGGAGACCTCATCTATGTTTACAAGTTCCTAAAGGGTGGGTTGAAGGATGATGGAGCCGGACTCTTTTCAGTGGTTTCCAGCAATAGGACAAGGGGCAACGGGCATAAACTGGAACGTAGGAAGTTCCACTCAAATATGAGGAAAAACTTCTTTATGGTGAGGGTGACAGAGCACTGGAACAGGCTGCCCAGGGAGGTGGTGGAGTCCCCTTCTCTGGGGATTTTCAAGATCCACCTGGATGTAGTCCTGAGTAATGTGCTCTAAGCAATCCTGCTTAGCAGGGGAGTTGGACTAGATGATCTCTAGAGGTCCCTTCCAACTCTGACAATTCCGTGAATCCATGAATTCAGCACCTCTTCTTGTCTCGACAAGCCCTTTATCAGCAGAGGAAAGATTCTTCCCCCCCTCTCCTTCATTTGCTGTTAGAGCTGTCCCAGCCTAGGATGTTAACAAGGACTAGATTTCGTCTCAGTTTACTTCTTTGACAAATGTGGGATTCCACTACTGCCTTGGCATTAAGCACTTTTTAAAATGTAAATTTCTCAGCTGCAAGGAATCACATTAAAAAAAAATTATTCAAAAAGCAACTGTCTAAATCAAAGACTAATTGGCTGCCAAATTATGGGTTTATGCAACTCCCTCGTTGCAGCTTGTTTGCTTTTTTACCAGAGGTAAGTAAAAAAGCATCAGAAAACACACACAAAAAATTTTTGTTTTCCTTTCATAATAAAACATGCGATGTCAACCCATTTACTTTGAAAACTCTTGCTGCCTACAGTGAGAATCCTGCCCACCTGAGATTGCCTGTCCAGCCTAAGGTTGCTTCCACGGGGAAATGGAAATCACTTGTCTTATCAAATCCTGACTAAGGAGAAACTGAGGCAAGGAGCATGGTCACCAGCAAGCCATTAGGTGAATGAGGAGTGGAAGTAGATTCCTCAGAGACCTGGCCATCATGTCTTACTGGAGACGGTTCAAAGAAGCAGCGCTGAGATCATCTTCCTCTAACTGCTGTAGCAGGGGGCAAGAAGATTCAGAGTCTTCTTGTATCTGGGGTTTTTTTTTTGTGTGAATGCCCTCTGGGAGTGGGGCCATCTGGGGACCTGAATATGCAATTGAAAATTCTTGAGAACAAAATGCAGCAGTTGGTTAACTTTATTGCTCAGGTCTCCTTGGTGGCCTCGATCTCACACCCCGGGAACTTAATGGGAGGAAGAAATTGCTTCCTTGACAGATGTTCACAATCACACAGGTGAAATGCTCTGAACCACAACCCGTGAGGCACCGGGGTTAGTGTTGGACCTGAGATACATTATTCCAGGTCAGTGTCTTTGTGGTTGACCCAGTCCCGATGTGGAAGTTGGAGACAACCTCCCCAGGATGTAACAGGAGTCAGATCACATTTTCCTTTCTTGTTTCTTTCTCTCTGTGACAGTTCCTCATCCTGCCTCAAGCTCTGTTCTTGCCAGCCTCTCAAAAACATCATATGCAGCAGACTACCTGAATGCAGTGATCTTCTTCTCTATATGACCTTGCAAAGACGTTATTCTTCCCCGACTCCGTGCCAGGAGTTTTATCTTAATCCTTTGTTGCAATCTCAGTATGTGAATTCACACTTGCAATGAAGAACAAGGATTTCAGGCAAATTACAGTGAAGCAATGGGAGTTTCTAGTAAAGCATTTGCCTTATTTCTTTGGCTTTAATGCTTAGCTTTTCCCTCTAGTTTTTCCAGTGATTCGTGTTTAACGGGGTAACAAATCCGTGGCCACTGGGGAACCGTACACCTGACACTATTCTGCAAACCGATTACTCAGGAATTCCCATAAATAGTGGGATAAGAAATCTGATTGTCCTGCTTCAGCTATTCAGTGCCTTACTAGAGGAGTGGGGGAGCAGGGAACAGAGTGTCCCTATTTTAACAATATATGGCCTTTGTGAGGCAACGAGGATTTTATCTGGTAAAAGGCTTGTGGTGTGTATGTACATACACTAACCAGGGTGGGAACTTACCTTCACCTTTGAAATATGCTCTCCAGTAAGAAACAACTTAGAAAAAGAAGGGTACAAATTCCATTCCAAGAGCTTTTCCAACCGTACTGCATCTTTGACATGTCAAAAATAAACTGCAAAATGAAAAGATGAAGAATGAGCCTACCATTTTGCGTCCTCACCTCTTAAAATAAAAGAGTAGTTTTAAAACGCATAAAAATGTTCTGCCATGATGAATTACACATTTATAACCCTATTTAGTGAAGTATTTTACCTATGTAATTTTAAAACTGTCATTTTGACAAAAAATATAGATGAGCGAGTTGGCCTTTCACATTTAATGTTTTCGTTCTTATTTGCAATTCACCAGGTTCAGCTTTGATTAAAGAAGTGGTATAAATGGAATGCATAATGGTCAGGACTTGAAGAACATATTACTCTGACACTGCAGGATAAGACTTTTTTCTTTGTATAAGCAGATTTGGTTTCTTCACCTGAGAAACTTCTTGAGCCCGGGCCTGCTGGCTTTATTACATCTGAAATGCATCTTGCCTTCAACTCCAAATTTGCATAGAAAAAGCTGCTTGATTTAAAGAGCAAGAGACAAAAGTCAGTGGATAGACATATTTATAAACTCACACTTTCTTTTTAACAGACTTTCAGCGAATGAATCATCCTGTGCAATCTGACTTCAAGCCTGAGATGAGGTGTGGCTGCTGCAAAAGATCGTAGGGCCAGCGCTAACTGGTGATTAGAAAAGATTCTGCTCTGGACACAGCACCTCCTTTTAATAGGGGATTCTCTCCACAGCAGCTGCTGTGGGTGCTTGGCATAATGTGACCCTGAATTAGCTCAGAGGAAATATTTCCTCCTCTGCTACTTGTCAGAGAGATGTTTCTATGTCTTCAACTCATTTTCTCTGGGAGCCTCAGTTCTTCCATGTTGAGTTAAAACTTTTGAAAAAAAAAACAACAACAGGCCCCCAAACCAACTAACAAATCACTAGAAGAGCTTTTTTTTTTTTCTTTAAATAGTTACTTAAATATATTAATATCTGCTGTTTTCATAAAGACACATCAAATACAGATTCTCTCCCCTGTGACTCGCTCTAATTATTATGCATTGCATTCCAGCTTCACACTCAGAATATTTTTTTGGTTTCCACCCTGTATCAGCATTGCCGACTAAGGACAGTAAATTCAGATGATCCTTCTGGAAAGACCTTAGCTCTGTAAATCAATTAGTGACCATTAAGGCAGGTACCTCAGGAGAGAGGTAGGCAGCCTTTTAACGGCTAATAACAATGTCACACCATTATCTATGGATCCGTTACTACCTTGGCAAACTACTGATTTTTCTCCAGATTGGTATTTTGTGTTCAGTTCTGTTTGATTAAATGCACCCCCCTCTCAAGGGTCAGTGACAACATAGTTTGCTTTAGAATCCAAGCTTACCAGCTTGGGTAAAACGAATATAAATAAATAATGAAAGAAGATGACAGATGTGAGAAACAAAGGAGATAACAGAATTCAATTACGCTATTTGGAGATGGTCCTGACAGAAGGCGTGAAACATCTACATATTCAGGAAGGCCAATTTTAGGAATGAGGGTAGTGGTACACTGAAGCATTTATTCTTCTTTTTTAATTTCCTTCATTGGATGTCGGTTTGCAGCAGACCACTCGGCAGCATCTTCGAGCCAGCAAAAGATCTAACACCTGGCTTCCAGCCCCTGTTCCAGGGAATTTCATAAGCAGTTAATGCAAAGCTGAACAGTATCAAGAGGAGATATTGAGCTCATAATTTTAGATAATTTACCCTGTGTTGTTTAGGAACCTTTCTCAGAGGAAGAAGCTGGGGGTTCGGGTCCATTTTTAGAACTCCACATTTTCTGTACCTGGGTTGGTGAAAACTGGAGGAAAGAAGTGGCTCTTTCAGGTATTTTTTTATGCCAGTCTAAGTTTGAGAAAGCCTTCCCAGCTGAAACTATTTGTCAAATTAATGTTGAATTCATAAATTGTTTTGGAATGGATGAAATTGCTTTTTGGGGATATGAATAGTTCATTCACAGGAAGAAAAATGTGCCCAGCTCCAGCGGATTATATTGGCAGAGATGCATCCAAATGTTGCTAGAAATTACTTCCAGACTGAGGAAGGGTGACGAATCCCACACTTAACCTTAAACATGCACTTAAAAGCTTTCCTGAATGCAAAGTATACTGCCATTACTGGAAGTACTGGGCTGAATTCTGCATTGCCTTACGTGCTCATGTACATCTGAGCAGGCAAAGTGCCAAAAAAATGCAATATGCAACATGTTTGCAGAAGCGTTTGCCACATCCTCACCTTTTTCCAGAAGTGTTTGTGTTTATTCAGGTTTCTCTGACAGCAGAGAATCAGATCCAGTTTTCTAAAAGACCACATTTTTTATATCGCTCTGTCTCATTCAGTTTGCCTGCAGAGATTCTTAAACAGAAAGTCTCCGGTGAGGTAAATGAAATCTTTTGTTAACTGTCCTTTTCACATCAGGGCAGTGAAGGTATTTAAGTCAAATATGACTCTTCCAGGCTGAGTGTGACACATCTGCTGTACCTTTTCTTCCTTCATTGCCACTTATCCTACTTAACGGTGGCTTGATTAGCTGGCTAAGTGGAAATGCTGAACTGTAGCTGAAATTCTCTCCTTCCCTATCAGTTCTTGAAAGGCCAAAATGATAAATGGGATTCAAATCTCAGAGCTTCACTTGCATCACAAAATGTCAAACCGACCACTTCGTCTGGGTTCAGTGTTTCTTGAAATCTACTCCCTGCCTTCTGTGTCTATGCATATGTGCATGTGACAGCACACGTGTGTCTATTTAAGCGCCAGCCTTTGGTAGTCTTGAGTTGTAGGCGCATGTGGCAGATTTTAATTCACATCTTCAGCCTCTCCTACGTGTCAATATCCAGCAATACAAAGATCCAATGCAAAAAAATAAAAGGAAGGAAAATGAAGGGAAAATATGTGGAACCTCCAGAACTAACTATACAAGAGATATGCAGAAGGGCCAACAGGATGTTAGCTCCACTTGAACCTCCTGTTGACTGTAGCCAAAAAGCCATACCCATAACAAAATAGCCACCACGCCCATTTCTATAGGAAACTGTTAACGTAGAATAAAAGACAAAATATTATAAATGTTATAATATGGCTCTGGAGAAACAAAAAGTGATCATGGTCAAACATCCCAAGGTCCTTTTTAATCCAGAAAGCAAACTTTTTATCACCATAATGAGAAACACAGGAAGCCCTAAATAGCTCCAGCCTGTCAAATTTGGATAGGAGTACCTACCTGCCCCCGAATCTGTGATTGTTTTCAGCTGAATATGTGAGAAGACGCAGTTGCACGGCACCTAAGAGAAATTAGTATTACAAGGAGCGCTACTGTGTCCTGCCCTCTGTCTGTAGCTGCAAAATCTACTGTCCTGAACATTACAATGCCATTGTATCTTACAATTACAATTTTATCACCTTGTGTGTTGTGCACCTGTGATGTTTTCGGGCTTCTAATTGTACAAAGCTCATTCTGGTGAAAGGATCATGAGCATTTTCAAGCAGTTTATAATGAGGATGTCATTGCTTTTCATAGTGTTAACAAGATTACCATCATGCGTTCATGAATACTTAAACACATTCAATAAAAAGGATGGGATGTGAAGAGGATGAGCTATTGCAGCTCTGAGATTGTTAATCAAGGTTGTAAATTATCCATACCCTTTAAATTCATGGTGGGACAGCAACATCAAAGCACTGTTTCTCCAACTGGCTGCAGTCAGAAAACAAACTTTTTTTTTTGAGGGGGTGACATCAGCATATTCTATAAGCTTTCAAGATGAAAAAATATCTGAGTCCAAAAGTACATGTGGTCATGAGCTGTTTCTGCATTTGCTTGCTTCTGTCCACTGATTATTCAGTGATTGGAGCTAGAAGGAATGTATTTGATCTGGGGAAGGGTTTCATACAGGTCTGATGTTTTACAATGTAGGCCACCAAACGCACAGCTTTGTTTCCACGCAGCTCCATTTATTTACTTACTGATTTTTTGTATTGAACCTCCTTCTGCCAGCTAGTTCATTCTTGTTAGTTCTCTGGAGTCTGCTCATTCACACTCCCTCACTCACCTGGAAAGTTCCATCACCGCACTGCTCCAGGGACACAGGACCCTGCTCTTACAGTCACTGATGGTACTTCTTGAGTACATCAACAGACACAAAAGAGGGTCAGGGACTGGCTTCTGAACCAGAAGTCAAGTGTCACTGACCAGTTCTGGCAATGTTACTTAGGACTAACCCCCTTCCTAGAAAATTCCTCTTGAAGTTAGTTGTTTTAGTGCAGTGCCAAGGAGTGACTAACAGCTAAGTAGTATGGACAATAAGGTGGACACTCAGAATCAGTCCTCTTTTTCTCAGTAGAGTGGACAAAACCTCTGAGTAAGAGGCTTTGGGTCCCTACCACGGAAGCAGGTTGTCTGTGAAAGTCTTTTTAGGAGTCCAATGGCTTCTAGTGAACTATTCAACTCTGAGGACTACCACACTACCAAAATCCTTGCTTGTTCCTTATCTTTTCTGTTCATAAAAATTACTTACAAAGATCTTCTGTCACCAGTAAAACCAAAATGCATTGCTGTGTAATGAATGGTTATTGCTGTGATATTATGTGCTAATTACCAGAGGCCCAATTATTAACTGGGGTGCTGGGATCTTACTAGTATTCAAATGACTGCGTGTTTTGAATATGGAGGGGGAGTCTTGAATCCTGGGCTCTGCCGAAAAATCCAGCATTTTATCTACTAGAGTACATTAGAGGAAGCAGAGACAGGGAATGCCTATTTAGTGCGTGCCTCTAGCCTCTATATAAGAATTTCACTCTCCTTTTATGTTTTACTCCATGTAGATCTCTGGAATCCTTCTTACATTTGTGGTGGGTCATCACAGGCAAAGGGAAAGGCATGTTGTCCCACCCCTTCTCATCCTACTGTGTCACTTGGTGTTTAGGACACTTGTAGAAGGTACTAGAAAGAGGTGACTCAGAATCTCCTCTGGCTAAGCAGCAAATTAAAACTAGGTTTCTGTGGATTGCTAAAATGACCAGATTATTAAATAAAAGGTTCCCACAGAACTGGTGATGTATTTCCAATGTTGTCAGAGAGTGTTAGGCATGTTCTGTCTAAATATGCTTAATTTGCTATTGAGCAGGGTGTTGGAAGGCACATTGACCTTGTTGTGCCCTGATGTGCTCTCTTGAATTTAAACCTATGCAAGACTCGATTAATATAAGCCTATTTGTAACCATCTGAGAGACAAGTTTTTTATATGCCCCTCTGCTTGATGCAGGGGATTATCATCTCTAAACCACTTACCTGCTCTCACAGTCAGGTTGGGGTCAATGTCAAGTGGCCACATGACAAAGATGTGTCTCCTGAGTTTCTGAATTTGGTCCCTAAACTGATACCTCCAATGTCTTCACTGACACAGTAATAAAAAGCCCGAGCAAGCTCCCATTTTGGCTAGTTACCTCTAAGTTTTGATGGCCAGGTGTTGGTCTGAAGAAAACAACTTGTCACACCTGGTGGTACTACAGGAGCTGGATTCTCCTTGTTTGCCTTTCAAGAGTAGAGTGAAACAATAGAGGCGGCAATCTTTGCAATTAATGTGATTGAGTTATACAATGTAAACCTTTGACAAATTAAAACAGACTCTGTTACAAACAGGCTTTGTACATAATTTCTCCTAAAGTTGACATGAAAATACACTCTTAATCAGAAAGCTAGAGAACAAAATTCTTTCATGTTATTATTGCACTATGTCTTTTTTATTTTTTTTATCCTCCTTTTTTTTTTCATTGTGCTGAGCCTCTAGTATCATAATTGAGCTGAACAGATATTTTTCATTAAACACCATGCGTCTTTTCTGTGTCCCTCCTCAGATCCTCAGATCCCTTTGAAATTCCAAGAAGTAGCAATCTGATTGCTTCATATTCAAAGCTTCCTTCTTGAGAGGACAGCAAAAACATGTATGATTGCTTTAAACCTTAGTTGAGGTAAATGCAATGTTCAATAACTTCATCAAATAAAGCTCAAATTTTATGGTGCAAATGCCAGTCTTCATGGTTCAGTGAACTTTTTCAAATAGTACATAGCCTGCCTATATCAAATTTGTAGAAAGGGATTGATTTTGTTGTTGTTGTTGGAATAAGGCCATTTCAGCCTCATTGCATGCTTTCCTGAAATAATAATGCTATATTAAAAGATAAATAATAAACAGATTACTGTTTTTAAGGATTATTCAGAATGTTAACAATAAATATGACAGACTTTCTGCTGTAAACTTAAATGGCAAGTCTCAACCCGATTATTAAAGTTCTGTTTTCCACTGTCATGTAGGATTATAGGGCAAGTATTTTTGTCTGCTAGACAGAAACATTATGCTTTCAACTATAACCGTAGACTGTTGTGATTATTTTTTCCCCATCTATTTCCTTAGTTTTGTGGTGGTATTGATAAGATAGCTATGAGAGACTGCAAAATGCTTCCTGTGCATAGCTAATGTTACCAACTGTGATAGTGGGAGAATATGCGATGAAAGCAGACACATTTAGAACATTATCCATTTCCAGACTGATAGTCAGTGACAGGACAAGTGGTAGCTGTTTAATGAATTATTTTGAAACCTGGCTGGTGCAATGAATTCCCCTTGGATTTTTCTATCCATGTTTTCTAAGGCCATTTGTATGTAGTTGTTTTTTTCCTGTATTTGTTTGCTTTTATCTGTAGTCGGATGATTAAAGGACTGCCTTTAGCATACACAGGCAGCAGCACATTTAAAAGCATCTAAAATGCAAATATACCTAAGATTTGGGTTAGGAAATATGTGGTAGCAGCTCCTTAACTGGTGTCAATGAACATAACTCCACAAAAGCTACTGGCATAGTGCTAATGTGTCCAAGCTGAGCCCATATCTGTCCTGAGGTCCCTATCAAAGCAATAGATGATCAAAGCTTTCTTTGTTCCTTCTCCCAAATAATTTGCAATCTAACATTCAGTTCTAATTGGTTTATCCTAATTTCCTTTTTGTCAGTGCCTTTTTGTGGCACTGGCAATTTTAATTGACATCCATCTTGGGATTTCACAGGCAAAATTTATGCCAATCATAATTAGAACTAACTGAGGCCTAGGATCTAAAGAGGAATAGGTTCACCTCTTGAAGACAACAGCAGTATTAGCTGAACTTCTCAGTATTGTCTGATTCCCAGTGACATGGTATCGAGGAGTCTTTTTTGTGTATTTATCCAAGCACTACGGAGCAAATGAAAGCTTATTTGCATTAGCACAGAAAGGGCCAAAACCAAAGAACCCAAATTTAGCTCTGTAAGACAACAGAAGAAAAAGTTACATGACAGCAGTAATTCATTCATTTATGTTTGGATAGAATAGAAAAAAAAATATCTATAATTTGGGAAAGTTTATACACAGGAGCTTTTACTATCTTTTACTTGGATGAAGTAACTTTGGGCTACAAACTAACAGGTGCAGTGGGGAATGGCTATAATCTTTGCAGATAAATATATGGTGAGCATTTTTTCTCCTTATTCTTGATTTGCCTTGAAGCCCCCAGAACACGTGGGGCACATTGTTAGGTAGATCATCTGAAATAATTTGTTACAATAATGATCAACTCTTGTGTGTTTTCCTTGTCCTCTTGCAGTGCTTTGAATGCAGCTCCTACCCACAATGTAGTCATTGTGACAGCAATTCCTTTTTCTGTTTTCCCCCAAGAGCTACAACATTGAGGCGTAGTCCTCATGAATTTTCACTTTGATGGTACAAAGAATTGGTGAAGCAGAGTCAGATGAGAAAGAGGAGTTGCACAACAAGCACTAGAGAAATCCAGGCTGCTGAACTCATGCTTCAAGATTGGGATAGGTTGTTAAACAGCTTAATCCACTGATATGGGAACCTAAAGCCCTTAGACTACTTTGAAAAGCCTGGTTGTAGGGTATGCTTAGTGTAGCAAGGATGTGATTTGTTCAGTTAAGCTGTCCATTAAGTCCTTGTAACCCTGTTATCCTAGTCCTGACAGGTAATTGGTGCTGACCTGTTCCGAAAGTAACCTGAATGTGAAATCAAGTCAGCAGTAGATACGAGATGTCAAGAAATAGGTAGATAAATATTAGGGAGTTAGAGAAAGCACTTCATTAAAAACACAGTATTCAGGCAAGGTTAGAAGTAAATTACAGATTCAACCTACCTCTAGGTTTGTTGGGAGCAAGGGCCTATGTGCTGAAATCTCTTGGGTATGGTTGTCACCAGCTACAAAATAAAATGTACAACCAAGGGCTTATGAGGGTAGTTGTTTTTGGCTGAACATGAAGGGTAGGGAAAAAAAAAGAAAGATGTGAAACCTTAAAAAAAAAAGGGGAATAGAATAGGGCAAGAAAAACTGGTAAATACTGGTTAAAACAGTAGGAAACTGAACTTTGACCCATGGTGGAAGGTTGATGAGGTTAAGCTGGCACTGCACATTAGAGTGTTTAACATATTGTTCTGTGCATCAACATTTTGATTTCATATTCATTTGATAAATAATGCAGTGAGAACAGGAAAAGGTACATATGAACCTTCTCTGACATTGCTTGTAACAGTGGAAAGGAATAAACTTGCAGTGCCTGGAATGTCAGTTGCCACACATACTAACAATTATACAGAAAAACCCCTCAGACAGCAAAATGCAAAATTATCCTCTTACAAGTTACCCTGCTGCTGTACTGGAAAGACTTAAATAAGCTTGCATTCCATTTGCACATGCTGCAAAGTGAGAACTGTATCTCTGGTCTATTTATTTTATGTGGCAATGGAATTGGGCATTTTCAAACCTAAAGCAAATGAAGGATGACCCTCAAACTGAGACAGAATTTGGGTTCCTTATGTGTATACACACACGAATATATATATATATATATATTTATACACATACATATACTGCAAATAGCAACTGAATATCTGTAGCTCATCCAAGTCCCTGGGGGGGATCTCACTGGAGACATGTAGTTTCATCTACCAGAACAAATTGAGAGCACCTTCCCTGACCCCAAGTGACACTCTTCTTTCCCAGATCCTCCTCTTTCCTTTTGGGTGTGCTTTGCAGCTTGTTTTCTGAGTGAAAGCAGACAGTATTGTGAGAGACCACAGGATTACACGCACAATCAATACAGTGATGAAGCCACCTTTAAAATACGAAAAAACCCCCCACCCTTAGGAATAAGAAAGGAGTAAGGTTAAAGTAAGGTCCAGTTTGATCAAAAGCACATTTACCATGTTGTTTTCATAATATATGTTGATAACGGGACTTAGAAATAGTTATATGGCTTTTCCTTTTTGTGAAGTAATGAGGCCGATTGTTACTTTTGGCTTTTATTATAACTGGCAATCTGATTCAATGAGCAATCACATATAGTATATGTACTTTTATTATTTATTGCTTTGTTCACTATTCACTTTACAATTTGGATTTAGATAGCTATCATTTCAAATTATTCAGTTCAGTGCTGCAATTAGACATTCGATAGTCAGTCCTAAGTAATCCTTTCTTCTGGCACATGGTAATACTTGCAGAATAATTTCACTCTCCCCACCGAGACAAAGCTGCCGAGAATTGTGCACTCAATTTTCTCCTACTCCAGATTGGCTATTTGAGTTACTGCAGCTCCTGAACTTATGCAGTTTCGGCTGCTTACATACCTGCAATAAAACTGTTAGAACTAAGGGGGCTCTGAAAGCTCCTCTGATTAACAGGCTCGATGCCTTGTAGAGTGCATTATTGCTCTGGTGAGAACTATATGGGAATAAGTTACCCTGGTAGCCTTGGTGCCCCACTAATATGAATGAGATAATAAAAAAAGAAGTTAGTTAATTGGGTTCATTTGTGCTTGAATGGGACCTGGGACAGCAAGTTGCATTTTTTCCTGTGCTGTGGCTCTATGAGGTAGCCCTGCCATGGAACCAAAAGTAAGTTGTGCCGGGTAACTAAAGATTCAGGTTGTTCAAAGGCTTTTACATAAGACAGAATGACTATATAACAAGAAACCACAATATTCAGATGATGTTAGCTGGCTGCCTGTTTCCATTTTTGCTACAGTCTTTGTCCCAAATCTGAAAAAAAAAAAAAAAAAAAAAACACATAAGGAGGAGATCATCCCAAACCTTCCTGCAAGAATGGTACAGTGATAAACTCCATTGTGGTAACTAAGTTCCAGCTAACCTCATATCTGGACGTAGGGATTGCACATGTGCTTGGGACCAGACAATTTTTGCGACAGTCTTTGTCCCAAAACTAAAAAAAAAAAAAAAAAAAAAAGTTGTCAGATTCTGTTTTTGTTACCATTTTTTTCCTCAATAATGAAATATCAACATTTTCATGGTTTGTACACTACATGAAATATAATATTTTGCTGGAATCCTTTGACCTTTTCAAAAACCTGTATTTTGAGTGTCTGGCAATTCTGCTATTTCCCTGCAGGTTAGAGAGGAAAACTGTTTTGTGGAAGAGTTGAATTTACAATGGCATTGCGCTGGGCTCTGTGGCAGGTACTCAGAAGCAGACTGGATAGTCTATTGGATATAGGGATGGTGGTGATTTGTAATGATTAGTCCTGCAAAACGCAGTGACCTGGACAGTTTTTTTTTCCTGGGTGTCATTGTAATAGAATCTGCTCTGATGAAAAGAAAAAAAAAGACTCTTCAGAAAATGTCCAATTACCCAAGATGAAATTCAAGCCAGGCCTCCAGGAATGATACCCAATTCTGTCTTGCACCTGAAGCCATCTTCTTTTTTCCTAACAAAACTGATAAACACCACTTTTCTCTCCAGCACAGGGGCTCCAGGCTGACAAAAATTCCCTGCATACTGTTTTGTGAAAAATGTCAGGGTTATGAAAGCTGTTTTCTTTTTGTATCTGAGTGAAAACCCAACTTTTCAAAATACTCTATGAGAAAGAAAGAGACCAATCCCTTATCCTCTATAGTGGTAGGAAATAAATAGGTAAGTGACATATATGCAAGGCAGATAGAAGCAGAAGTAAACACTGAGCCACGTTTTTTTCTTGGACCAAGTGAAGGTGCTGAACAGGACTTTAACGCTTCTGGTAGGGTCTCACCTGGATTCCCCTTGGAGGTTAGGACATGGTTTTGACAGGCTGATGGAATAACCAGAAAGGAAAAGGTGTCTCACTTAAAAAATTTCTGCCAATTCTACCTGCAGCTGGAGTGGTCGTTAGAGTGCCAGCTCTGGCAGGTCAAAGCACTGCTATTTATTTCTGGTCCTGAAGCCCTGTAGCTCCTGCTCTGGTCTAGAGTGAAGTCGCTCATCATGATGGACAGTTCAATATTTTCATCTTCCTTTGCAGCTTCTTGCTTCCACCTTCTTCAGTCCAGCCTAATGACACAACATAATTAGTTTTTCCTATCAGGTTTTACAGGCCCCTTATGCACCTGGCTGAGGTCTTTTCATCAGTTTCCCTTGTACCTTTTCCTTCTTCATCCTTCACTTCAATTTCTTTTATGTTTTTTTCTAATCTGAAGCATTCTCTCTTCACATGACCAGTGTCCTCTTTTAAATTTCTCTGCAAAAGTAGCTTGTTTTCCTTTCCAGGTTTGTGCATATCGCATACTGTGTGTCATGCTGCATAAAATCCTGCCTCAAGTCCATGGATAATCTTCCTTTGTGTGTGGGCCTTTGACTGAAATCCCGTGGAGCTTTATTCGCCTTCAGGTAGGGTGTGATGCAAACAACAACAAAAATGATATAATCACAGTGTTCTGGAAGTACAAACAATAGGGCTGTTTTTCAAATGTCTGTTAAGTTACAGGAGACTGGAAAAATACTCATATCACCTTTATACATCTCAGCTCCAGATGTAACACAGCTTTCAGACCTTTAATGTTAGTGGTGGCAACTTGGACACAACCTACTGAAGATTAATATCTTCTTAACTACAGTATGTGATTTAATCTGCCATCACACAATTTTTGAATAATAATTTTCCTGCCTAGTTATTTTCACATTTGACATTCACTTAAACCTTTCTTATATTGCAAAGAATATAGCTTTGATTTAAGCAGTTATAGTGTAATTTAACATTTGCGTCTTCATTACTTGGGCATTTCAGTTGTATAATGGGTCTTGCTTATCCACCTGATCCCTTCTTTCCATCCATCAGATCACAGCAAAGCTATTGGTATGAGTGAAAGTTTCACTTATTATTCTAGTTATGGAAAGACAGAAGATTTTCAGGATAACATGCTGTCTTACAAAAATCTCTTTTGATGACAGTATTAGATTAAAGAAAGTGACTGATCTTAGAGACTTTGTAACAAAAACTTCCTTGGCTACATCAGATCTTTTGTTAGATTTGATAATATCATATCGTAGGGAGAAGAGACAGTCTTTTGCATGGATAGTTTTTTTCTAGAAATGAGTGTATGTGTGTGAATTTCAGCTCTAGACTCACCTGACTTTAAGGTAAAATCCAGTACTTTGGATTAGATCTGCCAGGGGATATTTATCTAAATTATAATTTATTAAAAAAATATATTCAGGATTTGAATTTACACACTGCAAAAACACAGCTTGAACCTTGTACAGAGGCAGACCGGCACTGACCCAGTCTTTCACAGAACAAGGATACAGTAGATACCTGCTAAGATTTTATCATACGTTGTTTTTACATGAACTGTTATGAACCTCTTCTTGTATAAAAATGCATTATTAAATGTTGATCATGTAATGAACATTCTGGGATTAATTGTCAGATCAGATTACATGGGGGTCCGAAATGAGGGAAGTTGTTTCCCTTTCTGCCCCTGGGGAAAAACAAAGAATGCAGATTTCTCGTTAAGTTGTGCTGCATCAGAACCCAGTACTCATATGAAAAATATTCCTCTAAGCTCTGCTGTTACTGCCTGTCCTCTTTCTAACATTTGTGGAAGTGCGGTAAAAGGAAGAAAAGCAATAGGTGTAGTCAATAAAAGAGAAATAAAGTCTGCCATGAGAAATTGCATAGCAAGCGCATGCTTCCAGAGCTTGGGCTGAGATGCTGCTGCTCCATTGCTCTAGTAGCCTTCTAAAGCTCATCTATAAAAACCTGTATACTGGTTTTACGGGGAACAGAAGAAAACCTTCCTTTTGTAACTTCACTGGAGTCTTTTGCAATTACCAGGTAGGTAATTGATCCAACGTCTACAAGACTTAAAGAAAAGATAATATTCTGCACGCAATTCTATGAATTTTAAACACTAATTTTTAATTGGAATGGATATATATGCAAGTTTTAGCCTTGATTCTGTTATGGCATTTCTGCAGACATAAAGATTTTTTTATAAGATCTGATTTCTTGAACCCATACCTTGGCACAAATGAATCTTTGGTTTACTGAATATTTCACAGATTTATATCCTTCATTTTCCCAGGAACTCATTTCAGGTCTTTATACTCTTAAAACTCCCGTTACACTTAATAGGTATTTTCCTAGTGCCACAACTGACTGCAACTTTAAAATTATATCTACAACGTACTTAATTGTTAGAGTCAAATTGTTGCAAGACTTGAAATGGAGATGTAGTTACATGTCTCCCTCCCCCTTTTATTTTTTATTTTAAAACCTTGTTTTCTGCACTTAGGCAGTTCAGGTCTGATCACGTGTGAGGGACAGCTGAGGCTGGAGGGATGAGATAATAGAGAACAGCCACAACAGAAAATTCCCCTCCAGAACCTACTCTGCCAGTTCAATTTCTATTCTGTCCAGAGGAGCTATAAAACTGGAGAAAGGTGAGTAATAGATTTTAGAGTCATCAGAAATATAAATTATAGCTAGACATTTCCTATCAGCATCCCATGCAGTTAATGATAAACAGCCAATGAGATGTATGCACTTCTAGTATTTTTATAATGAATCTATTGCTTCTATGACAGCTTACTGTCAAACATTATGCTTTGGAATTTATAACTTTTGATACCATTTTAATAGATGGTCTAGATATGCTAAAATCTATTCTTTTTCTTCTCAGGATCATGGCACTTTCACCTAATGAACCTAATGAACGTACCTAATGAAGTCCGAATGGCTCTGCAAACACGTGCACATACGCACAAAGGATTTTCTTTCTTCCTTCTTTCTCAGTCTGTCTCTCCCTTTCTTTCTCTCTCTCATTCCTTCCTTCTTTCCTTCCTTTTAAATTACTGTCAATCAAAAAAGAACAATTTTCTTAGAGACTAACACTTCAGTGGCTCAGAGGAAATGAAAAAGAAATAATTAATACAAACAGGATTATTTAAAATCTGTAATTATATAAAAAAGGATTTCTGTACTCGCCACCTAATTTACTATTGATCTTCCTGCTATTTCTTTGTGTGTTTACAATATGATATGCCAGATGTCCTCCAAAGCATTGAAGAGATGACTGCTCTACAAGCTTGGTTCTTCTTTGCGTCATTCCAGCATTATTTGCCCAGGAAAGAGTGATCAGACCAGATTCAAGAGGCATAAAAATACAGTCTTGGATCCTTGTTACCAGGAAATCAAGTTTCACCTTTGAAATCGTGCTCAAACATCAACATTGCCACTCATCAGCATTTGATTCTGATTGACTGTTTGTAGAGGAAATATTTGCATTAGAAGTCATCTGCCCTTTGCACCCAGCCTAGCCCTAAGGAGGCCATGAGTTTGGATGACAAGAAATGCATCACCTTTCAGCAGGTTGAACACAATTTTATTTCTGCTACAAAGGTCTAGTTCTCCCCATGCTACTTTTATGCCAGTTTAACTCTACTGATTTTATTAGCTGCCAAGGTAGATGAGCTGTTCATGAAACACTTTCCGTTCCCCACCTGTCAGGCAGTCGCAGGCTCTGCCCTCAGACTTCTCTGCAGTCATGGCTTTCAAAGGTGGGTCAGGCTCCTTTTCCTGGCTTTATTCCTGGCCCGTTTCTTTCTCACAAGATCTCCTTTTTTTTGTTACCATGGGAGGGATGAGACCTCCCTTGTAGCAAATAAGTTTTGGAAAGACTAGACAACATATTCAAGTCATGTCTGGAGGTGAGCTGCTTATTGCAAGATAAATAGCACCAAAGATCAAAATGTATGAAAATGGCAGGCTAGGCCTTTTGTTTACTTTCATACCTTATAATCTGAATATTAATCCCTTCATTTAGAACACTATCACATGCTCGCTCATTTTTATAAATACAGGGAGGGTATTTTTACATACTGTCTTATAATAAAAGTCTATGCAGTTGATAATAGGCCTGCTGTTTTTTAACTAAATGCGTGCCGAGGTTGAATAAACCCAGCTTCCTTTTTGTCTTCTAACAGAAGAGCTGACAATTTGGTAACATCTTGTAATGTATGCAGGCTTTATGTATGTTCGTTACCTACACAGGAATTGCTGCCTAATCGCATAATCAGACAAGCAGTTACAGAGGAAGTGGTAGCTAATACAGCTAATATCTAGCCCCTCAGCTATGTATGAAGGTTGCATATAAATGTGGCAGTGGTATGTGTGGCTATCCTGCTTACTGAAGGCAGGATGAGAACAAATGAAAACGTGAAGGAAGAGCTCCACAGAAATAGGTGTAGAGCAGTATAATGGACAGGCTAAACGGCAGAGGTGGTGATGTCGCAGCTTAAAGGCAGGAGAGAGGGATGAGAAGGAGAATCTATAATGAGTGCTATGGACTCTATAATCAGATTTTCAAATGTTATAGGGCATTTGAAGCAGGGACGTGAACAACTAATAAGGGCTGTGAGCAAAGTAGGATGGAGAGTCCACTGGTATAAGGGGGTTGTGAGACAGCCCAATTTTCCAGGAGATAAAGCTGTTGCTAGCTATCTTAGAGACTAGTACAGGCAAGATAGTTGTGAATGGATATATTGAAGAGGAAGCTGATAGTGAAACCTCAAGTATGGATAAGAGACAGAACACAAAAAAGAGAGATGATACAATGGAAAAGACTATGGTAGCTGTTCTGGACAGGGATGGGGAAGTGAATGGAGGACAAGAAGTGCTACATAACCCCATGTTACAGGAGGAGAACAGACCTCAACACAGTCCCGTGTAAAGGTGTTTTTTTTTTCTCTAATTCACTCACAGGGACAACTACATACTGAATTATGTAATTTTGTCTTTTGCTATATTCTCTTGAAGCAAATTATTTTAAAGTCTTCTTTCTGGTGAGTATCTGAACAGTTCATAACAAATCATCCCTTCCAGGAGATCATTCATTATTAGACATATTGATGGCATGTTTGAATCTCTAAAGTGGTAATTCATGCTATTAGCTGAGTTGTCTTGATGACCTTCACTACACTAGTATTTTACTCATTCTTTCATATTCTTGTACTTCATACATACCAGAGAATAATTCATATCCTTGGTAACCTTTGCAAATGATTTCCCCAGAGGTTTTTCTTCATCAATACCAGAGAAAACTAACCCATTGTCATCATCCTCTAAAAAGTAATTAGCCATGAGTAATTGCTCCTTCCTGACATATTTCTAACTTTTCACTGAATTGATTTTTTTTTAAGTAGATCTATTAATTGTGGAAGCATTAGACTGCCTTCACACTTTTATTCTCCCATTCCTTATTCTGTGCTTTTGTTACAAGTGCTCTGGATTACATTTTGCTTGTCTTGTTTAATGTTGCTTGCAGAGTTCCCTAGCTTTACGATACTTTGAATTCCAGACTGGTAGAATAGATTTTTCTATGCAGTGTTATTAGATTCGATTTTGGAATACTTTTACTCAGTGAGTTATTTTTTGTGGAAGTCTTATGCCACTTCCATGGGACATTTTTTTCTCTTATTTGCCCAGCAGGATTCCCAGTTTCTCTCTGCCAAGCAAAATCCAAGGAAGAAATATTTATCAGTGCTGTGGTCCCCTATCATTTTGTAACATTTTGAGCCTTGCTTGATCTATCTGGCACAGTTTGTGCTTCATGGATTCTTCTGGCATTAGCTAAGGTACTGCCCAGGGCTCGCAGACATGGCCTACCTGTGATATGCTTGTGTCTCAGCCAAAAAACCTTAAAAAAAGATGTCTCAAAAATAAAAGAGAGGAAGAGAAATATGCATTCATAGGCGTTCTCAAGGTATTCCCCTGAAGGCAGAACGTCTTTTCATCAGTTATAACTAAGTTTCTCCGCTTTCCATGGAGGTCTTTTTCTAAAGATAGGTTATGCTGGAAATGTTTCTTCAATGGCCTATAAGGGAGAAATGTGTTTTCCTTCAACATAAGGGAACCCTTCAACCATACAGCTACACAGGGAGAAAAACTCTTGTTGTTTTAAACTGCTGCAGCTCCATTGACTTTAATAGAGCCATGCTTTTTTTAATAACAAGCGATGACGCAGGCAGCATAGTGTTTTGTGTTCCACATGTCTACTCCCATGCTTCTGTATATGAGTAGAAAATCACCCTATTTTTCCCTACTGGCCTGTCTGAAACCTTCCTGGTATTGCCTGAGACCTGCTGCACCCCCACCTCTCTTTCATATAATGCAGTGGTGCTCAAAGTATGCTTTGCATCCATTTTAATAGTTGAAATAGCTTTTTCTTTAAATTTCTAAAGAAAGATTTTCTTGGACATGTCTACACATTTATTGTTTGATCTTCTGTATTTGTCGGCCTCTTTCTCTGCAGTATATCTTCCCCCTCACTCAATGTATTTGTAAAGGTCTTTTTTTTGTATATATTTTTTCCTGATCAATTCTGCTATTTTACCTCCTATAGTTGTTTGGTCCATCTGACAGTTTATTCTCCATATGCCTTCTTTTTTTTCATGTAAATCTAGAGGATCTTAATCAGAGTGGAGTTGGAAAATGTGGTGGATTTTAATTCTTTAATTTTTTCCTGCTAGCTTCTTGTTTTTGTAAGCCTCCTATGTATTTTTGTAGGCCTCCTATGTACCATGTCCTCCTTGATTTCGATTAAAGTTCTGCCTTTAGGACTGAACTCTTGTTTACTTAAATCCTCCAAGTGCACCTTTCCAGAACTGAAAACCTTTACGCTGCTTTATCATGTGAACTCATTCTTTACTCTGTTAGATACAAGCATCCAGTAGTCACTGATTTCAGGTTTCTCCTCTCCTCTCCTCTCCTCTCCTCTCCTCTCCTCTCCGTAAACATTACCGTGGACTGAGGACATCTTAGCTGCTGACTTAGGTAGTTGCTTCATGAATCCTAAAGTTAACTTCAAAAGGATTTACATATTTGTTTCTGTACATATATCAGTAGAGATTCCCCCAGAAATTTAGCAATCTAGCATGTTAGACCAGGACTACTTTATATTTTTCTTTTTGCATGTTTTGAGCATACTTTCCTTTTCTGTCTTTGAATCCCAACTCATATCTTCACTATAGAACTATAGCTTTTTGGGATAGCGAATATTTTCCTGGACTATAACACCACATGGCTTATCCTTGTTTTTCTGTCTCAGCCTTGGAATGCAGTACTTAGCTGGAAATGATGACTGCTTAGAAGAGAGATTAAAGGACTGCCAGGGAGATACCCAGAGACGAGGAATCTGTGTTCTTACACAGCGAAATCCTAGCTATAGTTATAGATTCTGGTTATATAGTTGCCATCCTAACAGGATTTCTTCATATTCACTGGTGAAAATTTATCATGTTTATTTACATATCTATGCCTAAATCAGGGCCAGCTGAAAACGGAGAACATTCTGATTATATAAACTATATCTATGTGTACAGTAAGGAATGGAACTTGTCTCAAAGAATTTTAAAAAATTAAATATGTTTTTTCACTTTTGTTTTACTTATTCTTATAAAAATGTACTGGGCTATTAATTATGGATTCAAATACTACAGCATCATCTTCATTGATTTATAACCCTTGGCACAGCTCAATCTACAAGGCGTCAACAAACAAAATGTAAATTTTCTCCCGAATGCATGATCCTTTCATGCCATGACAGGCTCTGAGAGACTCCTTATTATTACTTTTGATCTCTGTAGGTCTCAATATTATGAAATCCTTCTGTAAACTCAGCTGCATGCACATTTCATCTGTACAAAAAACACTTAGATTGACTTTACAATTTTTCCACCTTTAAATTCTTTGTTCCCGTCCATGAGAAGTTAAATTTCTCAGGGGAAGAGGGATTGAAGCCTCGGTAGAATAGGAAATTGTGAGGAAAATCCCCTATTGACTAGTGGTATCAAAAAGATTCATAGGCATCTCACTGGGAGTGTTATTTAACCTCAGATGCTTCTGTGCTGCCTTAAATATAATCTGATATTTTTCATTTGGAATCCAAGTACATCTAATTATTTTTACAGAAATGTAAAATAAATGTGCATATAAATTATAGATTAGGAATAAGGATACCCTGGTAAGTAATTCCATATAGTTCAGCTACTTTTTCTTTCTATTACATTATTGGTTTAAGTTTGAAGTGATATAATCCTCTTTTAAACTTCTTCTAGAATTGCTTGCATTATTCCTTATTTGCTCCTTCTGAAGCCTCCATATATGAAAGGTTATTTATTGTGGCACTAGCACTTGCTAAAGCTTAATAGGAAAAATTCTTGTAAGCGTCACCATGGTATCTGTCACAGTTGCAAGCAATAATTTTGTTTCCAAAATCTGTCTGCTCCTTCCTTTTTTTTCAGAAAAGATGCCCTGCTGATATGAAAATTGCCTGTGCTCCACTCAAAAAGACAGAGAAAAAGCACCCAAGACCAAAGTTTTTCATAGCTGAGCCTGGTGAAATTCCTTATCCAGGTGAATTTTCACCTTATTCAGGTGAAATTACTTATGTCAGCAATTAATATAGTCCCACATTGTTCTAGAAGACATTTCAAAAGTTAACAATGTGAGTCTCACCGTACCTAGAAATATTGCTGACTCTTCCATGTCACTTCTGGGTCACAGTGTTGTCAGCTCCTGCTTTTAATGGAGTCTCATGATATTTGTTGTTGTTTTTTCTCAAAGTCCCAGATTCTGGGGGCATATCTCATATCTCATTTTTAAAAGCACAAGTTTATAGTTCTCATGGTACCTCAGAAATCCTTGATAACTTGACCTGAGTGCACCCTACGGTCTCTGAAATGCCGAGTTAAATAAGAAGAAACAAGCATTCATAAGACTTAAAATTTCAGGGGGTTTGTGGCAAGTATTATTCCTTGGAAACTGTAGTCGAGAGAATTTGTGACTTTTGAATGCATGCAGTTAGCAGTGCAGAATCATTACTAGGAAAGAATAGTTTCCTTTTGTTTGCAGTAAAGCATGCCTCTGACTAGTTTGTGCCAAAACTGAGCAAAGCCCCAGTTGCATATTCTCCCTAGTAGGTTTTCTACAGAGAGGGTGCCATGGCCATCTGGGCGTGAGCAAAAGATAGACTGAGGTTCAAACCACAGATATCCTCCAGGTTGTTGCTGTAACTACGGGCAACCCATGTGAGACTTCATCTCTGCCACAACAAAACGGGGATGATATTATTTTGCCCTTTGCAAGGCTGTTTTGATCATTGACTCATTAATGCTCGAAGTGTGTTCAGTCACTGTGAATGGAGCCGGGGGGGAAAAGGCAGAGGCAGGTTGAAATTCATGGGGAAAGTATGTGCTGAGGCAGAATGAAATATTGTTATTTACCTTTGGTAAAATTGTGGATAAAATTATCCTTTTTTTAGTACCTCCAGCTACACAGGAATATATTTATATGTGTATTTTATGAATTTATATATACCCATATATATTTATAAAGAATTGATTTTTAGTTAGCTGAATCTCTCATCCCTGTTCCTCCAATGCATGCCCTGCACAGACTATTCAGGGTTGACACAAACTCTGCTCATGTCCCGAGATGATAACCAAAATCTGGATGACTGGTAGAACGTGCTGCAGCATGCCAGTGACGAGGACCCACTGGAGGCTCCTCTGGCGGTGTGCATCCTGCCTGCAGCTCTGGCACAGCTCCCACGATCATGTGAAGGTGCCTGATGGGCAGCAGCACAGTAGCTGGAGTAAGGACTGACGGCTAACCCAGTCCACAGCTGTAGGAGTAGTTAACTGAGAGAAGATAGAAAGCAACATAAAGGAAAGAGGGTTTTAAAACAACCAAAGGCAATTTGCATGTCTATTTTACCTGGATTACTGCCAAATGCTGACAGAGCTACTAAATAGGCTTCCTGTTCACTGTCAGCCTTAATGGCTATGGTTAGGACTATAACCTCTGTCTGTCTGTCTCGCTTACTTGCCCGTGAAATGCCTGCCCCTCTTCTGCAGAAAGAGTCGTATTTTATTGCAGAAATCTTTTGTCGTCTCCTCTTCCTGCATTTGTAAATTCCCTATGTGTTTGTTGAGAGGTGTCTTGTCTGAGGTTGTTACTTGGCTTTCCTCTTGGTTTCCCAGTTTCCATATTGATTATACACAACAGCTTTTTCCAGTAAGCCATGGAGTAACTGGGTCATACCTTGGTATTTGGGAATTAACCCAGAGCTGCCCCACTTCTGCCACAACCTGTTTCAGTGTTATAAACAGTCTGTGGGTTTTTGGTGAATACTCACTTCAGTTTTTATGGCATCTGGTGAAAAAAGACCTGCTTTAACAATCAAGACATTATGTCATGATAAGGAAAATAACAATCATTTACAAAATAAGGGCAAAGTTGCTAAAAGCTTTGAAACAGAATTTTTGTACCTTTCTAAAATGCATGATTCCTTTTCTTGTACCATGCAATATTTGGACAAGGGTTTTACCATAGCAATTCCCACTTGGTAATTTTGTGAGGCTATGATACTGCAGGAATCAGAAGTAGGTATGACTGGGGAAATCCTAGTCCTGTTAGAGTGTTGCTGTGGACTTAAAGTAAGCCAGGGCTTTGCCTGAAGTTTTTGCACAGCAGAAAACCTGCTATAGGCAGAGAGGAGAGGATTCTGATGTAGTCTCCTTTCAACCAAGGCTGGAAGTCAGCTCATCTAACCTAAGCTGCCTGGAAGTCTGGTATCTAGTCTAAACCAGTTTGCCAGGCTACCCTTATAATTAACGGGAGGAGATAAGCTCCAGAGGGCAATTCATGCTGCTTGTCTGAGACACCTGCTTTAGCACTGGATCAATCAGTCTCTTCAGTGTTTTTCTTTCTTCGCTGACTACAAGTGGATGCCAGACAACTAGCTCAGGCCAGACATTTCCAGTTAGGGAGGTGAATAGGATGCTTGTTATCTGCATGGTGTCGTGCCTGTGGAGTGTGAGTTCAAACTCCTGGAGGATCCCTCCTCTCTTGCTCCTTGTGATTAAAAAGGGAATCAATGTTTGGAAGTGAATTTGCCCCTTGCTGTTTGCAAAAACACTGTCCTGAACCATGCAGCAGTAATGGCAGGCTTGGTGTGGAGCAGGACACAAATTAAAGTAGACTGCAGACGTAAAACACAGATGCAACAGCTTGTAACTGGCAGTGGCTCTTGTGGTGCCTCTTGTGGTGGTTATCACACTCTGCTCAAGCACTGTGACTATTGGAACGTGGGGTTTCAGCCCGCAGACCAGCCTTCTGACCCCCACCAGATGCTAGTCCATAAACACAGAAAGGGTGATCTGTATATGTACAGCCCAGTCGAAATCAGGGGCGTGCAGCTGTATCTGTGGTGCAGACCTGCCCATGGGATGCACACACACACAGTAATGGTGAGTTTGTAAGGGGACTAGCTTTTTGTTTTTTTTCTGTAAGGCGTGCAGTCCTCATGCATTACTGCATTATGTGACAGTGGCATTTGTGGGCATTTGTTGCTCCACACCTTGCTATTTATGGCAGAAGAACTAAAGGAGGAGAGGACTCGCAATAGCTGTCTAAACCCTTGTAAATGGCAAGGGGGCAGAGGCAGAGTCTGCAAATGGCAGAGAGAGAGACAAGTTCTTGAGTTTGACAGGCTAAAACAAAGTTAAAATACAGCCAAACAACCAAGCCTCTAAGTAGTGTTTGTCTAACTATTTTCAAAGACGGCATTTTGAGCTTTATGTTGCTTTAGTCAGTGATGTGTTTTAGCAGAGAAACAACAGGAATCGCGTTGAGCTCATCTCAAACACACATAAAATATTTTAGCATCTTTTCTTTTATCTCCTCTTTCAGATACAGCTCAGGAGAAATATGTTACAAGTGACAGCATCTTTGACAACCTGTACTTTTTGTTCTACCTTTTGTTCTTCTTCCTGTGAAGAGCAATGCGATGAAGATTGCCGAAGAACATTGGTACTGCCCCTACTTATGTAAAAAAAAAAAGAAAAAGAAATAACTATACTTCCCGGAGGGTCAGACAGAGCCTTTAACTGCAACATCAAGTGAAGGGCTCTGTATCTCTGAAGCAGCCTGGGGCAGGACGTATCCTTGCCAGTACGTATCAAAACCAAGCAGTAGAGCACTGAATAGAAGTCCTCCCTCTAGTGTTAACAAAACTCCACACAATAAGCTAATAAGTCTACACAGCACCATGGAAATGCCATAGACTGAGTTTTCTGAGTGTGTTTTCTCCCTTTGTGCCAGCAAATGCTGCTGTGATGCACAGAGAGGCAGATTCTGAAAATGTAGGTAAAGTTTCTTAACCTCAGAATTATTGATTTCTTGAATTGGAACACCACCTTTTCATTTTAAGAATTTAAAACTTTGGATTTTTGCCTTAATTGCACCTGTCTTGACCTAGGTTCAAAGCCAGCAAGCGCTTATGAATGTATTTAACTTGGCTCATGTGACCAATGATAAGCCCAAACACAACTAGTTTTTGAGAGGCTTTTCCACAGCTCTTATCTCTGGTAGTAGAGGCTCTCACAAGAATAATGAATTTTCTTCACAGAGTCCCAGAGAGATAAAGCAATGTTATTATCCCATTGTATGGCTGGGAGAAATGATGACACAGAAATTAAGTGCTTTTCTTAAAGTCCTATATTCAGTTTAAAAAGAGGTTACAACTCCAAAAAATTTCATTGTATTATTTTAAGTTAATTGATCTTCCTCTCCCAAAGACTTTTTCTGAGTATCCACACACAAAGTAAGTGGTGCTCTTAAGCGCTAGCCATTGTTTATGATGACAAAGCTGGAAAATAAATAAAAACTCTTTTATAATGTGATTCCTTGTGTCTGTACGTGCATGTGTGCCTGTTTGAGTGCACATTTTGGAGTTCAGAGCTACTAAACTGAAGTTTAGATCCTCTAGGCCACTCAGCAGGGCAGAAGTTTCCAAGAACACTGAACACAGTAGAAATCAGCAGAGATCGTAGAGAAGCAGTGAAGAAACACACTGTATATTTTCAAAGCAAGGTCATTGCTCATTAATATTGCTATGGAGAGCTTAGCTACACACTGAGTTCTTCACAAGCTCTACTTATCAAACTGCTTGATACTCCAAATCATTGCCTGCTTGTAGAGCAGCACGACTAGGCATGCACTTACAGAGGTGGGAGAGCTGGTTGAGACTGTGAGGACCTGCCCTCAGCTTGATGTTGTTTTTCTTCTTGGAAGCAACATGACGCTCTTTGAGACTTGTATCCCACTGACTGCAAAAGCTCAGGAACGAGCTGTCTGGAGCGGCTGGAGCAGAATTCAATTGATTTAGATGACTGACAACTGGAAAACAAGATGAGGGGCACACCATTCGCCAGGCATCTGCTGTGTAAAACCACCCACTATTATCAAACTTGAAGTTGTCTCCAGATTATGAAGCAAGTCTGTAGAAATATATCTTCTTACCTAAAAGAAAGGTCAGTCCCAACCAAATTTGAAAACTGCTATACTAATAGGCAGGAAAGGGGTACTGAGACATGTAGACATAGGTGGAAATTAGAGGCACGTGAACACCGTACAAAATGCAGAAGACACAAAGGTCCCTGGCGTACCTGAAGCAGAGTAATGAAGAGATCCATAGAGGCATTGGAATTGGGGAAGATGAAGAAGTGAATCAGGACAGGGGAGAAGAATGGGGAATCTCGGTGCAGAGTGGACATGGAAGCATAAACCAACCATTACTCACTAGAAGGAAAGAATTACAGCTCCTTGGTATGCAAGAAGGGGGACTGCAACAAGTCCCTAAAACAAAGGGTATGGGAAAATAGCACACAGAAGCTTTCTGGAGAGGTGAAGGAATCAAAGCCTGCCAGTACCTACAGTAAATCTAGGCTGCAGAAGCAACAAAGTGTTTACCAGTTTAAGAAGCAGCATATCCTGCATGTACCTGTTTAATTTTTAATCTTGCCAAGTTCCTATGCTGCCTTCAGGAGGATTGGACAAAGACCTTCTCAGTGGAGCCTCCTCTTTTAGATGACTATGAACACCGAACAGGCTTGAATCTTGATGCCTTCACTGGTGGGAGCCTTTAAGGTAGCTCTGCAAGGCAAATTTGATGTTAAGTGTTGGGAGCAGCTCTTACAGACAGGAAACTACAGTATTTCTTTTTTCAGTGCCCAGGAGCGATCACAGTGTAGTACCATAGTTAAGTGGAGAAGTGAGAATGACAGTTAAAACTGAATAGACAGTCAAGATCTGAAGACAATAAAATTTTATCCTGGGAGAAAACTACAGGATCAAAAGCTATGTTATCAATATTGCAAGATATTTGTTTATTCACTAACAAAACCCCACTTGAATGAATTGCATAAGTCCTAGCTCCCTATTCAGCTAAATTTAATACTTGAGGTTTCCCAGCTACAGGGATTTCATTCCATTGCCATCTTCCACATGTAAAATCTCTGCAGAACAGACAAAGGCCCATGATGGGTCACTAGTTTGCAAAAGCTGTTCAAGTATGTTTTTTCCCTTGAGCTGAAACCTCACAAATGGAAACTGTGTGAAGGTGAGAAAGCAGATAAAGCCAGTGTGGACAACTTGGGAAGGCCAAGGAGGATGATTTTTCTTAGTGTTTTGAACTTAATTTAAAACACCGCTGCCAGCTACAAGAGAAAAAAAGAAGATACAGACCATTAAGTTGTAATGGAGATACATCTTTAGATCTCTTTGAAGTACTAGAGAAGATATGTGTAAAAACGATAGTTAAGAGTGTTTTAGTGCTTTATATCAGAGATCATCAAAGAGCTTTGAAGAAATAGGCCTCCCAGACTCCCTGCAATATGTGTACGAGTTGTTGTTTCCATTTTACAGAAGATTAAAATGAGTCTTAGAAAGACTCATAGGACTGACGTAAAATAAATGGGGAGCCCATGACAAGTTTCAGTATATCACCCCATTCCCAGGCCTGTTTCAGCTGCACAGCTGTCTTTGTCTTTGCCCACAGCAAAACAGAGGTTTAAAATAATAGACAAGTTACTATATGTGTATTAAAATCCATTTAAAAAATACATTTAATTGTATATTAATGAGAAGATTCTACTTTGAATGCTTTCATCTAGTTTGTAGAAAATAGACAAAAAGGGGATGCTATTTATAGGCATGTTCTTGACAGACGGCATTGTGTGGCAGGAAAGTTTGGTTTCTATATGTTACAGTTGCTGTAATCTTCAAAATACCTTACTACTACTGCAGTCTCCTTTGGTAGCCCCAAAATTCCCATTTCTCTTTTTCTTGCTATTACAGCATATTTCGTGGATCCTATGATTTGCCTGGCTTTTAATAAAACTAGGTGGCACATGGATTGAGGCACTCTGGGCCAAGAGACTTTCACGTGCTTACAGCTGGGCTGATTTTTGGCCTGAACACCACTTTGACCACTTTTCAACAGAAGAAATAATCAGAAGGACATGCAGCTGCTGCATAAAGGCCAGGGGAAATTAAAATGTTTCCCATAAGGAAACAAATGAACAAAATACATATGCAGCTTGATTAGAATTTGCATTGTAACATCATTAATTACTAAAAAGCCACAGGTGGGAATGACATGAGACATGAAAATATGAAGAGGGAAATGATGATTCTTTGTCAATAGCACAGTCCTTACAAAGGGACATCAAACTGGTGAATGGCTAAGGGTGGCAGAGCAATATCTTTGCAGATTAAATAGTTCAAAAGAAATAAGTACAAAAGAACACAATGTTTATAATGCTTAATATTTTTCATTCCTTCATAAATATATTGTAACTCCTTTTTTTTTTTTTTCCAACAGAAAAGTGTGTAACCACTTAGCAAGATATTGGCCTTCTGTAGACAATAACTAGTTCTGACAGTTTATAATTTTACAGTTAGGAAAATGAAGGGGAGATATACTCAGGGTACGACAATGAGTTCTTAGCAGAACTGAGATTAGAAAACCCTGCATTTGATTGACAGCACAGGGATGCTCTGGGCTCTCTGTAATTGTTATTTGTCTCATGCTACCCATCTCTCCATGCAGTAATCCTGTATAGATGCTTCTGCCTGGAAGCTTTACTCTAGGACTCCACCACTGGCATATTCTACATTCCAAAAAGTTGTTTCAAAATTTACAGAAGCGTCTGCAGCTTTCACATTTTTATTTTTTTTAAATTGAACTAGTAAATTGAAGTAATAAGGAAAAATACCAGGAATAGATCCAACTCATTATGTTTACAATTTTTTAACTGCACAAAATTTCAAACCATTTTTTCTGGACATACGGCTACATAGGTAGAGCTAGTTTAGCTAACCACTATAAATGTTGGAGACCCTGTCAACCAGCAACTAGTGTGTTCTTTTGTGCTAATCTTTTCTTGCCACAAATTGCAAGAGTAATGCAGCAATACTTTGGAAGATTTTTCTAGGCTTCTGAACATGAAGATCTGTCCCGTTTCAAAGAATTCAATAGTGGAATTGATAAATGAATTAAATCTTCTTTTAAATGCTAAGAAATGGGTATTGATGTCTGTGTTGCTAGCAAAATGAAAAATATTCAGAAAAAAAAGCCTTGCCCACCTTGAGGATATGTTGAAAGTCTCCTCAAAGCACAGGTTTGACAGAGAAAATAATTTTGAATTGGTGATAAAAACCACAACAACCATTCTGAAGATTGGGTTGTGGCTGCCAGGCCAGAGAGCCATGATTATCCAGTTTCCTCTTACTCCCATCCCTCACCTGCTCGCGACATATGAAGTGCAAAACCTGGAATTTGTGGATAGGGCAATTTGGGTAGCTGACTCAGTGAACACACCACTGTGCTTTCTATTCCTGTTGAATGGCTTATATTAACTTTGTGATGGAAAACAGCTTAGTCTGGAACAGCTATAGATATATCTGTGCAATCGATTTGGAACACAAGTTCTTATATGGGATGAATCAAGAGCAGGAACAGAAAGCAAAATGAGACTCATCAGCCAGTAGCATATGACAGTGTGGGAATGCAAGTCCTTACATGTAAACAGCGGCATGGATGAGAAAGCAACCTCTGAAGGCTAAACAAACAGCTAGTATGAGCCTCCATCTATCTGCAGTGCACTGAATTCTTTTCTCTCCTTTGCCTTCAAAGAGGAGCATGCATTTTTTTTTCACCCTTTTTCACATTTTCTACGAGAAGAGGCTACCCACCGTGCTCAAAACAAAACAGTAAAAAGTAAAACAAACAATTGGAAACAAAACCCAACAACTTTTGTTGTTCTATGATTGTTTTCTATCTCAAGTAAAGCAATAAAAATATTGATTGGTGGAGGAAAGCCTAAGAATCAAAATGATTTGTCTCAGTAGTAGTCCCTAAAAGAATGAGCTCCTCAGCTGCTGCAAATTGGCCTACTTCTATGGACTTAGATTTTAGTGAAATTGTCGCATGCATCTGAAACGTCATAAGAGCTATGAAACATTAGATATCAGTTGGTAAAAATAAATAAAAACTAACAAGGTTTGCCTTCCTACTCAAGCCCTTCAGTCAGTGTCTGCCTTTCTTGTTCTAACCTGAATAAAACCAAAGGACTTCACTTTATTCCTGCTAACACAACTCAGCAATTGCTTATAGCCATGGAATGATTTTGTCTATGAAGTTCTCCTCCATCACCCCCTGAATTTGGATCAATCAACCCTGCACAGCAGAAGCCTCACCATGTTATCAGCAGCAGCTGGTTTTCTCTGCCTGGTATGAGACTGTGTCTTAAGAAGGGGTAGCATCCCCACATTCCTCCCACGTGAGAGAGACCAGAGGGTGCTCTGGAAGCCCTGTCAGTGACTGAACGCACAAATTGTCATCCCCACTGAGGAAAACGTAGACAGAGAGAGATTCATTTCGCTGGGCGATTAGAGGAACCATGGCACTGCTGCCACACTTAAGCTTTGGGGACTCAGGTTGGCAGAGGCAGGTTGGGAGGGCTGAGTGGGATCCTGCCTTAGACAGAACTGCCTGGTACTGGCGAAGTGCAGCCACTCATTGCAATTCCTCATCCTCAGGTAAACTTGTCCTTCCTGGTTTTTCTGTCTCATAACATTTTTCACTTGCACTGTTTTCCCTTCTGCCTTCGTATATATCCTCCAGTCATTTTTTATGCTCTTTCTGTGTTGTGAGTCTTCTGTTTTCCACTGTTGCTGCTTTAGCATTCTGAATCCAAACTCAGTAAGCTTTGCCTGTGGTCTAATCATTGTGCCAGCTATGTCTTTCTATTAGAATTTGCCCTCTGTCTTCTCATCTGTTTCAGTAATTGACCTCTTTATTTGTTAGTTTAACATTTTCATTCCTTGCTCTAGTTATTGTCATTATTCTACTTATATAGACTCACTAATGTTTAACTCCATAATCATTATATGGAGAGAAACGCTGTGAGCAATTTGGAACAGTAAGTCCCTTTAAAAAGAGAAAATGTTTCAGAACAATTTCCCCCCCTCTCCAAAGAACTGTTTTTCAAAACTAACCAACTAATACACCAGCATAAACTACTCTGTCTAGAGAGTCAACACATGGCCCTCTGTCCAGTAAACAGGGATGAAACAGTACCCCTTAAATGCCTGAAGGAGAACGAGGTTTTCCACATCTTCCACTTTCAGAACAGAGACAGGGGCCAAAATATTTACTGTTGATAGTCATTAAAATTCCCCTTGAATGTTGCACTAGAGAAGTTGTTTTAACATAGGCCAAATCGCCAAATGTTTCCTGTTCATGCTACTCATGCAGCTTTAATTAGAGAAGTTAAGTTTTTCTCCTAAACTGCAGTAAAATAAACATGTCGTATTTCACTTCAGAAGCAGCAGCTTGGCTCATAAATCTACGCTCAAATGACCTAGACAGGCCATTTCAGCCATCCTCAACCTCAAGGCAGAATCAGCTATGAGTAAACACTTCTGTTTTTCATGTATGCCTTTTAAAAAGCCTGGTCGTGAGGCTGCCCCATAAGCTTCATCGAATCCTTAACATTAGGAAGGCTTTCCTAATACCTGATCTAAATCTTCCTTGAAATAGTTCTAACTTATAACCTCTTGTCCTGCCTATAATAAACACAGAGATCAATTTATCCCTTTCCTTTTTGTAGAAAACTTTTACACGTTTGAAAATGGTGGCCCTTTAGCCCTTATGACAAAATGTACCCAATTATTTCCATCTTTTCTGATGGATTGGGTTTTTTAGATTCTGGTCATTTTTATTTTCCTCTGGAGGTTTTCATGTCAGCCGACGGTTGCCTTGAACTCTGAATATCCAGAGATTGACTTTACATTACATTGGGGCTTTCTTTACCAGGTGCTAAGCAGAGTATGAAGTTTACCTCATAGGTTTTACACACAACTAAGCCATTCATAGGTTCCAGTATGATGCTTTCTGTGGGTGTGATTTTGGGTTGGTGGTTTTCTTTTTTTAAATTGGTTGGGCAGGATTATTCCTTTACAGCAGCTCTAGCAAAAATGTGGGTCATTAACTCAGATACAGAAGAAGATGCAAAATATTAGAAAACATGTATTTTAATGCTTCATTTCCCTTCCCCGCCCCCTGTACCGATGCTGCAAAGTCTCTGACTAGCAAAAGACTTGGAGAGCTAATATGCTGCTTAATACAACTGAGTTTTTGAAAAAGAGTTTCTCTTTCGAGAAGCGAGTAGGAGTGCTGATCCCTCTAAAACTTGCTTTCCATGTGCGAGATTACTGCTTCCCTTCCTCTGCCTCTTACAGAGGACTGGGCTGATGCTTCCTTAGCATCAACAAGCCTTCCACGAAGACGTGGCTGCTTTTGGAAGACGGTAAAGCCTAACATAATGCCCAAGCTTCATTAAAAATGTGCTTTATCTTTAAAGCTTGTGAGCTAACACAGTGTAAAGAAGGACAGTGCAGGGTGATATTGATCAGCGGTATTTCTCTTTGCATACGCCTTTCTTGTCCTCAAGCCACTTACCGAGTTATCTCCACCCTGATCTCTCTGGTGCTCTGTGCACTGAACTCTAGCTGAAGTTAATGGGAGAGCCACATGCAAACTTCCAGGTTCAAGCCCTCTCTCACAAGTAATCTCTCCTGCACTTGCAGATTCTGTGATACCAGGAAAGCTCTACTGTGCAGTCGCTTTCCTCTTGTAAACAGGATCAAAGACAGCATGTCATTTTTTTTTTATTATTTTATTTTATTTTTGTCTGCTGTCTGGTTGCTGTCATCTCTCTCTATTCTGCCTCATCGTGTATTGTACCTTGAACATTGTACCTCACAGCACTTCACAGTTTGATTCCACCCTTTCTGTGTGGTAACATGACACATTTGAGTACTTTTTCCTATCAGTATGGCATTTTGTATGATATATGCTACTCTGCCAAGCTAATTGTGATAAGTCATGCTGCTAGATCCAGTACAAATGTCCCTTTTTCAAGGTTTCTCTTATGCTTACATATCCTTCACTTTCTAAGCATGCAAGTTCTGTTTTCCTAATTGATCTATTTGTATGACAATTTGATAATGTAAACTCTGTTGCCATTTTCCTAGGACACAAAAATACAGGCTTTTCTGAGTGATACCTCAGAACAGTCTTGAATATCTATTACATGGAAAATGTAAAATTCCAAAGGTGGTAAATGCCCTAAATGTTTCAGCAATGCAACTGCGAGTATTTTTTCCCCTTAGCCCTTATTTGTAACCCTTGAGCAACACTAAGCAGCTGGGGAGAAAGCAAACTCTTCTAAGCTGAGGAACCTCTCTCAAATACCGAATTACACTAAGCAAGGTCATTCTTGCAGTTCTCAGCAGCTCCAGGAAAGTAATCACGATCTTTCAGTCAAAAAGGAATCTTCAAAGCCATTTTCCTTGCTTCTTTCACATCTGGATTTAGCATCTTGCCTTTCAGAAAGGAGGCAAAACCTATCAGATGAAACACTGGCTCCTGAAAATTAAATTACATTGTGGGTACATGAGCCTAAGTTGTCAGAGGTGGGTTTAAGGTGTTAGTCTGAATATTTACAGAATACTATGGAATGCTGTGGGAAAAAAAAAAGGAAAAGGAGTGATTTTTCCTCCGTACACAGCACTGTTAGGGGTACTATGAAAAGACATCCTCAGCTCAAGAAGACTGTGGAAAATCTAATAGGGATAACAGCAGCACTCACCCTCTTCTATTTACAGGAAAAGTGGTTGAGAGGCAATCATTGGATTTTTACTTTTCACTGGATTCAGTTCTTTCTCTACAGAAAAGAGTTCTAATAGCTGGGTGAGAGTGTTAGAGAAGGGCTCAGTCTTGTTGACCCAGACCAAATGAAGCATTGCATCTGAATAGGGAAGTTAGACGAGCTCATCCATAAGTAACAAAACCTAACTTTGTAGCAATGAGTTTTGAATGCAATTAGAGCAATTCCTAAATAGTCATGGGGAATCAAGACTACTGGACTAGTTCCACAGATTGCTAGCACTTCAAGAGAACATCAAGCTAGACAAATACCACGAAGCAAAGACAAATTGCCCAGTCATTCCATCTCTGCTAAGGTCATAGAGAGAAGCAGCTGGGCATTCCAACTGACACTTGCAACCCTCTGTTAAGGCAGAGATGAGAAGGAAAAAGATTTTTGTTTTCAAGGTCAGAAAAACTTTCCCCCAGGGCAGAATTAAACATTCCTCCTATGTGGTACAGAGGACCCTCATGGCTTGGTCCTTGCCTGCTATGCCAGGATTCAGAGGCAAAAGTGGCTTTTCTCTAATTTAGAGCACCAGGGACTCCGGGTTTTTACTGCTACACAAGAGTACTGCACCTCTTTGTTATCTACCATTGCAAAGGCCCTGGGCATTTGTGGTTGCTCTGTTTCAGCTGATCTCTGTCTCAAGCACTTAACGGTTAGGTCTCAAGGGGGCTGAAATGTTTTAATTTGAGTTAAGTTACTGGATTTACTGACAGGGGAGATATGTAATGGCCTGTGATACAAAAGAGGTGACCTTCAGCTCTGATTTTAAGTCCTGTTATGAATTCCTATGCATAGATATTGCTGAGGGAAGGTTTTGGCACAATATGCATTTAATTTAAGAGTCTTGTTTATTCAAATTGTGCAGAGGTGTTCTAGCATGTACGAAGAGTTAAATCCAGAGAAAGTCATTTTAACCAAAGATCAAGATGAAAAGCCAAGTTACATTATAAAGATACTTAAGCAAAAATATCATATTTAATCTACTCTCATCTTAAAGCAACTTCCAATTTTCACTTTCACTTACATTTCTAATGCAGTGGTATTTATTACCTATTGCCTACCTTACCAAATGAGCAACAATCTCTAGAGATATCTTCTCTCTGATTAGAAAACTCTTGCTGAAAATAATAGATTTATGAAATATACATGAAGAAACTTTTATTAAAATTACATTAATAGCGAAATTCTGCACACAATTACACTTGGCCATTGTGAAATCAATGAATTGCACCAGGATAATAGAGAACAGAATTTGCCCTGACCAAATAATTTTAGCTGATTAGAAACAATGAAATGAGATATTAATATTGACACTCCCTGTTTGAAATACCCTCGTTCTGTGGACCCAGGATTGATGATTTAGGGCTCTGCGTGGAAGAACAAAGCCACTCTGCCAGCCAGCCCTGACAGCAAGACCATATATACTCAGACAAATGGTCTCATATATAACTCCACTTCTGGGAGGCAAAAAGGAGGGGAATCTTATTCTCTCCTGCTTTGCGCCAGGTCGCAATTAATATTCCTCCACAGTAGCTGGTAATATGTACCTGAGTAAGCTTTAAAGCTCGCTAGCTCAGGTGCTGAGAGCGATGGAGCTCCAGCAGCATAGAGTTCAACAGAGGCTAAGCACCCAAATATTTACTCAGTCTGCTCTGTCACTAGCCAGCCTTGGCACCTCTTTTAGGTTAGCTGCAATAGGAGGCTGGCTGCACTCCAGCCACGGGTTTATTACCTCCAACGCAGAGCCTGGTTTATTAGCCTGGGTAGAGCACTGGGCTAATGTAATATATATGATACTCTACAGATAGGGAAGTGAAGTGGCTTTAATTCTTCTGGTCTGCAAGCTAGCTCATGGCTCTGCATTTTGTTATATAGTCTAAGGGAATTATATTCCTCATCTGAGGGAACGTCTAGCCCTGTCTGGGGCTAATGACTGTGCTCAACTGTTTGGAGGTTTAGTTAGAGCCTTGCTGCCAGCGTTCAGACTTTCAGGCAGAGGAGGAAAATGGTGCCCACAAGAGATGGAAACTCAGACAAGGACTTGGAAAGCAAGGGCTGTTGGGGAACACATCATTCCTAAAGGAGCTGTAGTGACCAACATGTGCCGTGCCCCATCCCCTTGCCAGGTGGAGCAAAGGTGGGCTCAGCCCTCTGTTCCCCTTCTGCTTTGAACTGGAGGGTTATGCTGCAGGAGGGTTTCTGAACCTCATGAGCACTTCTGGTCTCTTACAGCTGTGACATCCCAACGTCTTTTTAAAGATGCCTAAGGGTTTTGCATGGATGCTTTAGATGGACAACCTACCATCACAACCAACCAGACCTCACCAGGCTTTGCTCTGCCTGACTTGTACCAAAGCATCCCTGTATGTTCCTGTAGCAGTGCTGGTGACTAGGTGCAGAACAGAAACCACTATAATCAAAAGGAGATGTAAAGACAATGTTTAAAACTTGTTTTGCTCACAGCTTCAGAGGTGTTAAATGTCTGCTTCCAAATCAGTGAGCTGTCCTACTGAAGGATAAATACAACAATAAAGAAGGGCTAAAACCTAAAAAAAAATGCTAAGAAAAAGAAAAGGGTTTGGGTACACTGACAGGCTGGGAAAACCTACACAGAAATAAATTAATTACACTTCAAACAATGCAGGCTTTTCTTCCTGACTAAGGTATTAGGGACATGAAGAGTGGAAGGAACCGTAATGAGATACGCCCCTAACTCTCTTTATCTTTTATTTTATGCTCCCTTCCCAGGCACTTTGTTTGTTGGGGTGGAGGAAAAAGCAGCACCTTTACTGGAGGAATTTGATTGTTCAGCCACTTAATATGGCTCTGGCCACAAGCCCCAGCTAATAACACTTGTACTGTTAAAATGGGATTTGGTGGGGGTAGGGGGGCTGCAATACCTAGAGCCTGACTTGGGAGCAGATGAGCTGAGGAGTTCAGTCCCTCTGAGTGAGACCCCTACCAGGGGCGCCACTGCAAGCACCCACCAATGGAGCATTTGCCTCCATGGTAGGCTGGCAGAGAGGCGTATTCTCTAGAGACCACTCCAGGCATGTGACACAGAGTGGCAGGAAAGGGCTGGGGAACAGGACCCCTGCATCCCTCTCATTGTGTATGCTGAAAAGAGCAGCTGGATTAAGATGCCTCCTTCACTCTGCAACTCTTCTTATCCGAGCTGAAATCACTGAGGCAATATTGTGTTGGATGTCTGAGGACTTGAGAATGGATGCCCTATTATTTCTTCCTTTTGTTTTGTTATAATACGTGTGACCTTCAACTGCTTTCACACACTTTTCACTCTGTAGAGAAAATACCATGCTGAATGGCTTAAATGTGATTTCAATACAAAACCGACCAACAAAAAGAGCATTTGGGACAAAAGCAACAATGCGGACAACGACATTCAGAAGTGTTAGAAGTAAATCTAACTGCACACAAAGCAGAGCTCAACTAAGTGTCCCTGCCAAAAACTATCTTCTGTTCTCTATGAAATGAAGTTGGAAAAGCGCTAAATTGAGTACTGAAATTCACTGGGTGCATAAAAAAGCAGTGGGAGAAAGGGGATGTACCTGCTCTGGAGGACTGCAGGCACCTGTTTTACATCTATGCGAATCTGACAGATGGGATGGAAAAGGATCAGTCTTTCAGCTGCGTTCAAGCACACAGCGATTTGCCTATGCAGAGGATCTGCTCCGTGGCCTGTGCTTGATTCTCCCAGGCAACACTTTAGGATGGAATCAGATAGTCCTTCATATCTGATTTTGAGTGTACACCTGGAGGGAAATGCTGTAATTCCTCCTTTTTTCAAACACATATAGATAAAATAGCCATCTATTTTCATTTGCTTTCTTATCTTCGCCTGCTTTTCTGTCTCAGTTTTATTGCCGTTTGGTTTAGATTTAGTCCTATACATCACGGATGGAAAATGTTTCCTGGCTCTGCTGAAGGAATAAGGGAAGACCCCTGTTTATTTGAACAAGGTTATGCTGCGACACACGAGTTGCTTTCAGATGCAAGGGGTAATGCATAAGCCGATGCTTCATTTGCATGCTAAGGAAGGTCTGAAAGCCTGCTCCTGCTCTGCTTGGATCACAGTAATATGCATGACTGAGAAAGGAGGATAATAACCAGTAGAAGGAGTTGCTTTTATTAACATGTAAAAATGCTTGTGCATGTTTTCTTTTAGATGAAAAATTTGCAGGCATATATTTGCTTCCTTTGCTTATGTGTAAGAAAGCATGCCTTTTGTCTGTGTTTCAAATATTAAAAGTAGGAAGAAAAAGGTTTCAATTTTCATTTTTTAATTAGATAAAAGCCGGAAATGTCCACATGGGTATGATAAGAGACATAAAATGCTCCCACAGAAAATACCGTTTTCTTGCCAGCTGCAGTGAACAGGGACCTTGATATTTACCACAAATTGCTGCAGTGGCTTGTGTTTAGAGTTTAGCCTTATGTCTGGTTGTATGGCCTCTGCTCAGGCTTGCTTTTGAGAACATCAACCCCATTGACCTCTGCTGTGTACGGTACCGAGCGTCAGCGCGGCAGCACCGCGTGGGACACTTCAGGTGAGGTGCTTGGTGGGCAGCCAGTCACACCACCCTGCCCACCTTGTGCAAATAAACACTTAAAGGAACTGGTCTCGGTCTGATGACGGATTTTGTTGGTTTGTTTGTTTGTTGGCTTTTATAAACTACAGGAATTCAGGAAGGGTTTTTGCAGAGGAACCACTAAAATGTCCCATTCTCAGCAACATTCATATATGGGGCACAGGAGAGCAGTAGTCACTATTCTGGTCAGCTTTGCCATTGCATATTTCTCTTCCCCAAATCCAGGAAACGCGCAATAAAGAAGGTATTTTACTTTATGCAGAAAACATGGGATCAAGGAGCAACAGACGGGAGAAGCAGCAAACACTCCAAAAATAAGTGCTCAAGAATCAGAAGGAATTAGAATACCTTGTTCATCTATAGTTTGCAGCAGGAAATGAATATTTATGTCTCAAATGTTATGTTAAAACATTCTTCCTTAATATGTATTTATATACAACCTTCTACAAAAAAGTCTGCCTTCAAAAGCAGCAGGCGCTGACATCCTGTCTTGCCAAAAACACAACATCTCATCAGATGCTCAGAAAGAATTTATACGAGACTTTGTGAAGTGCCTAACAAATAGCAGGCATTCCACTGAAGAAAGGATCGGCATTTCAAGATGAAGAAGTAAATCTGTTCAGTGCTTTAGGAGTTTGAAGCTACTTTAGGAGTTTAAAGTGACTTCTTTAAAAAATGTAGACTCTGAGCCTAATGTTTCCTCTGGACCCCTCTGGCTGACGTATGACTTGTTTATAACATTTCTAAATATAAATCCAGGTAACTCAGATTAAATCTCATTCAAAACCCACTTTATTTCTAAGCAAAAATAATAAAGATCTTACTGTTCTTTGTCATAGTTCTTTGTATGTAAAGAAAGCCTCTGAAAAAATCCTTACTAAATATACTAATATTTAGTATATTTAAATATACTAGTATATTTAGTAATAATATACTAATCATTTTCATGTAATCTGCATATATAATCCTTTTTCCAAATATAAAACAGGAAATTTTTTAACACTTTTCTCTTTTCTGCATTATTATTGACAGGCCTACCTTATTTGTATAGGAAAAAACCAGCACCTCTGGCAGGATCCCTTACATTTGGGTTTTTTATTACCTACAACTGTAGGCAACACCCCTTGCTTTTTACTTGATTCTTTTTTTATTTCCTTGATCAGTTTCCCAAACTTTCTAACTTCTAAATTTGTATACATTTCTGTCATGTTGCCCTTTTTTTTAATTACACCCTCTCCCCCCCTCACTGGCGCACACACAGAGATCACAAATATATTTTAGCTTCTGTAGGTGCTTTTGTTCTCCCTGCTAAAGTCAAGTTGTTTTATAACTAACATCACCTAATTTTTCAGCTGTGGGATGGTAGCTTTTTGGCCATCAAATAAAATATTTAATCAGTTCTCCCAAATTATTCATACCTGTTTCCAGTTCTATCAGCTTATAGTTGTTTTCAGCTTTATGCATCTGTCTCTTTTAAATCACCAACCATATTTATTACTGTTTTGAGCTTTTTTTCTGTCTGCACATAATGAATGTAATTAAGTCATGATAACTTGCTCCTAAAAAAATCTTTGTTTTTAGTTCTTAGATCAGTGCCCTTTTATCTGCCAAGACGAAATCAAATTTATCTTTCCATGACACTATTTTTTGAGTTAGGAAATTGTCAGTACGTTTTTTTCAGAAATTCCAAGGTAGTTCTTGTACTGACAGATCTCTGATGTATATCACTCATGTTGAGATGTCAACTTCTCAGCTTTTTTTTTGCCTTTATATAGGACAGGCAGGGTTTTAAGGAGCTGTTGATGCTGTTCTGAAGTGTGATATGATGGTGGGAGCTGCTGGTGCCTCGTGCTCCAGCTTGCACTATATTGGCTAGAAAATTGATCCATAAACCTTCAAGATCACTTGCGCAGGGCTTTGACAGTGGCTCAGACATGAGTATTTTGTGGAATTTGAGCAGGTATATAAAATCGTACCCTTGTCCTTTGTGCTACAGACCCTGATCTGTCATATAGTTTGTTCCTTAGTGATGGGTCCCTGCTGCCTTGAATCTGCAAGAGTGATGCTTTCCAGATGTGTTTTTTCCAAATATCCCTCTTGTACATTATGTGAAGTCACTGTCTTTCCATTCTTCCTTCATCTGCCTGGTTCCAGAGCACACCAGCCAAATGATTTATATATAAATTCTTGCTGCAGAGTCTCATTCCCTCAGTAATCTGTGAGGGATTAGCTACTTGATGATTTCAAGCACTGATTCTGATCAAAGACCTGCTAGTCACAGCCAGATGGGTCTCACAGAAGCACCGACAAGCTGATCAGTAGGCCTGATAGGAGATGGAGAGACTGTCCCCACAGCCTTCCCGAAGGACAAAACTGGAATAGATAATGCACGCACCCACATGCATGCAAATGCTCTCTCAACCCACCTCCTGCAACTGCGCTACCTCTGAGCCCAGGGTCTGCAGCTAACCCTTTGGAAACTCCCATGTTAGCTGCTCTGTTTGCCGGGCTCAGCTGTTTCATTCAGATGTTTGATTCTGAGTAAAGTTATTTCAATGGCTAAACAGAAGGAACTACGCGCGCAATGCCCTTCTGGATTATCCCAAGTTATGAACTGTGAGTGATGGTGCAAACAGTAATATACATGTATCATGCCGAAGTGAAAGACGGTCCCAGGGATCGCAACACAGAGACAGAGGATAAACAATCGCCAGAAGTAACCTTCCTGGCTGAAAGAAACCTCTGATTTCTACTAAAGCCAAAAGTACAAAAGAACGTTTTCAAGTTTCCTGAAAGACAGATGGAAATGTCTTAGGGAACTTGACGCAAAGCAATTATGGATGCTCAAACACAACAAAGATTTTGAACATGAAAAGAGAATACTAAAAGAGTTTTTATACTTGACAGTTCATTTCATTGTATTCTCTTTTTATATTAAATTATTAAAGAGAGATATATCAATGTGTGTATTTTCAGTCCCTTTTTGCCACTTTAGCTTATTGGAAAAGTTTAACATTTCCCAACAAAATATCTTCAGAATATTTCACAAATGTTACAATTTGCCAAGTTTTTCCCTCAGTAAATTATTGCTGGTCGTAGCCTCTGATGGGCCACTCTTCCTCTTTCAAATGAAACTTCCTTCTTAATTTAATAGAGTACTGACAGTGGGATACAGATAAGAGAAGCTGATAATCATCTTTGAAATATCTTTGAACCCTCATCTGTATTATACCACTAAATCACTGAATTCAACAGTACCATGATTTTCAGAAGGTTCATGTCTCCAACAGCTTTAATTGTATATTAGAATAAGATAGATGTCTAATTCCAATACTGATGTTTCTTTCCTGTTGCTGAAGGTAGTTAGAAACGTGCTGGAGTTTTGGGGGTTACAAATCGATTTTTACACTGCCTAATGATTACCAGGCTTTTAAGTTCTTATGGATCACTTTATGTCATACAATATGTAGATCACAAACATCTGCTCTGAGCTGTTCACATGGCTCACTGCTACAATGTATTGTCAGGGACCCTTTGAGAGAAAGCAAGTCATCCCACCTCAAGAGAAGTGTCTAAGTTAAGAACGCTAACATTTACCTGGAAATACCCATCTCTCTCCATTGAATGTAGAAGCAGTTTGGAGACTTGCTCAGCCAAGAGCTAAACATTTGGATTGCTAAAATTAGGTGAGATAAATCCCTCTGCAGGGGCTCAGGCTTGCTACACAGTCAATGAAGAGACAGGAGACAAGAGCCTGAATTAGGAGTCGGTGTCTCTCCCTCAGCTGTGTAGGGACTTCACAAGTCTCACTTAAGCATCTACATGAGACACTGTAATTTAAATGCCCAGAGTGGGATACCTATGTGATCAAAGTATTTATGTAGCTCTACCAGGACTCACAAAGAGGCTTACAACAGCACACTGTGCTGAAGTTATCCAATTCTCCAGGAATTTGGGTTTGCAATGGGTTCACAAGACAGGTTTGTTATGTATATGCACAGTACCACAACAGAGTTAAAATCAACTCAAGTTGTCACGTGATACTATTGGGGGAACTATTAGCTGCTCTTCCCCACTCTATGAATTATTATCTTCTGCCTAAATGCAGATTATGTGCAGGAACCAGAACTTTTATTTGACTCAGAGGTGCTGTGTACTTTTCTGGCACTATGATAATATGCAAGGACTTGCATGCAGCCAAAATATGTTGATATTGCTAACCAATATTTTAAATTCTCTGTAGGAAGTCTGCATGTAGGTCTTCTCACAGGCACTCCCACCCCTGCCACATGGATTTTCACTGTTAATGTGGCTCTAAGCAAGACAGAAAAAGACCTTGTTTTAAATTTCCATTTTTTTTCTTCTTGCATCCTGGCCAGCTGCAGCTTCTGTTTACTGCTTGACAAACCCTTGGAGTACTGGAGGAGCTGCTGAGCTATCAGCAAAAGCTGGAAAAGCTGGACATTACTGTAGCTCACAACTTGATGCGTGCTCCCTGTGGGTGGCTGCTCACCAAAGAAATTTTGGGTGGGATGTGCACTATATGCAGAAACCACATCATCAGGGAAAAAAGAAAGTTTACAAGATATGAGTTAAAATCTCTCTGACTGCCTTTCCAAAGATGTTTTGCTGGCTTCACTGGGAATTAATTAGATGACCAAAGTGAGCAGAATCTGGTCTTTGCTTTCTGAAATAAACAATTTTTAAATGACTACCAGCCATGTGTGCTACCTTTGCAGGGCCTTCTCTTCTCCAGGCTGAATAGTCCCACCTTCAGCCTCACTTCGTATCTGAGATCCTCCAGGCCCTTAGTCATCTTTGACCCTTTGCTGGATTCTCTCCAATATGTCCATTGTCTGTTTTGTACTGGGGAGCCCAGGACTGGACCCAGCAATCTAGATGTGTGCCACTAGCGCTGAGTAGAGGAGGAGGATCATCAGCACTGTTGACTTGCTGGCAACACTCTTCCTCATGCAGTCCAGCTTGACACTGTCCTTCTTTCTTGCAAGTGCACATTGCTAGCTCATTATCTGCCTGTTGTACATCCTTCTCTGTAGAGATGTTTTCCAGCGTTTCATGCCCCAATGTGTATTGGTCCATGGGGCTATTCCCTCTCAGCTGCAGGGCTTGACCATTGCTTTTGATGAACTTCATGAGGTCTTTACTGGCCCAATTCTCCAGTTTGTTGAGGTTCTTCTGACTGTCAACACAGCCATCTTATCCATCAACTAGCTTTGTATCCTTTGCAGTCTTGAGAGTGTGCTCTGTCCCATTGTCCAGGTCATTAATACAGATGTTACACAGTTTTGGAACCGGTATTGACCCCTGGGACACTGTTGTTGACTGACCTCCAGATAGACTTTGTGCCAGTCACCACAGCTTTTTGAAGTAGTTATTCAGTCTGCCTCACGGTCCATTTATCTAGCCTGTGCTCCATCAGTTTGTCAATGGTGAGATTAGGAAAGACAGTGTTGAATGCCTTGCTAAAATCAAGATAGAGCGCAACTTGTGCTCTCTCCTCATACACCAAATTAGTAATATATTTAAAGAAGGCTATCAGGTTGTTCAGACATTAATTTCCCTTCATAAATCCATGCTGATTACTCCAAATCACCTTAATATTTTTGGAAATGGCTTCTGGGATTATTTGCTCCATCACCTAACCAAGAACAGAGGTGAGGCTGACCAGCCTGTAGCTCCCTGGATCCTCCTTTTCCCTTCCCTTCCCTTCCCTTCCCTTCCCTTCCCTTCCCTTCCCT